>NC_091692.1:14261893-14564924 GCF_041296265.1 Equus caballus | reverse complement strand
CCAAAGATAGCTTAACTCAACTTGCTGCCTGAAGTCATCAACACGGCTGGCCCCAGTCAACTGTTACTTGAACCTCTCGATTTTCTTCTTTTCCAAAGGCTATTTCCCACAACTTACTAAAGAGTTGACAGCTTTTACTCAGAATTTTAGCAGGTAAAAGAAAAACTTGAAGATGATAAAAAAAAGTGAAGGGATAATGCTATTTTCTCTCTCTAACACTTAGGACTAATGTTAATGTCACCTCCGATTACAACACTGCCTTCAGAGGTTTTTCTTACATACACCAGGTACTGTGGCTTTATAAGGGCAGCTGATCAAATGGACAACTGGTACAAAAATTAAAGGTGAAACTTAGATAAATAAGGTTTAACAGCTTCAGCAACAAGAATGTCGAGTACCAGTCAACCCAGTTCAAAACAAGCAAGCAAACCTGACAACAGATCAAAACAAAATCACCATTCCAGTCTCACTTAAATTAAATGAGCACATACTTCACCAATTAAAGAGTGCCCAATTGCCAGCAATAGGACTGGCATACTTAAGGCCTCATCAGTACATAAATTACTTTATAAATCTCCAAAACTATAAAATAAAGCCTAAGTTCATAAAGTCAGTTGGTATCTACTAATATCCTAAACTCCTAAATTACAAGTATTATTTAATCCTTTTTCTTTGAGCATACTATAAAAAGAGCATAATTGCACTATGGGTGACACAGAACGTATTTTGTAAAAAGGAAGCATTTCCTATCTCTATCTTAATGCACAGCTGTTTGGTTACCAATTCCTACTTTTAATTCATTTTCTTCACTAAAAACAGAAAAGGTAATTTTTTTTTCTGTGACAATGAATATTTATCTACAGTACGAGGAAAGAATCTCCTCAAAATGACTTTGATCTCCTCCTCTGACTTCGTAGTCAAAAATATTCCTTACACCTGGCTGCTCCTGTGCTTCTGCTCACTGGACAGTTTAAAGATTTAATGGCCTTAACATCTATTAATTTTTTGAAAATCAGACAAATATGAAATATCTACTCAGTATTTCTAGCAAACAAATTTAGTGTAGTAGGCTATTTTAAATTATAACCTCCTGTTTGTCGAATAAACTTAAGATTAAAATATAGCAATTCTTTAAATGGCAATAATCAAGGCAATTAGCTTTCTCTTTTTTAAAATACTAAGAAAATGATTCAGGCACAGGTGATGAAAATACAGATAATGTTGACTAAAACAGATCCCCTCTCAGACTTTTTTAAGAGTACAACGATTTTAATTTTGCCAGCCATCGAGGTTTAGTAAATAAGCTCCTGGGATGTACCTTGGAACTGGTCTGGTTGCTTTCCTGATTACTAAGTCTTTCTAAATTAGAGCAAGCAATTTCTCTTTGTTTTACCTAATATTTGAAAATGGCGAAAAAATCCCCTGGGTCACTGAAAATTATCCTTTCATTGCAGCCGCCTGTTTCAAGTCAGTCAAAACATTCCAGACTTCAAAAGGAGGCTCTGCCTTCTTAGGCCATTTTGGTGTCCCTCTATGGTTGGCCTAGGAGGGATCGGTTATTTGGATAAATTAATTTCTGGAGCCTGCTGGCTTTCTAGAAGACCTCGGTGTCTGACTGCAAATTAGTTCTACTGAACATGAAGAAATCCCTGGACAGGCTAGAAGAAATAAATGGTGATAAAATCTAATACTACAATGTTCATAATGTGATTTTATTCTGCTATGTAGCTTGTAAGCACAGCTAATGTTGAATTAAATATTTTAAATTAAAAAAAAAGGGCCATGAAAGCAGAAAATCAGATCAGTGTCCAAGTCAGAGCAAAAAAAGGCTAAAAGCCAGCTTTAAAATAAAACTTGCAGCAGGAATGTCTTATGAGAACAAACAAAAATGTCCCAGTTTTCCGCAAAATCAACTCGATATTTACATTACAGATACAAACCCCCTCGGCGGCCACCCCCTCCTCTGAGGCAGGAAGTCACGCAGCTGAATTATGCTTTAGCCGGGGCTGTGAATAAACTGTCAGGGAGCCCCCGGGTCCCGAGCTGCACAAGTGCCTAAGGAGAGCTGATCCTGAAGGAAGAGAGGTGCCGGAGCCAAAACTAACAAACAGGGCCCCTCAAGCGGAACAATGGTCCAGAAAACTCAGCAAAAAAGAAAATAAACTTCATTGGCAGTTTGTTTCTGACTGTTAAGAGCTTAGCTACAACTCTATCAAGATTTTTAAGAAGGTAAGAAATTTCACACGTAAGGCATCCTCACAGCTGCTTGAGAGTTTCTAGTGGGATGCATCGGGTCGTCTTGCCATGTCTAATCCACTTTAGGAGATACTTGTCTCTTTTCTTTCCAAAGTAAACAGAACCACACCTCTGAAAAAGAGATGAAGGGCTTCCTCTCCCCACCTCCACACCCCCAGGCCGGGGTTCAGCCTGAGTGAGCTGGACCCCGCTCCTAGTTGACTTTTGCTAATTCTATCAAAGAGCTAATGAAGATCGGAAATAAAGACACAGGCTGGGGACAGTTTTTTAGATCCAAAAGTATATTTGTATAAAATAAAGGATCCTAAAATACAGTACCTTCAAGAATTTTTTTAAAATTTTATTAAAAACGCATGTCATTCTAAAACTTACAGAAGGAATTGCAGTTAACTGTCTTTGGACTTAGTTGCAAATATATTCTGGTTCCCAAAGTTTCATGAATCTCAACATGTAACTGAATTTGAAAAAGTTTCTAAAGAACATTTATCACAAGACTGGATATAGCAGATTATTCCCGTAATCCTACACTGGGTCCCCTCTTTAAAAAAAAAACAAAAAACTTTATTTTTTTCTAACTCAAATTAAGCCAGCATTACTTGGAATTGAATAAAAGAGAATACATACAGTATAATTGATAATAGATGGAAACAATATCAACAAATAATGAGAAAAAAACTATAAAGATGGCTAAAAAATATGATGTTTTCAATCATATCCCTAATTTGTTCTCAATATCACTTACATTGCAGCGACATGGAATTAAGGCTAATAAGATGATATTTGTGAATTTTATTCTAATTTAACTGAAAATACTCATAGAGTAATATTTTGAAAAATTTGGACCTACACATGGGAAGTGATTTGTGTATTTGTAAAGAAACGGTAGAAGTTAAACAAGACTATTCAAAGCAAAATGGAGATTCATCTGGAGATTCTCTCCAGAAATTTGTAAAAGTAGAATGCAGGGGAAAGCAGGCATCTAGGAACCGGAGAAATCATTGTAGAATTTCTTTACCTCTGTAAAAATTTAAATGGAGGAAATACGGTCTCCTGACATATTTCTTTAAACCACCAAAATCTAAACATACTTTTTTCCCCCAAATGCAAACAAAAGTGAGGTAACCTGCTTTGTGCTTTTCAAATGTTTCACAAGCAAGCCCCTGTTATACTTTTCTCTCAAGGCTGTTCATATTTTCAAAGGTTTTTATTACTTGTTCAACAAGCGTTTAGTTAGATTTCTCATTTTAGGGTCAGATTTGTAACTACTAATCTGAACTTCTGTTAAAAAGAAATTTTAAAAAATAAGAGAAAAAACCAAGAGTATTACCCTAAATTAACTTATAACCAGCTAAAGCTTATATTACTTGATCATGGGTCAATAAGGACTTTTGGCAAATATTAGAAAGAATTAACGGACTTCAATAATATATGTTGAGGCTCAAGAGTGCTTGAAAAATGGCAAAAAAAAATAGTGCAAGTATTTCTAAACTGTGTGTGCTTTATGTGAACCTTTCTGGAAAAATATAGCAAGTCTTCTTCAAAATTATATGCTAACCCCAAAGGAACACAGAGAGCATTATGCATTTTGCCTCTTTGAATATGGAAAAACCACCTTGATCCTTATAGGCCCACTTCCTCTCTTTCATTAAGCACTAGGTAATAAATCATGGATTCACCAAATCTCAGTGGTGAGAGGGCTTTAGAGGTAAGCCAGTTCCCCTCTTCCCACGCACAAGTCTGTAACAGGCTATGACCAAGTAGTAATGAGCTAAGGCTCTATGTGTAAAGTGCTCAGAACAGCCCCTGGTACACAGTAAGCGCCTAATAAATGCCATTTCTTCTTAGTAGTAATAGGCACTGGACATCTCAAAGGACATAAAGCTAATACGTCCCAAGAAAATCAGCCCATTTCATCTTTTCCTGTAACTTGCAGTGTTTAAGGACTCTCATTGGTCTAAGGACTTAAAAACATACAATGTATGAAGAATTTAGCTATCAGGACAAAAACTTTTTTGGCAAAAACTTTTTTGCAAAAACTTAAAAACTTTGAACAATATCTCAATCAATTTAACACACAATAGATTTTTTCATTTTTAGCAAAATACATTTGTCATCTTAAAAGTTTTCATTAGATTATAGGATGATCGATTTATACATATATTTTACATTTACAAATGCCTTTAGTATTACCCTATCTTTTCTCATTTTTTAAGGTAGGTGAGAACATTATAAGAATTTCAGACCTTGTCTTCCAAAGTAACATCAAAATCTATTCAAGTCTTATTGGCAGTGTAGGTGAAAGCCACTAGCTCCAGTTACAACTCCAGCAGATCACCTTTGTCCCAAAAAGTTAATGCAACTTTCAAAGGACTCTAATGGTCCAAGGAATGAGAAGTTCACCACGGAATCTCACGGCACACTGGTACGAATTAGCCCAGTTACGTCTCTTGCTGCCATTGCTAATGGTTCTGTGAATTATAGTCCTCATCCAATATCGCAAACAGATCACATATTCATTTGAAAATTTTTGTTGGCTACCATATTGTTTTAAGATGGCTGCCTGGCTCACAGTTTAAATTTTGAATGAATAAGATGCAGACCAATTTTGATTGAAATCAGTCACCATATCTTCAGGCAAAGAGAAAGGTAACGATTTTTTAAAAGGCAAGATAAAATGCTAATTGATTAAGCTAAAACATAAATCTGATTGTGTTAATCCATAGTAAATACAGAGTATATTTTTTTTCCCAAATAATTTGGGATCTGATCATACAACTAATTGTAATGTCTAATGTGAACTTTTTAATAAGTGAACTTCAGTAAAAGTCAGCTTTATGGATGAAATCATTTAAAGTTGTTTGGGTCCCATTTCACTACCAACAGCTTCCTATTTTGAGAAGACAAGTGGTTAAGTGCAGGCAGAGCTAACCAACTACAAACACTGTTCAGTGTACGTAATTCCACACATCGAAACACAAAACACTTTTGAACCCATTTTTAAAGTTAACCCTCCCAGCTGACCAGATGAGACCAGGGAAAATGTATGTTTTTTAAATGTCTCATAGAAACTTGGATGGACAAATCACTAATATAAGCACTGAGGGTAAAAAAAAGTAGAATGTGTGTTGGGTCATTTTTCCTGATGCTAAGAAGATCTATTTCTTTTTGTAAATGAAAATAGAAAGGGAATTGTAAATAATAGATCATTTTAATAATAAATAATCCATCACTTATTTTTATCCTTGTAAAGCATAACTGGTGTTAATGTTAATATTTGGATACTCAAAGCACAAAATTTATTCTTGAAAAAAATCCGAGATGGCTAAAATGTAACAGCCTCATTAAGGAAAGAAATCAGCACATACTAAATACCTTGCCAAATGATTTTTTAAATTTTTTTCACTTTTTTTTTCTTTTTGAGGAAGATTAGCCTGAGCTAACTGCTGCCAATCCTCCTCTTTTTGCTGAGGAATACTGGCCCTGAGCTAACATCTGTGCCCATCTTCCTCTACGTTATATGTGGGATGCCTACCACAGCATGGCTTGCCAAGCGGTGCCATGTCCGCACCTGGGATCCAAACCAGCGAACCCCGGGCCGCCGAAGTGGAGGGCGCAAACTTAACTGCTAAGTCACCGGACCAGCCCCCAAATGATTTTTGATTTCATAAAAAATTGAGACTTTCTAGACATCAAAATAAATTACCATAAATTATTGCATCCCTAAAAGGAATTACGGTTTATACATGATTTAAGTAAAAACAAGAACTAGTGAATGAATGGTCATCCATTTCAATATTTGTATGGCCCAACAGCGATTATCTCTTGCATCCTCTCACATTCTGCACACCATATTTCAAAATGAAAATATTAATGAAATAAAATCAGAGAAGTAAAGAAACTCTTCTTTTTTCCGTTCCCTTATAAAAAGAAAGGACAATTGTTAGAGGACACAGGAAGTTTGTTTGTTTTTAATACCACCTGGAAGAAGACACACGCTTTGCTGTTTTTTAAGGTGTGCTCTTGATAAACACACAACGTGTATGTATATTGCTATACTGCTTAATAAGGCACTCATGTTCTCATTTGATCCTTACAACAATTCTAGATACCCAGGACTAAAATATTATCCCCGTTTTAGAGATGAAGACCCTGGCTCAGAAATGATCAGAGATTTGCCCACTCAGACAGCAGCTGAGTCAGAACTCCCACACAAGCCTTCAGCAGCCTGCCACTTCCATCCTCCCTCCTGTACTCTCAGAGGAATCCACCGACTCAGACTGATAAAAACACAAGTTCCGTTACCGCTTTATTGATGTGAGATGGGAGTACAGATTCATAGCATTACGTGAATCAAAATTTCAAAAAATAAGAGAATTTTAGGGGCCAGCCCCATGGCCTAGTGGTTAAGTTTGGTGTGCTCTGCTTTGGAGACCCAGATTCGGTTCCCGGGCACAGACCTACACCACTTGGTGGTGGTCATGCTGTGACAGCAACCCACATACAAAACAGAGGAAGATTGTCACAGATGTTAGCTCAGGGTGAATCTTCCTCAAGCAAAAAGAGGAAGATTGGCAAGGGATGTTAGCTCAGGGCCAATCTTCCTCAGCAAAAGAAAATAATAATAATAAGAGAATGTTACTCTGACTTACATTGTTTCAATTTGGGAGACTTTTCAAAGAAATTTTAAGAATTCCTTTGAAATATAAATATTAATTGACCTAGTTTCACCTAGTAGAGCACTTTGGAAAAATTTCTCCAATGAATAAGATTCCCAAAAAGCACATGACATTTTTGGTATACGATTGTTAGCTTATTTTGTCCATCTATTTTCCTATGTTTATATACATAGGTAAAATTAATCTATATTGTCATTCTCTCTTATAATCCTATTTTCATAAAGGACATATGTAAAAATTAACCTGACTCTCTGCTCTCTGTTCAAATTATCAGAAATTTTCCACTAATAGAGGTCCAGTTAATGAGGCTTCACAGCGGTAGTGTTTGTTTTCAGCATCCCTCTACCTTCACGAAACCTGGCAGAGCAAGAAAAGCTCTGAGCCCGATTCCAGTCTCTTTCCAAAGGTGCTTGGTTCCCTGGAGCCACGTGGAGTGAAGGACGCCAAACTAGCACATGTGAAGATTTCTCTCTGTTGACCAAACCTCCACTCCAGGCAATTGCACATATTCATTCATTCATTCAACCAAAATGTATTTCGCGTCTACAATGTGCACAACAGAGAGGGCTGAGTGTCAGAGGGAGGGTGGTTATTCCCCTCATGCTCTGTCCTCAAATAGCTTGCAGTCTAGAAAGCAAGCAGACCTGTAAATACGTGTGGACAACACAAGACAGAATAAAATACATGCTGATTAGCAGTTCAAAGCACTTAGTGTATGAAGAAGAAAGAGTACTGTTTGGGGGAGCAGAGAAAGATAAATAAATTGACATCTGAATGTACTCAGTGTGTAAAAGGGAGAGAAACACCCAAGGACTGATTCAACATGAAATGCAATAGGAAAAATGAATTATATTAATTATACTTATATAATTAAATATATTCATAGAGTTATATTATCTATAATAAATAATATGTGTTTATATAATTATATTACCAAGCTTCACTTCTTCTCCTCAAAAAATACTGAGGAAAGATCATTTTAATGCAAAAATTGGCCAATAGGGTCACTGTATTAGTTATTTACTGCTGTGTAACAAATTACCCCAAAACTTAGCATCTTAAAATAACACATTTATTATCTCGAAGGTTTTTTTTTGTTTTTTTTATTTTAAAGATTGGCACCTGAGCTAACAACTTGCCAATCTTTTCTTTTTTTTTGCTTTTTTCTCCCCAAATCCCCCCCAAGTAGATAGTTGCATACTTTTAGTTGTGGGTCCTTCTAGTTGTGGCATGTGGGATGCTGCCTCAACAGGGCCTGATGAGCGGTGCCATGTCTGCGCCCAGGATTCGAACAGGCGAAACCCTGGGCTGCCAAAGCAGAGTGCACAAACTTAACCGCTCGGCCATGGGGCCGGCCCTCCTATATCTCACAGTTTTTCAGGGTCCTAAATCTGGTAACAGTTTAGCTAGGTGGTATCACTCAAGGGCTCTCACGGGGAGGAGCATCAGGCGTCTGCTGGAGCTGCACCATCTGAAGGCTGGACTGGGGCTGGAGGCTCCACTTCCAGGAAGGCTCCCTCACAGGGAGGGAGAAGAAGTCTTCAGCTCCTGACCACATGGGCCTCTCCACCAGGTCACCTGGGTGTCCTCACTACACGGCAGCTGGCTTCCCCCACAGTAGGTGATTCAGGAGAGAGCAAGGAGAAAGCCACAGCAGCTTTTAGGCCCTAGTACCCATGGTGGCACACCATCACTAATGCTCTTTTTTCTGCTTCGTAGAAGTGAGTCACTTGTACGAGGGGAGGGGTTCACCTCCAAGAGGCTCCATCTCGTAAAGGGAAGAGTATCAAAGAAGTGATGGACACATTCAAAACTCACCACAAATACATTCTGGATTGGGATATGAAGCGTAGAAGTGCTTCTTTACTGATGGTCCAGGTAGCTTTTAAAATTAATCATAGGAGCATTTGTATTTGTTATTACATAAAAATAAATTATCCATGTGCAGAAATGTGGGCATCAAGGAAGCTTTATCACAATATTAGTGCCAACATAAAGACACACTGTGGGCTCTAGAAATAATAATAGTCATTGACTGAGGGATGAAGAAGGGTGTAAAACTAAAAGATCAGGAGACCTGAGAAATGAGTCATGTCATATTGGGGTTCAAAGGCAATTCTGGAACTGCGGAATTGGATCCTCAAACTGAGCACCTGGTGGGTTCACAAAGATGCTTGGCTTCCAAGATGGGCCCTAGTGCCCAGCCCTTGGCAACCACGACACGTATTTACTTTGTGATGCAGAAACTTTATCAACTTTGATTATCCAATACAGTATGAACACTAATAGAATTGTGCTATGTTAGAACTAGAAGAGATCTTCTCCTCAATTTTTCAATTTACAAATCAAGAAAAGGTGGCCCAGAGGGAGGAAATAAGTCAAATCTAAGAAGACAGAGCTAGGATGTGAGGAACAAAATGAGAAACCTCAACAGGGGACGGACAGCAACCGCAGACCCAGCTGCAAGTGCCAACAAGAGAACAAAGCTGGGAGCCTCGGTTTACCCACATGCATTCACAGCATCCAGTGGCTCTTTTCCATATTGTCTGTAGCAACTGTCATGCCACAATGAGGAAAATATGCCAGAGAGGTCTACTAGCCTGCAAAGCCTAAAATATTTACTATCTGGTCCTTTACAGGAAAAGTTTATAATATTATCGCCACATTGAAATGGCTTTCTTATTCTAGCTCACGCTTCTGGTGATTACCATCATCCGTAAAAGAGTTGTACACCAGGAAGGTGTGTTTTGCTTTTAAGTAATGAATCTTTGCTTCCTAATTCCAAAAAAACACCAAGTCTCAAAGTCCGTGCGTCTTACTCAGAAAGAGAGATGCACACGCCATCATTGTTAACTGCTCACATACGCCCGGTTCTGACCCCTACAGGTATTTGAGCTCTCAGACCCCCCACACATTAAGCGTGCCAGAGGAGAGGCAGGCCAGAGGCAGTGCATCTAAATGGTTAGAGCCCCTTTCTTTTCTTTCTAGCATCAGCCACAAGCAATTTTCATCCTTGTCACACTCCATTTGTTCGATGCATATGGACCAAGTGAGCTATACCAGGACACAAGCTGTCGGCCAGCTCAGATAAACAAACATTTACTGAGAGCACATAAAGGGCTTGACACTGTGTTTGGCCCTGGAAATATAAACAAGTCACTGTCCTGGCTCGGGAGCAATTTTCCTGTCTAGGTTTTATGCTTTACCTAAAATACCCAACTGCTAATACAACCTGGTGCCCAATTTGAACTTTGTCAGCCAGGCTCCTCCAAACCCTCAGATCATATTCCAACTTGGGGGTCTTTCAGTGTGTCCCAACCAGCCTTCCCTGTTCAAAGGAAAAATTCTGTCTAATTTCTTCCAGCATGGTCTGACATCCCGAGTCATAATTTCATCTTAACCCTGTGAATGTGCGTCCTTTACAACTAAATTAAGAGACAGCACCTCATCCTCCCCCTGAAATTCATTTTAATTAAGTAATAACTAGCATTTTTTAAGCACTCACTCTATGCGTGCCCGGCACGTTCGAGATAATATCAGTAACAACAGCAAACACTAAGATAGCAGTTACTGTAGGTCAGGCACCAGCTAAGTACTTTCACAGATAGAACCTCATTCAATCTTCACACCAACCCTGTGATGTACATTCTTACCCTCAACCCCCTTTACAGACGAGGAAAATGGCCCACGGGAGGCACACAGACATGCCCGGCATCACGCAGCTAGAGAGTGTCACAGCTCAAATCTGAACCCAAGGAGTCGGGCTCCAGAAACTGTGCTCTTATTGACTAGATGTCCTTCATATGTTAATTGGAACCATTCAATCTTGCAAGGAAGGTATTATTATCCCCACTTGCCAAATAAGGAAGAACTGAGGCTGAGAAAGGTTAAAAAAACAGCCCGGGGGCTGGCCCTGTGGGCTAGTGGTTAAGTTCAGTGTGCTCCATTTGGACGCCCCGGATTCAGTTCCTGGGCTCGGACCTACACCGCTCGTTGGCAGCCGTGCAGTGGCGGTGACCCACATACTAAATAGAGGAAGACTGGCACAGATGTTAGCTCAGGGTGAACCTTCTTCAGCAAAAAACAAACAAACAAACAAAAACAGCCCAAGTGCAGAACAAAGATTCAAGCATATATGTTTGATTCAAAACATCCTGCCCTTTCCACAAAAATGCCCCACTGGGCTTGGCACTAGTGACTCTATAAACTGCTATCCAGTTTACAAAGTGCTTTGGCATACCATATCTTATTTCTTCATCATAGAGCCCCAGCAATGTAGATCTTATTATCTCTATTTATGAAAACAAAATTGAGGCTCAAAAGTTGAAATATCTTTCCCAAGTCTCCATAGTTAGTAAGCTGTGACTCAAAACCAAGTTTTTCTGATTCTGAATCAGGGTTTTCTTCACTGTGCTCAACTGCCTTCCCATTTTCAAGTTAGCATCTATTTGCTATGCACCCATCACAACCAGTTTAGTGTCAGCTCTAGGGTTTACTCTCTGGTACTGAAATGCAAAGCACCGTTGCTGTCAGATCAAGGGAGAGAAGAAAAACCAGTATATTAGGGATGCAGCTTATAACTGAAAATTGTAATAACGACCATAAGTCACCAGGAAAGAATTACGTATATTTACTATTAGAAATTTCCATCAAAATGATTAGAATGTAAATGATAGCACATCAATAACGGCCTCTGTGCACCATTTTGAAACCATCTAACCGTTCCTGAAGGGTCTTAGTGGCACCTATTCGGTGGTCTGCCCAGCCCCTTCTCTGGGAACTGCCATGTTTCCCCTGCAGCTCCCTGCTCCATCAGCCACAGAATCAGGACCCATGCAGGACCAACTGGAGTCTTTCTCTCCACACGTGGATGGCCCAGTAATGTGTAAAGCATGGTCAGCAGCCAGTGCAGTGCCAGGGAAGCAGAAAAAGCCAGTCTATAAACAAAGAGAAGACTGAAGAAAATGTGGAGAGACAAACAGAAAGAAAATTGCCTGAATTCCCTGGATACTGTTTTTTCTTAAGACTTACTTGCCTTCTGTTCACTTAAGCCAACTCTTAGTGAGTTCCACTATTTGCAACCAAATTAACTAAAGTTATTCAAGGTGTGGAGATGGGGGTGGGAGGGCTAGGCAAATAGATAAGGTTTTAGATCCCACATTCTTATTAGGCTTTGTTCTCGGTTGAACTGTATCCCCCTAAAAAGACAGATTGAAGTCTTAATCCCTTGTCTTGGCGAATGTGATATTATTTGGAAATAGGGTCTTTGTATATGTTATCAAGTTAAGATGAGGGCATTAGGTTACACCCTAATCCAGTATGACCAGTGTCCCTATAAGAAGAGGAGAAGAGACAGACATAAGAGGGAAGAATGCTGTGTGACAGCAGAGGCAGAGACAGGAGGGCTGCCACTGCAAGCCAAGGCACGCCCACGACTGTCAGCAGATCTCCAGCAGCAAAGAAGCAAGAAGGCTTCCCCCACAGGTTTCTGAGGGAGCCCTGCCCACACCTTGGACTTCTAGCCTCCAGAACTGCGAGACAATAAATTCCTGCTGTTTTAAGCCCCGCAGTTTATGGTGCTTCGTTATAGGAGCCTGATGAAACTAACACAGGCTTCCAAGGAGATGTTCCTGCTTTAAAAAAGGAAACTGAAAACCACTGAATTCTATATTTTGAAATTTAAGTTATCTAAAACTTTGCTTATATAAAATATTTCATTCACGGTGAAGCTCAGTAAATGAAACCCTGATTTAATTTATCATTTTCCAGTTAATTTGACTTACATATATGTATTATAGTCGTATAACTACTTATAGTCACTTCTGCCAAACAGTATCTTCTCTCTGTTAATAAAATACCTATTTAATTTTTCCATTTTGGTAAAAAGTCATCTTTTTTATTGCAGTAACATTGGTTTATAACATTATATAAATTTCAGGTGTACATCATAATATATTTCAAATTCTGTGTAGATTACATCATGTTCACCCCCAAAAAATTAATTACAATCCATCCCCACACTCGTGTGCCTGATCACCCCTTCCACCTTCCTCCCTCCCCGCTTCTCCCGTGGTAACCACTCATCCAATCTCTGTTGCTTGTGCTTGTTTGTCATTGTTTTTATCTTCTACTTATGAGTGAGATCATATGGTATTTGACTTTCTTCCTCTGACTTATTTCACTTAGCATAATACCCTCAAGGTCCATCCATGTTGTCACAAATGGCCGGATTTCATCATTTCTTATGGCTGAGTAGTATTCCATTGTGTATAGATACCACATCTTTATCCATTCGTCCCTTGATGGGCACCTAGGTTGCTTCCAAGTCTGGGCTATTGTGAATAATGCTGCAATGCACATAGGGGCGCATGTATATGCATTCGTGTTTTCAAGTTCTTTGGATAAATACTCAGCAGCTGAATAGCTGGATGGTATGGTAGTTCTATTCTTAATTTTCTGAGGAAACTCCACACTGTTTTCCATAGTGGCTGCACCAGTTTGCACTCCCACGAGCAGTGTATGAGAGTACTCTTCTCTCCACATCCTCTCCAACACTTATTGTTTCCTGTCTTGTTAATTCTAGCCATTTTGATGGAAGTAAGGTGATACCTCATTGTAGTTTCGATTTGCATTTCCCTGATAGTTAATGATGTTGAACATCTTATCGTATGCCTGTTGGCCATCTGTATATCTTCTTTGGAGAAATCTCAGTTCAGATCTTTTGTCCATTTTTTAATTGGGTTGTTACTTTTTTTGTTGTTGAGATGTATGAGTTCTTTGTATATTTTGGATATTAACCCCTTATCTGATATATAGTTTGCAATATCTTCTCTCAGTCGTTAGGTTGTCTGTTTTGTTAATGATTTCCTTTGCTGTGCAGAAGCTCTTTACTTTGATGTGGTCCCATTTGTTTATTTCTTCTATTGTTTCCCCTGCTCGGTCAGACATGGTATTTGAAAAAATGCTGCCAAGACCAATCTCAAAGAGCGTACTGCCTGTGTTAGTTTCATGGTTTCAGATCTTACATTCGTCTTTAATCCATTTTGAGTTTATTTTTGTGCATGGTGTAAGATAATGGTCTACTTTCATTCTTTTGCATGTGGCTGTCCGGTTTTCCCAACACCATTTATTGAAGAGACTCTCCTTTCTCCATTGTATGTTCTTGGATCCTTTGTCGAAGATTAACTGTCCATAGACATGTGGTTTTACTTCTGTGCCTTCAATTCTGTTCCATTAATTTGTGTAATCAAGAAGCTTTTATTTTTAATACCATCTATTTGATAAGAAAACTAAAGGTCCTATTCCCATCAGGAATACGCTAGCATTAAGTATTAAGGCTTATCTAGTATTAAGGCTTGCTAAGAAGAGGCACAATCCAGAAGAGGCCATTAGCAGGTGTAATTCTGTGAGATGTGAGTGGAGGAAATTAATAATTACAAAACAATAAAGCTGAAAAGGACATTAGGTTCACCAGATTTTACCCTCCTCATTTTACATATGTAGAACCGAGGTTCCCAGAGAAGTACTTAGAATATATTTAACATTTTTTAAAAAGAATATGTACTATGGAATACTATTCATCAATAAAAATGAATAAACTGCTGATACATGTAACGACAACGATGAATCTCACAAACATAACGCTAAATGAAAGGCGGCAGAAACGAAAGAGAACACATCGTGTGAGCATTCAATGTATATGAACTTTTGGAACAGGCGGAACTGATCAAAGGTGAAAACCACTGGAACAGACATTGTCTCTGAGGTCAGGGGTCAGGTATCGGGGAAGGAGTGAGTAAGAAGGGACACAGGAGAACTTTCTGGGGAGACGGAAATGTTCTAATTTGCGATGGGTATCACCATTTGTCAAAACTGTACAGTTAAGACTTGCGCCTTTCAAAGTATGTGAATTTTATCTAGAAAAAAGGAACTGAAAAAATAGTAGACTCTCAGTGGTGGCGTGGAGAGTGGGTGACAGTAAGAGGAACAGGGAATGCCAGAATGGTGATAACGTGGAAGCAGTTACGTGGGGGTTCAACGTGCTTTTGTGTTTACTCTGAAAATGGCTGACTTTTTCTAAGAAAACTTTGGAAAGATGAATGTGACGAGCAAGGGAATGTTTAATTCACGTGTGGAAGCTCAAGCACTTCTGGTCCTGCTCCAGGTCTCCCTTCACTCCTTTATTTTCCTGAGTTATCTAACGTTTTCAGCTAAGTTCTGGGTCCCCTTCCCATGTTGAACTTGCTTCCCCATCTTCCTAAGGAAAAGGTGAAAGCTGAGAGCCAAAGGACGAGAGCCTCCAGGACGCCACCCAAGGCCTCTGCACAGGGGCCTCTGCAAGACCCAGCCATTCGTGGTTGAGCAGCCAAATTGCCAGGAAACAGTTTCACAGTGTTTGCCCTTGAGAAATATCCCTCCCTCGTTTTATACCTCTGAGACGGCCAAATATCGTCCGAGAACAAAGCCGCTTGACTCTTCACATAGCAAAAAAACCTCAAAATGATATGTAATGAGATTGCCCACTAAACACATCTTTTGGTTATGATGGGCAAAAAAATAAGATAAATAATCATTATAGCCTTGACCCATTTTTTTCATTTCAGTCTCAAATCTTGTCAATTTCTTAAATCTTAAATTAGAATTTGCACAATGTGAAATACCAAACAAAAAATTATCAGCAACGTTTATCTGCAGATACTGTTAAATTTGTAAGTGATTCTTCAACACATCAACTCGCATCAAGCTGACGAGCAAAGTTACATAACAGGGGGCAGGAAGCAGTACGTTATTAGTGGGTTTATTTTTCATTTATTTTATAAGCACTACAATAGTATCTTTAATATAATAATAAAATCGAATATCCCAGGCCCATAATAGGAGTTTGAAAGAACAAACAAACAAATTAAATGGGCTAAGGGTGCTTTTCCTCTTAAGGGTAAAAGCTACACCATACGGAATGATCTGGAAGTGCTCTATGTGAATTACCTCACAAGATGACTTAGGAGATCCATCAAATACACTCGGTAATTGCCTACAGTGTGACTGCAAAAGTACCTTGATAGCACTGGACCCTTTGTTATTAAAATCCTTATCCATTAGCAGTTACTGCTTATTGCATAACACCAATAGGTCTTGTAAAACACACATTTACAGGAACCACAACAGCATTACTAAAGATCACACTCTGGGTTTGTAATAATTCCATTGTGAACAAAGCTGAGCCATGAAACCGCAGGTCTAGAGGCATCGTATCTGATCAGAGAACTGAAAAAGCAGTCACATAAGCCACCCCAAGTATCGCTACGGAAAATTTCCAAGGAAACAACTTCAATTTACTGCAATATGCTTTTTTTAAAATTAATATCCATTGACTTATTCAAGTCCTAAATAACTCAAGTTATTTATAAGATTACCTCTAACTGAGAAAATTCATTATGCACCAAAAGAAGCTTTCTTTCTTCCTCATAGTAACCTGAGGAAAATTTCTGAATCCTTTCTCCCCTGCTCACAAGATAAACAAACTAAAACCTAAAAGATGTAAGGTTTTCCTTAATCTAAAGTCCATTCAAGAGTTCATCAAACTGTGAAAATGCCACACGAAACCCACACTTTAAAGATATACACACACATACATAGATATCTATTCATAAAATGAATACATATAAAACAATCCAAAACTTTGACATGAATTTCAAGTTTTATGAGATGAATATATGTTTTCTCAGAGGCAAAGGAAAATGTAAGCCTTAAAATTATGTTATGCATATTGGTATAATCAAGAAATACTAAAGGTTGGCTTTTTCCTCTAGAACTTTGCTTCTGATAACTGATACCTCTAAGAAAGATAAATCAGGATAGGCCGATGAAATCGTGTACTACTTAATTCATAACTTTTAAAATCATTAAAAATTGGTACAGAGCTTTTGAGGAATTTCCAGACACTCAGGTTACAACAAAAATAGTAATTACGATTTTAAAAGTAATAACTCTTTCCTTAGGACTGACATTCTGTTTACTTACAGACTGTCCATTTATCCCCCGGGGGTCTTCCATTGAAGACTTCTTCTTCTGAATTATATATGGGCTATTAACTACACACTTCTTCAAAGGGTTCCAGCACCCCTGCGCCTGTGAGGAATAGAGCATCAAGCAGCCGTATTAATTGTGTGGCATGAAATTAAGAGCTGATCTTTACATCTGCAGCTTTCCATTTGCAAGTATGTATACACAAGTCAAGAATGCTTACCTTCACTGAATGAAATCTTTAAAATAAATACTATGGGCTCACTGTTTATCACAATTTACATGAGCCAAATGTGGCCCAACTACAGCTCAGTGTGTCTGCTGTCAGCAGCTACAGCCCAAAAAAAAAGAGAATGGCAAGGCCAGCTAGAGAGCTTTCTACACACATTATGTTTGAGCCAACAGTCCAAGAGCTTTTTTTCTTTTCTTTTTTTTCTTTTTGAATTCAGTTTCTCAATGCTATCTATCAACGTCAATTGTACCACAAGGCAAAGAGGAAATACTAACAAAGGAATATGATTGTAGTCTGAGTAAAGAGAAAAGAGAAAAATCTAGAGTTGCGCGTTCTGCCCTCAGGGCAAGGATATTATTCTACTATTTCTTAGCAAGTTTCCATTAGGTCACAGTTTCATGGTTGATCAATTCTGAACCTTCTGAGACTCAACGCCTTCAAGATGAATGGGGTTTGGGGATGCTTCGAGACATGGACCATAAATGTAGTATTTTGAAATATATTCTACATTTAGCTATCTTCAAAAATATAGAGAGACACATCTAGTTGCCCATTCTCATTTCCTAACTTTCAGTATTAATTTTCATGCTCATGCTCAGATAAGGAACCCAAAAGGGACTCTCAGGTTTTCTTCCATGGGCTTCGAAACTAAGACATCATTCTCCATGCCTCACATCAACTCCATCGCAGATATTGAAATATAGATGTAATTTTAAGAAAAAAAATAGACACAATCTTAATATCACCTAAGACAACCTGTAGTAGTTTAACTTCAGCATCGCTTTTTGTAAAAGTACTTGAACTTCTGCATGTTAGCACGGTAGGCAAAGCACCGCAGTGGCAGCCAACCTGAATTCAGGTTCTGACTCTGCCGCGTGCTAGTTGAATGCCCTCAGACAAATAATTTAGACTCTGTGAGCCTCGGTTTCATTCTCTGCAAAAGGGGAAATTTCAACTGGATGATATCTTACAGGTTTATATTTTATATTTAAATTTAATGAACGTTGCACTTAATACTCATAATTTTCAAGTAAAACATTCCAAGCTTGGATCATTTGGGATGTAATTTTGCAATGCTGGAGTAATTCCCATTTATGTTTGTTTCACTTACAATTATCAATGCTAGAAAAAATATGCCTTATCCACTGTCAACACAAAGGTGACGCTTCTTGAACATAAGACACAAATAACTAGACCCCTAAAATTTAGAGAATCCTTTTTAAAGCACAGTGTTTTTGCAATTTTAACATGAAACAATTTCACGGTTTCATAACTTATAATTTATTTATGAGTAAATAAAAATCATACAGATGTATTTATGGTCTGTCAAACCAAGAAAACACAATGTAGCACGCTATCTCGAATGGCACAAAATTTCAGAACTGAATCTTAAAGGTGACCAGCATTGCTTTTAGAGGATTCCTTGCATAATCAAGAAAGAGATATTACAGAAACTAGATTTTTTTCATTGCTTGAGTTACTCTCTTGAGGCCCGTTAACTTTTCCTGCCGATAAGGCAGCATTTTAAAATAATGATAATAATCCTGCCTCACATTGGTAAAACTCTTGACAGTTTACAAAGTGCTTTCACATAAATTTCCCACAGTGCACCTATACGCAGCAAGACAAAGTTCAGCCTCATTCCTCACAGAAGGGAGCAGGCCCAAGACAAAGCCCCCTCTGATTTCCCCTAGATTCCCATCCTCTCCATACCTGTCCTGAGAACATGTTTCAATCAAAACCTGTATATTTGATATTCCAGGATTATTTCCCATGTGTTTCTTTTCCATATTTCCATATTGAACTTACTGAACAGTTTAAGGTATTAAGAATGGTCAAGTTACATGAGCATGAAAGGTATTTCATTTGTAATTTTATTTCTTCTGAAGATGAAACTGTTCTGTACTAAATACTATGTTTGTTATTGTTTCCCGGGCTCAAAAGAAAAGATGGAGATTATCGAGAAGTCAAAAGAGTCAGCATTCATCTACTTCAGGTAGATGTCTCCACTAAGAAAGACTACCACTCAAAAATCAAAAACTCACAGAGAGCCACGGACTTTATTTACAAATCCTCCACTGCTTGCTAAATCAGCATAGTTGTTTCCAGATTTCTACATGTCAATCCAAACCATGAAATATATGCCATGACTGGGTCTACTGATATTTAGGAGCCTGGCTCTGGTAAACCCTTAATTCCTTTGCTGGACTTGATCTTTCATGGTTTATAAATAAGCCTGCCCCCATTATAGCACTTATCCAATGGGACTGTAATTATTTCTCTACCTGTCTACCCCACTAGACTCTAGCTCCATGAGGGCTAGGACCATGCCTTTACTCTCCTGTTCTGGTCACATATGGCATTCATTAAATATCTTGAATGAATGAATGAATGTGTGTTATTGAGACATGACAATTTTTTAACACACGTAAACTCTGAGCCAGAATTAGGGGGTCAGTTAAGTGGTGGTGTTATCATTCAACCAGCTTACAAAGTAGCCATCAAATTTCTGGTCCTGAACATTCGTTTCAAGGACGCTAAGAAACAGCTCAAGCCACAACAGGTTACTTGTTTCATATCTACCTACCTACCTACCTAGTACGTACATAGGGAGTGGCTCTTCATAAAACTGTATAGACCTACACATAAATACATATAGAGTACTTAGAGGTGAACTTCTCAGCGACTTTGTTTAAACCAGAGTGGTTCCTAGAACAGAAGAAGTGGAAGAATGTCCAAGGAGGCTAGTCAAACTACAGAACGGTGAGAGCAGATGCACATGGAGGAGGGACCAGTGGGATGAGATTTGTTTTAGATTTGTGGAGTGCTAGATGCAGGTGCCTTGGTATCAGAGATCTCCCTACAAGACAGGGCACCATGAGTCTGGTGGCAGTTACCCATTCATTCATGCATCCCCAACACTCGCCTTGCCAAAGCAGATAATTGGGTCAATAACTCACTTGTGCATTTACCCCAAAGGCCAAATCCTTTCTTTACCCACTCCTGTGACAACTATTCTGGTACCCTCCAGAAGAAGAATGCCTCTTGAAGTTGTGCACAATGGAAGGCAACCCTTCTATTAGCCGCTGAAGTGTAAGGTTCCCTAAGAGAGAGACAAGGGACTGAGAGACGTCCTGGGGCTCTGCTGGCCAAGCTCTACATTTCAGAATCAGTCATCCACTCTGAGCATAGAGGAAAAGGCTGGAAGGCTCTTCTTGAAATGTATTTCACCAACTCTTTAAGTAGGAAGAAAAGATCAATTGAACAAAATAGTGAGAAAAAGCTGCACAGCTAGGCACACATTTACAAATAGCCTGACTTCATAATTGCTAGCCATGTGAGGCCACCTGAGAAGATGCTCTCCCAGGGCACACACTGATAAGCAGCCCCCTTCCAAGGCCACCGCAGCCCACATGAGACAGGGTAGGGGCACCCACATCTCTGGGTGGTGTCACTCCAGACTTGCATTCACAGCCCCAGGCCAGATGCTAGTTTAGGTATCTGGTGGTGAGTGGAACTGGGGAAGTGGCAACAGGGACAGTGGGAGGCCTCTCAGGCAAGGAAGAAACAAGGAGTACTGGCCTGTCTGGTCTTTTCAACACCTGAGGGAACTACGCCCTTTTCGGTCCCAATCCCCTGGACTGTTGACGAAACACTCAGGGGTTTATAAATAAAGCGAGCTTTATGAGGTGGACTCACTCAACACAGGATTCATGGAAACTTTAGGAACTTCCTTTATATTTGCCACTCTTGGGGGAGTGGAGTGGGAAGGAGCTGAAATTAGCGTATACATACTAGCAAATGAACTATGGCAAATAAAAGTTCGATTGATACACTGATAAAACCGACTCCACAGAAAACATCAAATTGGGATTACAATCTGACAAATCTCACAATCACATAAAATTTCCTTTGGGAGCCCAGAGGCATTATGAAATTGGGCTGCTGGTGATGACATCATAATTAAATCTATACAGTTCAGCGATGCTTATTTGGAAGTGATATTTTATGCCCTATTGCAACCAACAAGCCTATTAATTTCTACAATACAGAATAGTTCTAAATACAGAGACTTTAATGCGTGTGAGACAAACATCTATTCTGTGCATTCCTGCTACAATTCAAACTCTCCCTGGGATGCCAATTTTTCTCCCCAATTCTACAAAGAGCCTTTGTCACTTAAAAAAAAAAAAAGGTACTCCTTAGCTTTGAACATAAAGTTTTCTAGGTTCAGTAAAATCCACATGCATTCCACACAACCCCTTCTATTCTTTTCTACCCATCAGCTAATGCCAAGCAGTTGATAAAATAAGAGCACCTCACCTCACACGTGAACATTATGTGGCTTTTTCTTTAGTTCCACTCATCACAAACACCCTGGCTATTCTCAGAATAAAAGACCGGCAGAAGTTGAAATAAGTACGTAAGTTACAGAGGCTTGAAGTAGACAGAGAAAGGGTCTAGTCAGGCAGGCCCTTGGGACAGACTTTCTAGATTGAAGAAAACTAAGGTAGGGGTGGAGGTGGGGACTAATATGATTGGGAAGAAAAATCATATTTTTTAAAATTTTATACATCCTATATATTTTAATTTTTCCTGGTGGTTTTGAAAAATGGGTTCTATTTTAGATGGCACATGAATCATCTCTAATGAACCAGAGACCTATCAGACACTGGTAATAACTCGCGGCTCCTTGGATGAAAGAATATTTTCATTACAACACACCATCACTTTAATCTTTGCCTTCTCACCAAGTGTTGAGTTTTCGAGCATTCCTGAGAAGCAGAAGGAAACTAGTGGTTGAACATTGCCTTAGAGAAAAGAAAAGGGCTATTCTAAAGTATGGCCCCAGAAGACTACAACTACAGATTGAATAAACATATCACATCAAGGGGTCTTTAAGAAAATTTACAAACAGAAGCCTGCAGTGAAATGAACCATTGGGTAAATGACCTCCAGAGACCTCCTCGACTCACTGTGCCATGGTTCCAGAAGCCACAAGATGCCACATCTCCCTGCCACCTCCTCTTTGCTTTCCTCACCTACCTAAGGAATTTGCTTATATCAAGGAAAACAGAGATGGGGCATACTCAGGTGAGTCAGATCAGAAACCAGATGCTTATTGATCTTTCAAACTGTTGAGGAACACATCCCAACCGCTGAAGTCATTAAGGAAAAACAAGTGCGGTTCCATGTTGGTGAAAGGCTTCTACAGCTGGAGATGTAGTTTCTATAGAAATAAACGTCTACACCAATTTGCTTTTATAACTTTTCCACTGATTTACTGGTGTTGCTGTTTTAAAGTTTTAAGTATGAAGCCTGTCTATTCTTTATAGAAATTCTAAAGAAATAGGACCACATTTCTGCTTCCACCATATTTGACTTCCTTCTAACTTCGGATGAAGAACGGACGGCTAGGGGACAATCAAAGAGCTGACACTGGGGCCGGCCCAGTGGCCGAGTGGTTAAGTTCGCGCACTCTGCTTCAGCAGCCCAGGGTTTCGCCAGTTTGAATCCTGGGCACCAACATGGCACTGCTCATCAAGCCATGCTAAGGCGGCGTCCCACATGCCACAACTAGAAGGACCCACAACTAAAATACACAACTATGTACCAGGGGGCTTTGGGGAGAAAGAAAAAATAAAATCTTTAAAAAATAAAAGAGCTGACACATTAGGAAAATTATGCCAGGTGTTTTATTCGGTAACCAAGGCTGAATTCAAACTGTTTTCAAAAGCATTAAACCTACACATTATTTTGACGTAGCACTTACTACATTAACAATATTAAGAAAATGCTAAAGAAACACACCCAGAATCCCATCAACCCAACTCGTCTGTATGTATGCATAATTTTACATAGCTATAATCATAGAGAATCTTCGTGCTCGTATTTTTCTAGTTTCTCTCAACATTATTGGATAAGTATTTTACAGTCTGTACACTTATCATTTTTAATACCCATGTAATATTCCATCAGGGAGATATTCCTATAAAGTGGCGCATCTGGGGTTTTTTCACTCTTTCACTATAGCAAAGAACACGTCAACATTTTCAGTCATCAATTTTTTTCCTTCTTTTTCATTATTTCTTTCAGGATAGATTCCAAACAGTGTAATTAGAGGCTCAAGAGGTATAATAGTTGAAAATAGTAATTCTTATAAAGTGAGGTCAAATTCACCTATTCAATGATTTCTCTTACATAGATCACTGGCCCTAGTGAAGGATGACACATGGAAGTCGTATTTTAAAAATATTCAAATGAAGTTACTACAAAGGAACCTGTAATCTTGACAGCATTCGTGAATCTCCCTGTATCAGAGGTTACCAAATTTTTGTGTTCATAGCAAACTTTTGAATACTAAAAACAATGGCTGGACATCAGAAAGTCTTAACTAAATCAGTGATGGGGACTATCTCTGTGCTGATAAAAGTATGCATGGTTATCACACACTGGCTTTTTCTTCCGCTCAGTATTGCTCTTTGAATGGAATCTGCCTCCATGGACTCAAGACGAAAAGTCAAACCTTACTCCAGTAAACATGGGATCTTTTATCACCATCCTGATCACTTTCTCCTCTTCCCTTGAGCAAACTGAACGGCCATGCCACAAGATGCAGTCGGCTGAGTCTGACAGCCATTGTCATAAAATAATTTCTACTTAAGGATAGAAAAAAGTAAACGTTGCCCATTGATTATGAGTGGCGGCTCCCCCATGAGGGGACAGCGGTGTGCTTCAGCACAGTGCTTCAGAACAACAGGCCCATAAATCTTATATGTAATGAGGAAACGCAGGCATCCCAGAGAAAATAATCTAAAACATAATCACACATGATAAATTTACCTAAACTCCCATCAGGCTGGTGTATTAACTCTGCTGCATCTACTGAATTGAGGGCCTTGCCAGCCCTCCATGGATGTTGCTTGTGGACAACGTATCATAGAAATAGTTTCTCAGCCTACTGAGACTATAATTTCAGTTTTAAAATAGCTTAAACTCTAGAACAACCGGTAGCAAACTAAACTGGTTCCATTCAGTGGTGATGTTCGCTGTTGTCTAAATAAACATAACTAAGTGACGAATTTTCTTACTTTATTCAAAAGGAAAAGAGGAGATACGAAATATCAACCCCTTACTTTTACACAGAAAGATCTACCATCAAATACCTCTTAAGATGTTAAAAATACACCACAAAAACTCATCCATACAGGGGCTAGCCCAGTGGTGCAGTGGTTAAGTTTGCACATTCTGCTTTGGCAGCCTGGGTTCGCCGGTTCGGATCCCGGGTGTGGACCTACGCAGCGCTTGTCAAGCCATGCAGTGGCAGGCGTCCCACATATAAAGTAGAGGAAGACGAGCACAGACGTTAGCTCAGGGCCAGTCTTCCTCAGCAAATGAAGAAGACTGGTGGCAGATGTTAGTCAGGGCTAATCTTCCTCAAAAAAAAAAAAACTCATCCATAGGGATAGAAAGCAGGACAGTGGTTGCCTAGAGTCACAGGGGTGAAGGGTGGTTGATGGACTGTAGGGGGCACATGGGAACTTTGGGGGTGTTAGAAGTGTTCTATATCTTGATGGCAGTGGGAACATGGCTATACACAATTATCAAAACTCATTGAGCTATATGTTTAAAAAGTGGATTTTTTTTAAAACGTGCCGCAATTCACATTTCCTATCAGTTGTCAACCTCTTTTTTTCCAGTACCATGGAGGAAGAAACAAACGGTTTTGATAATGACAGCCTTCTTTGTTGGGAAGAAGAGTTCTTTACCCTCCAAATCAAACATGATGTTGGTGCTGATCTTCGTCTAAATGTTCATCCACCAACACACCTCGCCAACGTCAGTGACGTTTATTCCTACTTGAGTAAATTCCAGGAGTTCAACAACCAATAAGGTTCATTTTTAGGTATAAAAGTGAAGAAGGGGCTTAAAAACCTATCTTTGTTTAAGAGGTGAGCGTTAGAAAGTATATAATGTTCTTTGATACTAAGGTTCAGTTGGTATGTCAATAATTTTTATGATCCTGAAGGTTTTAATTTTTAAGGACTTAAATCTGAATGGTGAACAGTAATCTGGTTTTCGGTAACATTCTCCGTCAAAGTCACCAAGCACCTGGTCTACGCTTAGGCCACAATAAGTTCAGCTGCCAAGAATAAAACAAGTTTTATTTCTAAAAATAAGATGAAAACATATTTATTTCTCAGCCTCCTATGCCATTTCTGCTAAAAAGCAACTTTAACCATGGATATCAGCACAGACTTCAATGTCCAGCTCATTAGGGAACATATTTAGGACGGGGGACCCAAGCTCATCATTAGACGTTAGAATGAATACATATGACAGGTGCAGTTCAGGAGGAACTAGAGGATATGTGCTCTGCTCCACCTGCTCTGCTCCAGCACCACTCCCTGACCCTTGACAACCACGACTAAAGTTTCTCCAAGCAGCTTCCTCGTTTCCCGGATGCCGACTGCTACTTTGACTTGCTTCTTGACCAGCGTAAGGACTGCTTGATGGAATAAGACTGCAGGACTGCACTCTCCGAGGCCAAAACCCCAAAAATAGAGACAGTCATGAGACAGCATGAAGCTGTCGGAGAAGCAGCACTGACTGAGGGTTTCTCTGAATTTCACTCTCTCCTTAAAATCAAAGGACAATTTACATTAGAGCAAAATTAGAAACATTTCAGAAATCTGTCTCCCATCAATTCCATGAGAAAACAGTTAACAGGTGACAGAATGTGACAGATATATACACGGTATGAGATATTGTGATGGGGCCACAGAAGGAGGTTGTGGAATCCAGATTTCCATGTAGGGCAGGAATCACCCAGAACATCCCTGACAGAGAGCTTCTGCATGAACACTTTTGGGGACAGAAATTCACCAATTCGCAAGGCACTTGGTTTGCAGCTGGCAAGTTTACTGTTTAGGAGGTTTTCCCTTTTAGTGAGCTGAAATAGATCCATCAAAGCCATCTTCTCTAGGGTCAACTTTTCTTCTGCAGCAACACAAACATATTTCAATATCCTCCTAACAGTCCTTGAAACATTGAAGACTACGATGATATCCCCTAAGGGCTCTCCTTTCTAGGCCGAGAACGTCTTTTTAAAAATGGGTTACTTAACTTCCTGATCCCCCTTCACAGGACATGTCTGTCAGTCAGTGGCCTCTGGATCCAAACACCACTGGCACTTACTGAGTTTAGGGACACTCAAACTCTTCTACAAATGACCTGTTTTCAAGCCATAATCCCTCTGTCCTATACTTGAAGAACTGAGTCATCTCTGTGAAATTCTCATTTTGTCAGTTTCTGCCTGTCAGTCAAGCTCACTCAGATTGTCTTTGACTCATGATTCTGTAAGCCAATGACTGAGATATCCATTCCAGCTTTCTGTAATATGCCAACCTAAAAACCATTACGTTAGCTATCTTCTTTCAAGTCACTGATAGAAATGGTAAAGGGGAGAAAGCCAAAAACAGAGCTACTCCTGATGAGTCCAAGGATAGAGACACAGATTACTGAAGACTTAGGGTAGGAAGGTAGGGATTGCAGTCCATAACTCTGGCACTTATCAACTCTGCAAGCTTGGAAAAATTAATTAACCTCTCTGAGCCTGTTTCTTCATCTATACAATGACATTAATATCCTCTAATAGGATAGAGATGATTGAAAATGCATCCTACACATAATACATGTTCAGTAAATGCATTTTGAACAGATGATAAGCATTTTGTAAAGGATGAAAGGTCATAAAACTATAATGCAATATGCTTAATTGTCTCTAGTTTTTACATCCAAAAATCATGATGTTAAGTCAATTGCTTAAGGACAACTATACTTTTCGAAGGGGCATTTCAGGTTACTAAGATAATTAGTAAAACAATATTGTTATTATAGTGCTCCCTTTCTTTAATCACCTTTTGTGAATATTTTTTACTTTCTTATAGGCTAAATAATACCACTAATAGGTTATTTTTTTAAGGTATGCTTTTTGGTGAGGAAGATTGGCCCTGGCCTGACATCTGTTGCCAATCTTCCTCTTTATTTTATTTTATTTTTCTCCCCAAAGCCCCAGTGGATAGTTGTATATCCTAGTTGTCGGTCATTCTAGTTCTACGTAGGATGCTGCCTCAGTGTGGCTTGATGAGCAGTGTGTAGGTCCATGCCCAGGATCCAAACCAGTGAACCCCGGGCCTCTGACATGAAGCTTGTGAACTTAACCACCTGGCCGTTGGGCCGGCCCCCAATGGATTTTTTTCATAGTTCTTATTTTGTAACTTATCTTAATTAGCACATTGCCCTGCCTGCTCTCCAAGGCCTTCACCTGTTCCAAATCATGAAACGTGTTTGACTGCGCTCTCTCCTGAGAAGGGAACAAGTCTGATTTAGCCTGATTTGGTCTGACATCCACTCCCTTTCCAATCTGTCCCCAGCTACAATCGCTGCATCCCAGGTGTCTCCTGCTCACCTGCAGCTCCACCAGATGACCTGCGGATGCCCCTGGTGCCAACAACTCTCTGCCTAGAAGACACACCTTCCACCCAGACTCCCACAGCGCCTTCGTGGCTCATCCAGGCCTCTCCTCCAGGAAGCCCTGCACCCCTGTGTTTTTCCCCATCAGAGCACTAGTCACGCTAGGTCACAAGAGTCCACCAGACTGCTCCTTCAGAGCAGAAGCCATTTGTATTCATGGAACAAGAAGCTTGGTACAAGGTATGTTTCCCCGTGTTGGCTGAATGAACAGCTCAGAGCTAGAGACACCAGACACCTAGGGCATTAGGGCTCTGAACACAACGGAAGAACGCCTTCCCTGATCCGCACGGACATCCGGCTTCTACACCAGTCCTGCACTTCTCATCATGGCCGGGGTCCTCTGTACTGAGAGGATTCACTTGCTACTGACTCTTTTGAATATATCATCAACTCATATTGCTTGACTGGTTTGAGTTCTTCTCCCACTCGAATTTTTTCGAGAAGCTTTGAGCCTTCTGAAATGACTTACCTAGCTAGGGTTAGTCAGTCTGGCTACTGGAACGAAAATGTTGTGTGGGTTTTTTTTTTTTTTTTTTTTTAAAGATTGGCACCTGGGCTAACAACTGTTGCCAATCTTTTTTTTTAAAGATTGGCACCTGAGCTAACAACTGTTGCCAATCTTTTTTTTTTTTTTTCCTGCTTTACCTCCCCAAACCCCCCTGTACATAGTTGTATATCTTAGTTGCAGGTCCTTCTAGTTGTGGGATGTGGGATGCTGCCTCAACGTGGCCTGACAAGCGGTGCCATGTCCGCGCCCAGGATCCGAACCCCGAGCCCCTGCAGCTGAGAGCGCGAACTTCACCACTCCGCCATGGAGCCGGCCCCTGGGTGGGCCTTAATTAACATAAATGAAACAATGAAAACTGTTTAGACGGTATGCATTATTCCCACCTTCCCCCCACCCCCCAACCTCACCAAAAGTAAAGCAGAGATCCTGTTTGTTTTTCCTTGCTTTCCTAATTATTCACAGAAATAGTAATGCCTCGCCATTGTTGACCCCTCCAATTCATCTGCTACTTCTTTTAACTGGCCTCTTTGATTTGGCCCAACCCACCGACATTAGCCAAAGGAACTCTTGGGACTAGAAAGGGCTAAATATAAATACCTGCTTGCCCAAACTGCTCCCCAAATGTTTCCCATTACTGGAGCTTCGAGCGCAAGCACACGTCCAAGACAGCAATCACAACATCAAATAAGGCCAAGATGACCCCCGCCCGTCCGGCCCCCGACGTCCCAATCAGTCACCACCTCCCTGAAGGAAAACAAACCGGCCCCAGGCGCATCCCTCCACGTGCAGCGCGCCACTGCGGCCAGGCGAAGGCCGACGCCGCGTCTCCCCGCCTGTCGCCCCGACGCGCGGCCCCACTATTGCGCGCGCCCTCCAGGTGGCTCCGCGTCCCCGGGGGCGGGGGCCGCGCCGGGAGGCGGCCTCGGCGGCGGCGGGCTGGGGCGCTCGGTCGCTCACTCGCTCGCTCGGGGTCGGGGCCCCGCGGCGGCTGCGCCCCCTCCGCCGCGCCCCGGGTGCCGATCCGCCGCCTTCCTTCCCGGGGAGCGGGGGTGAGGGGAGGGGCCGGCGCTCCTGGCCGCTGCCTCGGAGCCCAAGGGTCCTATTTCGTTTCCCCACCGTCTCCTCGTCCCCGCAGCCCGACCAGAGGCCCGAGCGGCCCGGTCAGGGACGAGAGCGCGGCCGCCGCGGGCGAGGGTGGGAGAGCGCGCGCGAGGGCAGGGTGGCCGGCGACAGGGTCCCGGCGGCCGGACTTACTCGGGTCACAACTTCGGCGACGCTGGGCGGAGGAACCGGTTCTTCCAAGACCAACCCGAAATGGGTAACGGAGAGGCCAGGGCAGCGCTAAGAGGGGTTCTGGCTCGGTGTTTAGGGCCAAACTGCTCTGGCTTCCAGAAATTCGAGCCAGGGGTGGCTTTTTTCTTTCTTTCCTTCTTCAACGCGCCTGTGCCTCCGGGTTGAGGGGCGCCCTTTGCGCGCCTCTCAGCGCGCAGCGACACCAAGGCCGGCGCTGGCGAGGGAGCCCTCTTCCCAGCACCCCAGATCTCCCCAGGACCCCTTCCCGGCCCCTGCCGCCCCCTCCCTGCGCCTCGACTCCCTTCCACGCCCGAGCGAAGCCTGGGCCTGCGGCGCACGCCCCGCGGGGTGTCTAGGACTCCTGGCCCCTGCAGTGTTTAAACTGAGGGTGGTGGGGTTTGCTCTGTCAACATGGGGGGAGCTAGGTGTGCATGAGATGGACCTGACGGGAAGGGCGGCTGGAATGACATGGCGATTTTTTTTCTGGTGGGGTGGGGAAGATTTAAAGGAATAAACAGTCAGACTGAAACTTACTAAAACATCCAGGATTCAAACAATTTTATAAGTGGTCTTAAAAGTATGTACTTTAGCTTCTTATAGTTAGGGAAACTGAGGCACAGAGCGGTAAATGGATTACCCAAATCCTGCCGGGGAGGCTGGACTAAATGTCCACGTCTAGCCCAGGATCCTTATAAATTTTTGCCTTTCTCGGCATCAGAGAACCCTTTGGGAGGGTAGAGGGAGGTTTTTGTAATTCCCAGGTCCCTCTGCATCTGTGACTTAATGGGGGCTGGAGAGAATCTTGATTCGACCTGTAAAGTATTTCAGCATTGGATGAAGCATCCATTACAGGCCAGTAATCTGAGCTACTCCTGCTCTGGAAACTTCCTCTTACTTGATTAGGGAATCCATTCACAGGCAGTGAAAGATATGCAAATAGCTTGATGATTTGCTCTTATAAGGACTCATCGCTTCTCAGTGAACATTAATATGTTTACACTTCTCTCTCCCTCTCAAGTGAAAACCCTCCCCCACTCCCACTCCATTATTCACATCAAATGAGATAATGTAAGCAGAAGGGCCTTGGAAAATAGAAAGCATGGCATGAATACGGGTATTATTATACACACTCTTTCAAAATCGTCTAGATTCACACGCTTTACTGTTGTTTCTATCAGTCAACGAGTATCTGTTGACTTGTACTAGATACCATGAAGTTAGAGTCAGAACAATGAGACCTAATCCTTCACCTTCAAAGACCACAGATTATAGATTCTGAGATAAGACCAATACACAGGAAATCATTAGAAATCTACACGAAGACTGATTTGGGGAAACTAAGCTGATGGATGTTTCTATGTATGCAGACCCAGAAACTTTCCCAAATAGGCCATGTATATTGGGTGAGAAGGAATTCTTGTAGAAGTCAATGCATTAGTAAATTCTTAACCCAATAACACCCAACACCTTGTCCAAATAGAAATATTAACCAAATTAGCAGGTAGATGAGGATGGCTTTGCTTTTTTTAATCTATTGCTTATCCCTTCTTCCTAGTCATAAATATAAAGAATTTCGCAACATAAAAAAGCAAATCCAGGGTCTTTGAGAACTTAGGTGATCATAAGTTTTATTTAAAGAGGGAGCAACAATAACCCCAAACTACCAAATATAAGTGTCTGCTAAGAACTCACCAAAGGCAATTGAAGTTTCTTCTGTCAAAGTCTCCGGGCATGGTCTTTATTTGAAAATCGTATTTGAAAAATCAATCTTCATAATTCAGAAGTAACATATAGTTTAAAATTTTTATGTATTAATACAAGGGGTCTTGATCCTTTATCCTGCTATTTCCTTAAAAAAATAATACAGAACAACTCTCAACCCAAATACCCAACCATTTTCTTTTTTTAACTTCTTGAAACCTAGATTCATTTGGCCTTTGGAGAAAAATGTTCTAAATTTTGAACCAGTCCCTGGATTTGAAGGTGTGGAGAATTATTTCATTGCTGTTCTTTCAGAAATGGCATGTGTTTAAAATATTGGCAGTACTAAATTCAAAAGATAGTCATACTCAGAATTTGCTATTAAGAGACGTTGTTATTTGGGCAAAGTACATTTATTTGAGCACAGTATACAAATTCTTCATATTCTCCAAGACGGGAGTAGCGGGAGCCAATTTATCGAGTATAATGTATTCCAGACACTTGCTGGAATAAACAATGCTCTTGAGCCCCTCAGATGCACAGCCAATAGGGAGCTGTTGACTACTTGAGGTTTTTACACATCTCTCAGCCAAATCAGAAATCCAAATCCCAAATCAGTCACAGGCACACAGTGTGGATTTATAGTCCTGCCTGAGCATAGGGTCACAGTCTGCAAATACCACCCAAGTTAGGTTTATCTTTGACATAAAATTTACTTAATTTTTTTTCATTTGACATGAATGCAAGTATGAATAAAATCTCCAATAAAAATTTAAAGGTCTTTTGCAACACCAAGCCAAAACCCAATAAAATATATATTCATAATTGTCCATTTGAGAATATATGAGTTTATATTCATCTATTGATGTATATGTAGATATATTTATCTGTAGAATTTCCATGTGAGTAACATGAACATTTACTAAATGCCATAAGGACTCAATTACGTATCTTTTGGTTTATATTGGACTTAGAGCATTCAGCTGTTTATGTCATAAAATGTTAATCCTAACTACTATCCTAACCTACATTATGGACAGTAAAGAAATGACAAAGTTCTTTGCACGTGAAGGCAGAAAAATTGCTTAAGTATAGAGTTATACCCTGGCTTATGGCATAAACACAGAACACATGTGATAGAAAAGTGCATTTAAATTCGGGTCCTGTTAGAACTCAACTACAGCTCCACAGAAGAGAGAGGGCAAAAATCAACATGAGTTTTGTAGTTCTTTGAGCATTTGTATTCTGTCTACACTGGCAGGTTAGGTATGTTATGAGCAATCCTGATTCAAAAGAAATTTTTGCCTCTCCCTCTCTCACACACATTTCAAAAATTCTTTTATTATATAATTTGGCAATGTAATTTCATATAGAAAAACTTGTCAAGTGTACATAATCGTTTTCCATAAGAAAGAGGGAGAAGATCCAGTCCGCTAGCTTAGACCAAGATTGACTCCTGCGCATCAGTGGGAGAAGGGTAGACCATATGGGAACAGCTAAGAGTGAAGCCAACTCTCCAGGTGTGAGTTGGGAACTGTCTTATGTACCGTTTATTTAAAGAAACTTTTAATGGACTGATCATTTTTTCCCAAGACTGGCCCCCCTCCTTTCACTTACCTAATACTGTTAGGAATCATGATAACTGCTTCAGTGTAGATTGCATCTGGTTAGAGTGCATTAATCGAAAGCACTAGAACAGTAATAATGACAAAAGCTATGTATGAGACTAAAGCCATGGCCCCTATGCTCTAGGACCACTATGTTATAAAAAATACATGTACTTTTTAGTCTGCTGGAATATCCTGTAATCTTAAAGTTAATTTCTATGTCTATTCCTCCCCTAAAAAATGTATGAGGTAAACCAGAGAGAAGATTACTCATTAGACAGGAACTTATTACATGTGCCATAAATTTTGACTTTTACATCCAATTTCTTGTTACATTAGGATTGGTTTTCTAAACTATTTATTGTTTGACTAACGTTAGAAAATAGATTTCCCCCTTACAGTCTCGCCTTATCAAGGCTTCTAAAGGACATCACTGAATTCCTTAATCATGTAGCGATTTCGGAGTCATGCAGTAGAAGATCTGGGGTGAGGGAACAAGCTGACTTTTATCTTTATGCATTTATAACTTAGGAGATCAAGTGAGGGATGCAGCACTAGGATTCTTGGCCAGTTTTTCACTAAAACAAAGACTTAAGGTTAATTTTTCAAATGATGTTTTACCCATATCCTGTGTCTCATTAATAATTACTATGGTAAGCTTTGTTGTACATTTGGTTAAAGAAAAAAACCTGTTCTGTTGATCTTTCCTTTTAGGTGAGTCTTCCAAAGTCACTGAGAAGCAATTTTTCTGCATATTTAATCTAATTTGCCTAATTTTTCTTTTCTTATCATTTTCTTCTCTTGGCATTTATATGCTTTTCATTGTCAACTACTGTTATAGGTGGAACTTTCCTGAGCTTCCAGTTTGCTTTTATCCAGATCATTCTACCTAGTAACATATCCATTTGTGAGCTGCCCTTACCTTTATAAAGAGATGATATCTAACAAGTGCTTGGGGCAATATGACTCCTCAATGTGGCAGTCACTTGCTCCTCCCCCCACCTCAAAGGCAGTGGCTTGCTTGTTCTTTTTACATTTCTATAATATCATATGACAAACAAGCTTCAGATTTACTCTTCTTTCTCACAACTAGGAAATTTTAAAATAGCACCTTTTCCTCCAAGAATAAAATTGCAGGTGCATTTTTAAAAATATCCAACATAATTGCTCTTCCAGTAGAGTTTAGAACAGAACTGCATGCTCCATAAGTAAACTCTAATGGCCAGCAGAACGGAAATATCTGGGAGCTTGACTCATGAAGAGTGTGGAGCTGGACCTCAGGTTTATGACTTTTAGATTATATTTCCCCAGACATACGACTTGTGCTTATCTAGGTTAAATCACATTTGCTATTTCCTGACCATGTTTTTGGCAGATAGCTGATAGTACTTTTGTTGACTTTTGGTTTATAGTTGTAAAGGACTGTTAAACTTAAAAAAAAAAAAATCTATTCCATTTGTGAGTTCCATCATCATGCAAAAACAAACCTAAACAGGTAGATGCTTATTTCAGAAAGCCCAGGATGAGAAAGCTTGGATTTATTGAAGAGATGTAACAAAAAAGATATATTCTCTAAAAGCATAGATTGTGGACTGAGGCCCGTTTAGGTGGAACAATCAGCTCTCTATTGGCCAACAATAAGCCTGAAGAATAACACCAGAGGTAGCTATAAAGATAATTTTCAAACTGCCTTGCCTTGCATGCCAAACCAAGCACCATCTAAGTGCCAAAATTAGTACCAGAGGAGTAGTGGGAAGGAGAAAGCAAACAATCCATTGTTCGTTTGATAAGCATAAAATATTTCGAATGAGGAAAATTATGTTTCCAACATTGTAATTGTCTTTATTTCTTAACATGTAACAAGAGGCACTGAAGAGCTGTTCTTGGTAATGAGAACCTAATGTGTCCTTGAATATTAGTCAGATAGTCAGTGAGCTGAGTTGCTGGTGGGGGTTGACTTCCTTTGTTTCTGTTTTTGTCTGTTTTTTTCTTTGTTTTGTTTTATACTTTGCTTCCATGTAGTTTCTTCTCTAACATCAGACATTCTGTTTGCCTGCTTTGTTTTGTTAGGGTGATTCTATTTTATCAAGCAAATGTTTGATAGCTTCAGCTATCCTTTAAGGAAGAAAACTGAAAATTGCTTTATGCAGCATTTAAACCAGTGCTTTTGAATGATATTAAATCTATATAGTAACTGAATCATAGCCAGAAACCATTATATCTATGGTGAGGATGAAAGGAGGGAATCCAACAAATAAATTTTGTCATTCACTTTTCAGAACACAGGGCATGCTAACAGCTAATAACCATATTACTCTGAAATCTTTGTCCCAGAATTTCATTTTTTAATTTGCTGTAAATCCTGAAGTCAATGGCTGGCCCAATAATTTGCCTAAGTCTAACATGCTATAGATATTTCCCTTCACATCATGGAATTTATTTATATTTGCAAAAGGAAAACTCAGATCACTTCACAATCAGCTAAGTAAACCACTGGTGATCAGCCTGGGGCAAAATGTTTGTTGGACCGAAAAAGGAGTTAGTCTTCCACCTATAAGAAAACAAGACCCCTGTGGTCACTGCAGTGAGACCATTTACAGCCATTTTTAATCTTTGAAGTTACGTGAAATTTCTTAGCAGTCTCAAGTCCCTAATTCAATAGGTTTGAGTGTCCTTCCAGCAACACGGGGAATTCTTAAGGGCAATCAGATACAATGACGTCGACAGAGGCGAAACGCACTGTGCGTTTACCTGTACTCTGCGCTGTTGGAAGTGGATTTCCAGTGAGACCAGGCATGGGGGTCGGGGTGGGGGGGAGTATGAATGAATGTTGAAAATTAAACGTGAGCAAGAAATGCTGATCAGACTGTTTATCTCGGAAAGAGGTGTTCACCGTTTAAGAAGTACTGCGAATGTGACCGCAGGGCTGAAATGTGGAGGACTCATTTGATGTGAAAATTCAGCTAGGAAGCTTGAGAAGAGAGAGAGACAGACAGAAAGACAGACCGAGAGAGAGACTCCGAGAGTCTGGGGTCGCGCGCGGGTCTGTGGCGACGTGGGAGGAATCGCACGACCAAAGACTATGAAAAGGCTTGAGCCTCGTTCAGATAGTTAAGCGAAATTCACCTCAGGCAGGAGGGTTTTCTTTGTCGATTTCGCCTTCACGCTACGGAAGTCTAGCTTCTTTCGCAAGACTCGTCTTTTTCCTCCAGCCCGGGACGCTGGCACATTTTGATGCAGTCTCAGAAAAGCCGAGAAGACTCTGGGTTGCTGGTACTGTGTGCAGGCGCGTCCGCTCGCTCTGCCTGGTGGCTCTGCAATTCGATTTCAGGCCTTTTTCCCCCTCGGCATTATTTTTCTGACTACTTGAGGGGGGGGGGGGGGGAAAGCAACAAAAACTATATAAGAAACTCGAGAAGAGACTGTGGGATGCAGAACCGCACACGTGGTCCTGCAAATTGGCTAGGAGGGTGGGGGAGGTGGGCAAGAGAGAAGTGAAACTAGAAATTATGGTACAGCTTTAGAATTCGCGAATCCCCCTTATTCTTTCCTAATATATATTGTTTTTGGTTCTTGACAGCTGCATGTATCCAATAAAAGTGGAAGAGGGAAGATAATGGCCTGAACAGTGACGTGTCTAGGGACATAAATGTGCGGAGCAGCTCGGCGGTCGGGATTTTTCCAGGGAAACCTCAAAGAGAGATGCTGTTCCGAGGCTGTTTCTAAGTAGGAGTGGATTATTTCCCCAAGGATTGTGAACAGTTCCTTTGTCCAAATCCAAGATACAGAAATGCATACGCTCTCTGAAACAGGACATTCGAATTTCATTTATTTAGATCTAAAGCCCTCAAAGAATTTGAGATGCAGAGATGAAAAGACTCTTTTTTAATGATATGTTTTCGGTAAACAGGCAGATACGCGAAAGAGGGCGGTTTGCTTCTGGAAGCTGATTCGCTTTCGAATGTGTCTTCTACTTGCTAAAAGTATATATTATTGGAAACAAACTCCAAAGACAAACTTCTGTCAATGTAGATGCATCTTTTGATAAGTAAAATCAAACACAAATTTTCTTTGGAAAGGAAAGAAAAATCAAAGAGCTACCGCTGACATCTCAATCAAGTTAAGATTTAAGAAAAATTAATCCCTCTGTAAGAACGTTGCTTTGTTTTTCTTTTCTAACATGTCTTGAATTAAACAAAACATGTTAACAAGATTGTAACGAAAACTCTGCATCATGTAAACATCCAAAGAAAGAAATTCTAGATTGATTATATTCTGGGACCGCAAAGATTTTATTACTAGATATACTGAAATAGTGGAATAAGAGACGGTGAAAGCTGTAGGACTCTGGGGCAGGGGGGTGTTAGGGAGACTTTGGAAAACTTTCCCCCAATTAAAAAAATACTTCATAAAATGTAAATGCAATAAGTTGAGCTGAATTTTATTTTTCCAGGATTAAAATACGTATTTAGTAGGTTTGGAAAGGCCAATTGCCAATTCATGAACCTATCAGAATAAAATATAAACGCAAATGCCAACGCCTGTGGTTTGTGTAAACTACATAAAATCAAGAGGTTTTTATATTTGGATGGATAATGGACGGATATAAAATGATAGATAAAAATCAGTTGTTACGGCTTTTCATGGATTCCCATGTGCCTATTAATTCCCCTAAGTTTCCAAATTTTTTTCACTTACAAACACTTGTCTAATATTTTAAGCTTTTGAAACTGGGGCAGGCATCACTTCCTGGTTTCACTTCTCAGAAGTACATGGGAAAAGATAACCAAAGAGATACTTCTAAGTGAAGCGCGTCCTTGCCGCTTGACCTCAGGAAACAATGAGAAGTGTTTGGCCATCTCTGCAAGGATGCTGGGTGTGAGGGGAGGAGGCCCGGGCGCTTCAACTGCCGTCCACCGTCCCACTTCCTTACGAAGCTTTGAATAACGCCCATCTAAACACCATTCTTGGGGAAATGGAGGGGAAAGTAGAGAGCTCGTTCGGGTGGGAGAAGTAGGGTGTGGGGGCTATTTTACGACGTCTTGGTGAGGAGGGCTGATCAGGAAGGCCCTCTGGACCGCTCAGACCCACGGAAGGTTAGGTGGGTCTACACTGGGCCTGCCTGTTGAGCGAGCACCTCCGCTGCGGGTCGCTCCCGCGGGTGGTTGCTCTGGCCTCCCGTGCGCCCGCCGCAGCCACGAGCGACCGGGACTGGGAAACCCACTCCCTCCCTAGCGGCGCCTATTACCAGCAGCTGCTTCTGTTTAGCCTGCGAGGATCAGTTTGCCCCAACCCACGGCCTCTCCCTGGGCTCCATCTCCTCCCACCCCTCCCTTCCCTTCCCCGCCTCCCACCAGCTCCGCAGAGGCCGGGCCCGATTGACGCCGTAGCTCAGTCACGCGTGCAGGTTCCGAGCTCCAGGATGGGGGCGCTGGGGGAGGGAGCGCGAGGAATGAGCCAGAAGGACCACGAGGCTTTAAGCCCACCGAGGGAGGTTAGACGAAGGCGCTGCGGTGGTGGGATTAGGAGGCCCAGCCGGCAAGAGCTCCTGGATAGGCTCGCTGCAGACAGCTGCCCTTCCACCCCTGGGCGCGCCGAAGGAGGCGCTGGAGGCATGGACCGGAGAGAGGGGCCCGGTGCCCTGTCCGCCACCTGTAGCGTCGGGGAGATCGAACCCGCGGAGGGGATGCAGACGCGCGGCTGCCTTGGCGCGGGGCCTTCAGGGGCTCGCGAATAGCTGCCCCTGCCGGCGCTGGAGAGTGCGCGCGGTGACCCCCAGGGACACAGCTCGCCGGGTCTCCCCCTCCCTCTTCCTCGCACTTCACTTTCTGCGTGGGCTGAAAACAGGCACCAGGGAAGCGATAGCAGGCGCTCACAAAGTTTCAATGGAAACTGAGACAGGAAAGCCGACGCTGCTCTGGGGGCGCTGCGATGGGCGCGGGGCGCAAGGCTCCCTCCGCTCTGCCGCGCCGGGCGGCGCAGGCTGCAGGCCAGGCCACTGAGGTGTCCCCGGCTCCAGCCAGTGGCGTCGATTTCTCCTGCGAGCGCCAGGGGGGAGTGGGACCCCGGGCCGAGGCAAGAGTCGCATGGTGAGGACAGCCCGCGTCCCTGGCCCCGGGCTGCAAAGGGGCCTAATGCCAGCCTGCTTGCCACAGAGGCCTGTTCGGACACTGAGCATGGTCAGATAGGTAAGGATACACTTCTGAAGAGAGGTTTCACCTAAGCTTGCGGTAGTGTTTTGGAAAACTAGCCTGTCGTGGCTGAGATGAGTTCGATTCCCGCAGCCTCGCATGGTTTTGTTTTGCCGGCTCAGCACGAGGAACAATAGTATCTCGCCTGCCTAGAAGTGACCCAACAGCAAGGGCCTATCGGGTCCTTCTCCCCGCCCACCGCCAAGAGTAGGGGTCTCATCCATCAGCCGAGGGCACACCCATTCGCGCCTGAGTCATATTTGACAGCTGGAAGGGATCTTGGCTGCCCTGTAACGGTCCAACTCCGCGGTTCTGCGGATGAAGAAACTGACATTCCGAGGGGTCGAGTGACCTGCCCAAGATGACACGGCTGTGTGCCCAGCGTCTAGAATAGTGCCTAGCGCGGGGCGAGCCAGCAGTCAATATGTACTCAATCCATGAATGCCAGCCAGGTGGTCGTAGACTCGGGATCCGATTCCAGGTCGGGCTCCTAGAGCACCCCCTTTAACCGAAGTGGAACCACCTGCCAGGGCTTTTCCCGCCCAAACCTGCGCGCTCCAAGGCCTGGGCACAGCGTTCCCAAACCCAGATGCCCTTTGTCAACGGATTCCGGCGATCCAAATCCTTTGCCCTTCTTCACTGGTTTCTTGGAAGCCGCGGTCTCCAGCCCTGCCCCCACCTCGACTTCCATTCCGCAGTTCTCAGGACAGTCCTCTGGTCAGTACCATTTCCTTAGCATCAAAAACTGCCGCAGGCAGAAAATTACGAATAAAGCCTCTGTCCTCAGTCTCCTCTCTCCTTAATAGACACCCCCATTTTTGGGCCGCCTTAATCGCGGCCAAGTACAAACCGTCTGTTTCAAGGCAGGGGTGGGGCTTTTAAAAGCCGCTCTGGGAAGCTTTAGCATCTCTCCTCCCAAACCCCCGCTGCGAATATACAATCTAAGTGGAAAAAAGCGTGCGTGCAGTGCGTCACAGCTTGAAGGCAAGACCCAGCCGCACTCCAAGCCGCACTCCAAGCCAATTGTGGCCCTTAGCTAAAGCCTCGTAGAATTTCGGGGGCCGCCACTACTCTGGGGGAAGCGTGGGACGCCACCCCGGGAAGGAAGGAGGCAAGGCCCGGGAAAGTGCCTAGGAGCCTAGACGCAGAAGCCCGGCCCCGCCGGTCTCTGGTTCTTTCCGCAACGCAGCACACTGGCTGTGCTGGATGCAAAGGACGTCCAGCTCCGGTTTACTGGAGAAACACCTTTACTAAAGCCCTTAGGCAGGTTGTTAACCGCCAGCCAAGAGCTACCTGAAGAAGAGTAGGGCTTTTTCCAGGAAAAGATGGCCTCCCGTAGAAGGCGAATTGCGCAGTTCTTCTGGGGGAGTGGAGAGAGATTTGGGGCATTTTCGAAATTTATATCAACAGCTTAAAAAACTCACTCTGCCAGAAAAAATGTTTGTAAAACTCGACACTCGTTGTGGGGGCACCTGCAGGAAAGGAAGACTCTCGATCCTAACACCGGACTTGGCACATAAACATGCAATGATCCTTGAATGAAGAAGTGTGAGCATTGCGATAATACGGGTAGTGTTCTTTCTTCTGGTGAGCCCTCAGCAGCTACCATCATCGCTGTATCTAAGACTGATGTGGGACCCGAGGAAATGATTTCAATTTCATGATTATCAGCCTATCTATTACAGCTAAGATACAGATAGGGTCTGACATGGGGCTTCCCTCAGACACTGTTGTTAATATTTTCTGGGATTAACTCTGTTCATTGTGATCAGAGAAACACAAATCCATGTTTATATTCACAATTAAGGTATGTAAAGTAACATACAGTTTTTTGACAATGGAAAGAAACTGGCTTCGTTGGAAGAAAAATGTCTGGGAGAGATGCCCCCAGATCTCTTCACAGATAATGTATTCGGGCAGTACTCGATATCTAGGGAAATAATCACTGTCTCAGAGAAATCATAGCAGCAACACTATTCTGATAATGTAACTATCCTTTAAAAAATCCCCTATCCTACTGTTGTACCTGTGTATCCATACAGGAACCCCACATCTTTCCATTTTCTCATATTAGCCAAAGTTCCAGAAAAGATTACAAATCATTCAGGAAAGAAAAAAAATGAATAATGGCATTTTTGAAAACTGTAGACAAGAGCAAATCTCTCATTTTCCTAAGATTAAGCCTTGCCTTCCCTTTCTGTTGCAATTTAAACCTGAAAAAATATTTATAAGTAATCAAATTCTTGGTGCCACATCTCTCAACAAAGAGATTTTCTTTTGTCTCTGCTATAGAAAACTAAAGGCAAGACATGTTGCAAAAGGGCGTTTTCACTTCACCTTTTAAAGCCCCACACTTTGTCTTCCTAGTCTATTTCCTAATATACCTCAAGCAGACGTGCTGATATGTGAGTTGAAGTAATATTAAGAAAAATCTCCCCTTGGCCAGCCAATCTGTGAAATCTGTGGGGATGCACAGCACTGTTAGTTCCTCCAAGCTCCATCTGTGGGAATGATGAAGCTCAGCCATTATGGGAGATTATGAGGTTAAATTAATTAGGTTCTTCCATTATACAGCAGTCTCCTGGAGATGGTTGCCATTTTCCCTTTAAATGTCATTATTTCTGGATTTAGTTAGCAGCTGATGCAATTAAAGTGGAGATAATGTAAATTTAACAGTACAAATAACACTTTCTTTCGTGTATGTTGAAAAGTGCGTGAAGAGGAGGACCAGCCAAGTTGTACCTGTCTGCCATAAACAACTGATGTAACTCGTACTTTAAAATAAAATAAAAGCAGCCAGTGTGCACTTAGATTCTTCAGTGAATTCTTGAATCAATACTTTTGTTTCATGTTTTCATGTTCTCAGTAATGTTACCGTATCCAGTTACAAACTCTTGCCAGTAAGAAAGAAAATATGCCCTGCTGTGCACCCTTCTAAACACTTTTAAAGAATCATGCTTTCTTTTCATTTGGAATTATGATTCTGATTGTCTGCTCTATCTTTGCAATCTCCAATGGATAATGAGTAGACACACTTAATTCCCTCCACTAATCACCTGACTTGAAAACCAGGTTCACATTAGCAGACCCAATAACATCTCTGATCTTGGACAAAAAGGGCACAGATAGGCACAAAAATAGCATTAATTATGATATTTATTCTGCCACTGCAGAAAAAGATCAGAAGGACCAGTAGGCTAAAGATGTATACAGCAAATATTAAAAACAGATGTATTCCTGTTGCATTACAGAGTAAGAATGTATTATCAATAAGGTGATAGACTGCACATTCCCAATCAAAATAAATGCAACATAATAATTTTTTGATTCTTTTTAGCCCTTCAAGGATTATTTTATTAGCTTTATAGTTAATAACAACCTTGGTAATTCAATATCTAATATATCCAGTACCAATGTTTAAACAGATCACAGATCATAAATAAAAGCCCTTTTGTCTGCAAACAACAGTTGTGTTTTCTTTGCGCCATGTAGTCTCAGCTTTTCTCGGTTTCCTACGAAATAACTAAACGTTTTTAATTGTCTATAAGGGGCATTGCAGGATATGCTTCAGGTTATCAAAGTCACAGCGCGTTTAGGTGTAGGAGATCCAGAAACACCGTTGGCCTTCCAATGCGTTTGTGGATTTTCCTTGACTGGTGGATGTGCATTGCAGGCTGGTATGCGCCGCGTCTTCAATTCAGAGATTTATGCAACGATGTGACGTCGCCACCGCTCCCTCCTCCACCCCGGGGTGCGGGCTTTTGGGCGGGGATCGTACTGGCGCATTTACGGTGGGCTGTGCAGCCTCGACGGATCCCAGGCGAAAACAGCTGGCAGTCAAGGATGCCTACTTGCACAGAGCCCGCGGGTACCCCGGTAACAGTAGGCTCAGGCACCCGTAGACATTGACGGTGCCAAAAGCTGCCTCTGATTCAATATCTTAAACCCTTGTCCTAAATGCCCATGAAAGCTTCTAGCTGGTTTCAGTAGCCTGGGAATCTAAAAGTACTAATGTATTTCGAACTGGGAACGTCTCTGGTTTATGGAAATGTACAATGTAGGAAATGGTAATGAAGTTGAGAATAGGGAACAGAATCAGTAAGTCTGAAGTTTCGAACTCACTAAAATACCTTATGAACATTGTATCGTCAGATAGCCCGAAGTGTGTGACGAGCAATCACAGAGGCTCCCTGACCCCACCTCCATTCTTTTTTTCCACCTTCTCTCTTACGCCGTGTTCCCGAATCAACATTGTTCTTTACTTTCAAAAAAGAAAGATTTAGATTTTGGAGCTTTGAAAACGTCATCCTTCCAGACCTACTGGAGATATAATAGTTACCTAAGATTTAAATAGTCAAATACGCGAGGGAGAGAGACTTACATTTCAAAGGAGTTGCCCCTCACTTCTCTCTCTCTCCCTCTCTCTCTCTCTTTTTCTTGGTGGAGAGAAGGGAACCGTAAAATTCTCTGCAGCACGCGCTATAAATTGAATTTCGCTGAAAGTTTTAATACTTAATTTAAAGTCAAAGGACATTTTTTTGACCGCTTTCACTCTTGCTGTTCATCTGGGAGAAAATCCAGGTGGCAAATTGAACCCCTAAGTCAGTAAAATTTTCCAGCGTCGCCTTGTTTAAGGCAAACATTTTGAGTGGAGCAGGTACTTCTAGATGCAATTCAGATCTGTTTTTGTTGACTTAAGAGGCAATTAGCATTCATTAAAATTTCATTAGGTCAAAACTTTAGAAAGCGGATTGAGTGCATATTCAGAGGAGAAAATGAAATGGATGCATAATTAAGAGCAGGATCCACAGGTAGTGAAGATCTTCCAGAAACTTTTGGACAATTGTATCTCTCAAGCAAAATTCAAAGTTGGGAGATATTGTGAAATAGAGCCAAGAAAGAACTAATCCAGCATTTCTGGAAAGACGAGAAAAAAATGTGGATTCTGACACTTAAAGGAATTAATCACTTTGAATTAGCCTAAAAGAAAATATGATGACTCATTCCAGGAAAGCTCTTAATCTTTTCTTATTTGTAACCTGCTAGGAAATACTTTTAATAATTGCATTAACTGCTTTCTGATTCAGAAATATTTTTCATGCATTATCCAAATAAGCTATTATTTGAAGACATTTTAAAAGAAATTCTGTAAATGCACAAGGAATTCACCTTGTTTTTAAAAACAGAAACAAAAATGATCCTAGTGTAGTTAATATTTTCTTTTTTTTTTTTCTTTTCCACAAGAGATGTGATGAAACCGAGTCTCAGGACATTTTTTAATGTTGATAGAGCAGACTTGAAAAAACTTGTCTTATAAATCAAACTGTTCTGGGGGCAAACCCATGTCGTTTTTAAACCGCAGAGTGGGTCAGTGGGTGTGGTTATGCACATGGTTGAATGGTAAATGTATAGATTAAAATAAGTTTTGCCACACTAGTTTCCAGAGGATTGTTTTGGCCTGGTGTTCCAAACCATGAGCCAAAACTTTGGTCAGTATTTTGACAACAGAGCCAGGAAAAACAAAAAAGGCTTAGCCTGTGAAAAAGAAATGAAGATGTAGTGAAGGAAAACAGTAGTCCCTCTGCCACTGCCTTACTCAATCCATATGTGGGCTTAAACACAGGAAATACCCACCATTCACCGCAATCAAGCCAGCGGCTTGTGCATCAGCAAGTGCCTTGTGGAACTAATTGGACTCTATTAAGATTGTCATTGACATGGGAAAGCATTTTGAAATTTTAAATCAGAACATGCAATGTACATAGAAAAAGATAACAGTCACATTGTTGACTCAGGACTGCAAATATAGGCAGAATACACATATGGACATGAAAGATTCGTGTCCTTTATTTAGTGATAAACTGTATTAATTATCACTCGGGAGCACGTTTGTCTTCCTTCACTTTATATGTTTGCTTTTAATCTAAGATCTTTTTAGAGTGGGCAGATTTCCACAACTATGTTCTGGCACCACCTCATAAGCAGGGAAAATCCAAGCATTGCCAATTTAAAATGATAATCAACAAAGTTCATGGTCCTCGCCGTAGCAGCAAAGTTTACAGAAAAACACGTAGTTTGAAATAATGGAACTTCCAGGGAACTGGTTCCCTCATGCTATTGGACAACAACACGTCTACTGTAAGTATTCATGCATACACACAAACCTAACTTTGCCAACAAATCTTTGGGAAAGAGTATACTTCAGCATTTCCATTACAAATGTCTTAAAAATTACTTAAGTCTGGCATGTATTGGAAGGGTGTCCTCCCTTTGTTCTTCTTGGAGCCTATCATATCATTTCTTTGAGGACCTGCAGTGGAGCGTATGTGCTTATTTCTGACAACTGACTCGATGTTTTGGTTGTCAGTCACATTCATTTTATAGATAAGGTTAACTTGTTGCTAATATTCTTGAGTCTAAAATCTGTATTTGGTTTGCTTTTTAAAAACATGATTTCCCACTGTTATGAGGAACATGCTATATTTCATCAACCTAAAAATTTTTGGAAGGCATTACACTGTCATCATTTGATTCAAGATTTCTTTTATGTGAAGAGTGACAATAACCATTGTCACGGTCTATTTCAGGAGATAGTGGATGATAAATATAGACAAGATGATCTCTCACCAAACTTTTCAATCCAATGTTTACTGTCATCTTGTAGTAGTAAGCTTCTTTATTTTGTTAGTTTCAAAATGTCTTCTTTGTCATGGGTCACTTCTAGTGTAGTTCAGCATTTCTCCAGTTTCAAAAACAAAATGATTGCAACTGGGGAGGGTATGTAATTTGTGTTCATGAAACTTAGATTTACCACGAAGATATTGCCAAAAGGAAGGGAAAGGAAGGGAAACCTGGACAAGCAACAAATCATTGGAAGGCTTGGATTTGCTGTGAGCGTGTGTGTGTGTTTAAATACTTTCATGATCCTAGTATCATGAAAACTGAAATCCGATCATCTGATTGCCATGTTCTTTATATGAATTCTGAGATCTGATTCCAGATCTTTATATGAATTAACTCAATTAATGCTCACAACTATCCTCTAGAGTAGGTTCATTTATTATTCCCATTTTATGAGGAAACTGAGTCACTGAGAAGTAACTTGTCTAAAGTCACACAGCTACAAATCAGAGCCTGAGTGCTTTATCGGCAAATGATAAAACACTGGGACCATTGGACTCCTATACTGAACTAGAAAGTGTGCAGAAAATAATAAAAACACCTTTTAAGGTGATTTAAGTGTCTACAAATCCCTACCCTCATTTAAAATTTTCCCAGCAATGGAAATAGTATGTAAAAATATCAGGTGAAAAATGCGCAAATAAAGATAAAAAATAGCCACTGTAGAAACATACTATTATATCAGTTCGAGATGGTGTCGTTTCCCCCACAGTTACATTGTCTTTCATATAGACACACCACGTGCGCTCACATCATGCTAGTTTACAACAGGGAGGGGTACGCCACCCATTACTGCATGAGCATAAAAGCCGTAAATTTTTTTTTCTTTTTAGCCACGTGGGGGAAATTCTCTGCAGTGGAAGGGAAAAGTACTAGACTATACAAAGGGAGAATGGAAGGACAGTGAATATTTACATTTTTTAAAAGTAAAATAATTTTAAGGGAGAATGATTAAGGAGGCAGCCTGGTACAGGAGAGGGAGCTTTGCTTTGCAGTCAAATAAAGCTGTGATCTTGCACATGGGCCAGGGCCTTAGTTTCTCCGTCTGCAAAATGGAGGTAGTCCAAGCTCATTGGTTTTTGAACATCGAGGGTGGCAATCTCACCTTAAAGAAATGGTTTAGCAGCCTGGTTTAAGGCAGATGCTGAGGAATTGAATCCTGACTCTGTGAGACCGAGGTAAATAACTTAATCTTTTCAGCCTGCATTTCCTCTTCTGTAAAGCCGTTGTGAAGACAACCGCTTTACAACATTGTATTGAGAATTAAATTAGATAATGTAGATTAAGCACCTAGTAGAATTCTTGGCACAGAGAAGGTGCTCAGTGAGTGCCAATATAATAATTGACATTATTTGAGAAAGAGTAAAACAAGATCAATAAGATTTGAATCCCATGCCCTTTCGGATTCCTTTTAAAGACCTCAAATAATAAATTTCTATTTTCTATATAGCATAAGGCTGGATTCCTCATTTCTTGTTTTTTGCCCCTTGGGATTTTTACATTTGAACTTCAGTTTTTTCATCTATAAAACAGGTATATATCTACTCTTAACTCTGCAGTGGCTTTTCAGATTTTTAAGATATCATCAGGACGTCTTTACAGGGAATTGAATTTCTCAGAATTGCATCTCTACAGTACTGCATGTAAAAATTATTAATGAACTGACATCTAATGAGACAAGAGCTATGATTCTGTTAGGCCAAATTCTCGACCCCAGAAACCCAGGGGATAATTTTGCCTTATTGGCTTGAATAGGATGATAATTTATCCAAACAAATTTAATTCTAAAAAGTAATTTCAGGATAAATCTTTCTTTATTTTAAAAACCAATTTTGTATATATATAATTTTCATGCAACAACTTACAAATGCCAGGGAGAAAAATAAGTGAAAGAAAATATAAAATAATATTTCCAGACTCAAAGGGAAGACTGTCAGTGGAGAATGTTGTGGGTGACAATTACACTGTAAGTCACCAGAAAAAGATCAAGGCACTTCAGACAGTACTTCTGTGTTCTTTATATCCTGACCTTTGTTACAGCAGGCTTGGCGTGATCTTGACTAAAAATCACCCCTGAGGGGACAATGAAATTTACTCGTTAAACCATTTTAGTGTTTTTTCTGGATGTCATGCAGAACGTGCTGCTGTCTCTCTGTGGTGGAACCAAAAGCTAATAGCTTTTAATGATTCTGCAGATAAATATCCTAGGTCACCACTCATTAAAAACCTGTTCTAAAACCCAACTTCCCATTAATCAACGTTGTCTTTGTTTTCAAATAATTAATGCAAAAATACCACACACACAGAAAGCTTATGGAGAATCAACAGCTAGTTCTGGGTAGAAAATTTTAACTTTATTATAATTTTCTAAATTCATATTTGGCTCCTATATATTTTTGTTTCTCTTGAAATATAGTCCTAAGTGCTGTCCTGTAGATCATTTATCTATAAGTAACCTGACAGTATATTTTATTCTCCAAACCAGAAAATTTTTATTTTTTTAAAGATTGGCACCTGAGCTAACATCTGTTGCCAATCTTTGTTTTTCCTTCTTCTTCTCCCCAAAGCCCCCAGTACATAGTTGTATATTCTTGTTGTGGCTCCTTCTGGCTCTGCTATGTGAGATGCCACCTCAGCATGGCTTGATGAGCAGTGCTAGGTCTGTGCCCAGGATCTGAACCAGCGAAACCTTGGGCTGCCAACGTGGAGCACGCAAACTTAACCACTCGGCCACCGGCCCAGCCCCCAAACCAGGATACTTTCGAGAGCGTTGTCCAGAAAAACAGAGATTGTCCTGGGCTTAAAGGAAGGGAAAGTCACCCTGTCTCTAAGCATAGATTTAATCAACCTAAGGATTTAATTCTGTAGATTGTGGAATAAGTTGGCAGTTTCATTAAAAAAAAAAACAAAACAATTTTTATTAACTAACACCCATATTGAGCCTGGCGCATATTGAAAGCAAATGTGCAAGGATCTTTAAAACCTAATAATTTTTCAAATTATCTAGTAAATTGTGAGAAATCCATGTTATTCTAGACTATTTGCTGTTCTTTGGATTAGAGTACATGACCATTTTTGTCTTTTTATTAAACGGTCTTTGTTTCGAGAACAAGTTTATGCAATCAAAAAGAAAATAAATGTTATGGAAAATAAATCTAGATTTTCTTTTCTTTCTTTTCCTTTCATATCTCTGGCTTTTAAAACAGGATGTTGCACTTATGAGAGATTCAGTAAATGTCTGTTGAATGAATCAAAAAGTGAATGAAGATATTTCTGGTTAATCTGGAGCTCTCTTGGTAACTTACACTTAACCAACAAATGAAAAAAATTTCTTATTCCAAATTTTTATGTAAAAAGAAGACCACCATTCTACCTCTTTTTTGGAACATTCACATGTATAAATATGACCATATTGTTTACTAAAAAATCAAGCCATTATGGGCACATTACTGAGAGGACTCACACAAATCATTTCATAGACACAGAAATGCCACTTCTTCAACAAAATGAGCAACTGTTGCTGTTTTAGCTTAAGGGAGGTACTTTTTATGACTAGCATGTTCCTTCAAATTCTTGAGAAATGATAAGTATCTAATAATGTTTTTTCTTCCTCCACCAATGAGACGGTTATTTCGCAGTAGCATTTTTTTCCGTATTTGGTTCCTGCCCTCCTCCTGACCTCATTCTCCATTCCAGGTCACAGCCTCTCCTCAGACACTGTCATCCTTTGCCATTTCTCTACCTCCAATATCACTAAATTTGGAGCCTGCATCCTGCTTGCAGTAGTCTGTTCAACTACCCCCCACTACAATGCTTCTTCACCTCATTTGGAACTTGTGTATCACTGACTATTTCACTTTATACGAATGTATTATAATTTCATTCCTATACAAATTTAGAGCTTGCAAGCCATCATTCTAGTAATAAAAACAATCTTCCCAATAACTTGAAGTTCCTCCATCCTTTGTCTGTTGACTATACTTACTTAAAAATCTTAAATTTGGTGAGGCTGGCTACGTCCTTCCTCTACGTCATAGAACATGGCAGCTTGGTTCTACCATATTCATGGCTAGCCTCAAATGAGGCCTCAACATTGCTGCATTATTTTGATCAAGTCACTTTCCCACTCTCCTTAAAACTCTGATCTGGCACCTCTACTCCCTCTTCAGCAGATTACCTCACCTCCTAAGTTACAGAGAACGTAAAAGGGATCAAAGAGGAATCTTCTCATGTTTTTTCATTAACACCAAATATAGAAAAGTACATTTATCCATACCCATTTTATATTCCTTCTCTAGTTCAAAATAAAATCTGACTCTTCACCTAAAACTAACTCTTCTGCCATTTACAGGGTTACTATAGTTAAGTGGGAAATGATGTTGGCTTAGAATAGAGTTGTGAAAATTGGTTACATTCAAGATATATTTGGAAGGTAGAAACCATAGGCCTTCCTGGTGGATCAAATGTGGGTATGAGATAAGAGAAAGGGAAAAAAATTTATTTAATTTATTTATCAGACAATGCACTAAGAACTTGGGGAGCTGTATAAAATTTCAAAAACATGGATTAAAGGCATCATGAAACTACCCAAACGTGAAGTTCCAAGAATCGCTCTCCTCCCCCAAAAAAGCGTAAGTACAGAGAGTGAGCCCAACATTCAGTGCTGCTTTTCACCTTGAGATATTTACAAATCTACATATGGTGGCACAGAGGCTGAAAAATAAGTAGAACTCTCACTACTTTCATGGGCCTAGGGAGATAAAAATTGGAGTTTCAGACTTATCAAGATAGAGGGGCCCTGATAAACACCTCAGATTTTCTGTTGGGACCACTGAAGGGCTATACCCTATGAGTAAATTGAGATATAAATGGCCTAGATTGCCTAAAGACCGAAAATCAAACCACAGTAAGCTCAACCAGAATTTCTTTAAGATTTTCTCCTAGTTTCTCTTAAATGCAAAAGGAAATTCTCTAGAGGAAAATAACATCATCCAGAGCCTCAAATGCCTGATATTCAACCAAAAGTAAACAAACATGTTAGGAAAATGATGAAATAACTTAAAACCAAGAGAATAATAAAATAAAAGCAGACTCTTTGGAGACCCAGTTATTTGAGTATCTAACATGAACTTTAAAAAAAACCCCACTATGATTTATATGTTCAAAAAAAAGATGGCAAGATAGTGAAGTTCAGTAGATAATCAGATGTAAAAAGTATTAAGTAGAAAATCTAAGGCTGAAAAATAAAATAATTAAAATTACGGACTTAATAGTTGGGTTTAACAGTACATTAGACACAGCCAAAAGGAGGACTAAGGAAATGGAAGATCAGGCAACAGAAATGAATCACAAAGAGACAAAAGAGTGCAAAATGTGTAAGAGACATATGAAGAATGGTGAAAGGTTTAGCGTGTTGGTTTTTGAGTCCCAGAAGGCAGGAAAAGAGAATGGGGCCAAAGCTGTTTTTGAAGATATGGAAGTCAAAATGTTTCCAACATTCATGAGAGCCATAAAGTTATAAATTCTATAATGAGAAATGGCTTTTTGGTGTGAAAGCTTGGGTTAATAATAATGCCATTTACTAAAGATGTGTAACATTGAGGAGAAGAGGCTTGAGTGGGAGTGGGATGAAAGGAATCAAGAATTCAGTTTTGGACATGTTAATGTCAACATGCCTATTAGTTATTCTCATAAAAATGTTGCATAGGCAATTTGATATAGAATAGAGGCATGGAAAATTAGAACCCATGGGATTTTAATTCTATTCCTACCTTCCAGGCTGCTTTGTGACAGTAGATAAGTTACTTTCATTTCCTTTCTCTAAGCATGACTTCTCATTTTTTATTAGGGATTAAAAACTTCATTAAACAACAAGACTGTTTGAGTACTTAGTGTTATTTTGAATGTGTATTCAAAACAATTTATGGGACATTTGGAATCTGGTTTTTGAAGAAATCTAGCTGCTGGTGATGAGCCATGAGGAATTCTGGTATGGCTCTGTTCATTCTCTCATTGGAGCTCTAGAGGACTGATTCAGTCATCTTGTCTTCCATTTATTATTCTCTTCCCCATGCTTTTTTCTTTTAAATGTGGAAACTTAAGGGATGAATTTATTAGATTCTAAGTACTTTGTAGTTAGTTATGATTGTGCATGTTTCCATCGGTATGCTTGCTGACTGATGAGCAAAGGAGCTCTTCAGATTTTTATAATGAATGACACGTACCACCCCTTGCTTTTTTTGTAACTGAAAGTTAAAGTTAGAGTGAATATAGAGAGAGCGATGAGGAAGAGTGACTGTATCACAAGAGAAAAGTATCTTGCAGAGGAATCCTTTTGTCAATTAAGCATCAAAATGTAATGTCTTGAGAATTGAAAAGAAAGAAAAGTAACTGTTTCTATGATATTTAGATTTAGGATTTGATTAATAATATTTGACAGTGAAGATGGATGTATATGTTATTTAAACTGGGAGGAGATCACCTAGGAAGTAAGCGTAGAGAAGGGAAATTTTGCAAGGATTTAGCTCTGACCACACTGATACTTAGGATCCAGTTCAAGGAAGAAATGGCAGCAAAGGATCCTGGGGAAGGAGCAGCTAGCTGAGATGGGAGAAAATTTAGGAGAGTGGGAAGTCCCAGAAACCAAGTGAATAAAGCAAAGTTTGACCATTAGCACGAGATGCTACTGAAATGTCAAGATGAAAACTGGAAATCGATCATTGGAACTGCAATTTTGGGAGCCGTTGGTGACCTTGTGAAGAGCTATTTTAGTGGAGTAATAGGGATGAAATTGTGATTTGAATGGGTTTGTGAGAGAATGAAAGATTTATGTTTCTAGTAGTGGTAGTCTAGGTCATTTACCTCCTCCCACTTAGAAAACTCAAAAATGTGGATGAAAGATTTATATAAATTTTAAAGCATTAAAGAACTAACAAAATATCAAGTAACTGTGGGGATAAGATGCAGGAGGAGACGTAAATCCAAAGAACGGAGTGTCAATATGGGGCTATTTCTTAGTATGAAAGATGTGGCTAAGAGAGTAAATTGTACATCTAGTAGTTTCAAAGAGTTGAGGAGCCAAAATTTTAGTCTGGAGTCTTCCAAGGGAGAGAGTCTTGATGAACTACCATGTGCTGTGGGTTAGCGCACTGGATGGATCCACACTAAAAAGGAAAAAGAAAGCACAAATAAAACAGTTTTTGCCCTGACTGCAGCCTTCAACTTATCTTGTTAGTCTAGAAAAATCTTAAGCCCTGAAATTAGATTGAAATGATCCTGGATTGCTATTTTTCTCATGTGTTTAGAAGAAGCAAAAAAAAAAAAAAATCCTCTCACATGGATAGATGAATAAATATGTGATAAGGGGTTGTAGAATGTTAAAAAATGATAAAGGTAGAGTCTAGGTGGTGAATATCCAAAAGTTCACTGTAAAGTTCTTTAAATTTTTCAGTATTTTTCAACACTTTAAAAATAAAATTTTGGCAAAAGAGGACAGTTGTCCCTGGAGGAAAATAATTTCATCTTAGCTCTCAAATCATGTTCAAATATTATTTTTCAAACACAACGTCCACCACCCCAATAAAGCGTAACTAGGCATATGAAGAGACAAGACAACATGAAGAAGAACAAGCACAAACAACGGACAACAGAGAGAGAGACCTATAGATACCCCACATAGCTGAAGTACCAGTACAGGTGGAAAAATAACTGTGATTGCTGTGTTTAGAAAAATACAAGCTTGACTTAAATTCAGCAAGAAGTTTTAAAGTGTGATATTGCATATGTGACATGAATCAAATAGAAGTTTAACTAAACACTACAATAACTAAAATTAAGAACGTAATGGCTGAGTTTAAGAACAAAACAAACTCAGCTAAAGAGAGAAACAGTAAACCTGATGATAGCCAAGAATAAACTGTGCGTAAAAAGTATGAAGTGACGAAAAGATGAGGAATACATGAAAGATAGTGAAAGAGAGAGAGTTCAGTGAGTTCCTCTAACATGTATTCAACTCGAGACCTAAAAGTAGAAGAGGTGAAGAATGGAGAAGACATAATATTTAAAGTGATTGTGGATTTAAATTTTCCAAAGGTGATGAAAACTATCAATTCAGAGATTTAAAAAGTTGAACAAATCTGAAGTCATAGAAAATAATAAGAGGGGCTGGCCCAGTGGTGCAGTGGTTAAGTGCACCTGTTCCCCTTCTCAGCGGCCCGGAGTTTGCCGGTTTGGATCCTGGGTGTGGACATGGCACCGCTTGGCAAGCCATGCTGTGCTAGGTGTCCCATGTGTAAAGTAGAGGAAGGTGGGCATGGATGTTAGCTCAGGCCCAGTCTTCCTCAGCAAAAAGAGGAGGATTAGCAGCAGATGTTAGCTCAGGGCTAATCTTCCTCAAAAAAAAAAAAAGAAAGAAAATAAAAAGAAATCCATGCCTTGGTACGTTATAAACCGCCAAAAACCAAAGACAAAGAAAAAATCCTAAAAGTAGCAGGAGTATTGGTGGTGGGGCCAGATTATTCTCAAGAGCAACTTTAGAATGATAGCTACTTCTCAGTAGAAACAAAGCTAGACAACAGAAGAATGATATCAATAATGTAGGAACAAAAGCGCTGCCAATCTAGAATTCTTTATCTAGTGAAAAATTCTTCTGGAATAAGGGTGATACAAAATACTTCCAAACAAAAAATGAGAGTAATTGCCACCAGAATACCTGCATTAAAATAAATAATTAAGCATTTTTTCGAGCGGAAGTAAAACCAGCCCAGTTGGAAGATAAGAGGTGCAAGAAGAGATGGAGAAGAACAAAAATGATAAGAGTGTAGATAAATACAAACGCTAGTGACTGTATCAAACAAAGTAATAATGTATTGTGACGATAAAAACATAAAGAGAATTAAACACACAACAATAACCTAAATGGGGAGAGGGATAAATTAAATTCTCGCTTTGTCCAGGACAAAGGTAAGAGTACCAATCGACATGGTACATTTTTTTTTTTTTTTGGTGTGGAAGATTGTCCCTGAGCTAACATCTGTTGCTAATCTTCCTCTTTTTGCTTGAGGAGGATTGTCCCTGAGCTAACATCTGTGCCAATCTTCCTCTATTTTATATGTGGGATGCCACCACAGCATGGCTTGATGAGCGGTGTGTAGGTCTGCGCTCAGGATCTGAACCCACGGCCACTAAAACAGAGTGTGCAAACTTAATCACTATGCCACTGGGCCAGTCCCGACATGATACGTTTTTTAAAAGTAAAGGTTTTCTTTATTGTTTCTTCTTGTACATGTAGTGTTTTTATGGGCTCGTTTTTAAAAAAGTTTTACTGAGGTATAATTGACAGGTAAACTGACAAATTTTATAAGATTTGACGTGTATATACACCCATGAAACAATAGTCACAATCAAGATAATGAACATATGTATATATATACATGCATCCCAACAGCTTCCTTGTGCCCCTTTGTAAGCTCTGCCCCCTTCCCCAATACCACTCCCAGGCAACTACTGATCTGATTTCTGTCACTAGATTAGTTTGCATTTTCTAGACATTTGCACAAATGGAACCATACAGATATCCCCTTTTCTTCTGGCTTCTTTCACTCAGCATAATTATTTTAAGAATTTATCCATGTTTTTGCATGTAATAGTAGTTCATTCTTTTAATTGACGGATTGTATTCCATTGTATGGATAAATTACTATTTGTTTATTCATTCACCTCTTGATGAATACATGGTTACTTTCCAGTTTTTGGCTATTTCAAGTAAAGCTGCTATGAACATTTGTGTAGTACTCTCAGTATTGATATATGCTTTTATTTATCTTCAGTAAATACCTAGAAGTAGAATGGCTAGGTTATATGTTAGGAATATATTTAACTAAAAAAAAACGAACAAACTAATCTCCTAAGTTGTACCGTTTTACGTTCTTACCAGAAGCATATTAGAGTTCCATTGTTCCACATACTCGCTAATACATAGTAAGGTCAGTCGTTAGTTTTAGATATTCTAATTGGTGTGTGGTGTTATCTCATTGTGGTTTTAATTTTCATTTCGCTAGTAACTAAGCATGTTGTCCATCTTTTCATATGCTTATTTAATATCCATATATCTTCTTTGGTGAAGGGTCTGTTCAAATCTTTTCTCATTTAAAAAAATTGTTTTCTTACTATTGAGTTTGAGAATTCTCTATATTTTCTGGAAACAAGGTTTTGTAATTAGATATGTGATTTGTAAATATTTTCATTCAGTCTGTAGCTTCTTTTCAGTCTCTTAACAGTGTCTTTCAAATAGTATAGTTCTTTATTTCGATCTTCAAATTTGTCAATTCATTCTTTTGTGGATAATACTTTAGAATCATATCTAAGAAATCTTATATAGAGAGAATTTGTTTCTCATAGGAAGTACACGCTTGAGTGTTGCCTTTTAATCTGATTTGTCAATCTGCAACTTTTAATTAGAGCATTTACACCATTTACATTTAATGTGATTATTGGTTTGGTTGGGTTTAAATCTACCATCTTGTTACTCGTTTTCTATTTGTCACATGCAGGACTGACTACATAATTTGTGGGGTCTAGTGCAACACGAAAATGTGGGTCCTTGTCCATAAATTATTAATCATTTCAAAATGGCAATAGCAGAGCATTAATCCAAACTGGAGGCCATTCTATGTGAAGGGCCTCATAGATCAGATGCCTATGAACTTGGCTGTGGTCCCATCTGTTCTTTTTCTCTTTTCCTTCCCTTTTTGGATTTTTTTTTTCTATGGTTCCATTTCAGCTCTTTTCTTGACTTATTAACTGTAATTTTTTTCTTGGTTATTCTAGTGCTTTAACATATAAATATATAAAATATATAACATATCATATATATTCAAGTAATATACTACATCACATTACATTACATTACCTTCAACAGTATACTTCCATTTCTTATGTCTCAGCCCTTCTGCTATTGCTGCCATATATTTTACTTTTGTAAATGTTTTCTTTTTAGTGCTGTTGGGTTGATTCTGACTCCTAGGGATCCTGTGTACAGCAGAGTGGAAGCCTGCCAGGTATTTTTGTGCCATCCTCTTACCTTCCAGCACTGTATCAGATAATGTTCCACTGCTATTCACAGGGTTTTCAGGGCCAATTTTTTCAGAAGTGGGTGGCCAGTTCCTTCTTCCTAGTCTGTCTTAGTCTGAAAGCTGTGCTGAAACCTGTCCACCATGGGTGACCCTTCTGGTATTTGAAATACCGGTGGCATAGCTTTCAGCATCATAGGAATATGAAGCCGTCACAGTATGACAACTGACATATGGGTGGTGTGGTTCTCTGATCAGGAAATGAACACAGGCTGTGGTGTTGAGAGTACTGAATCTTAACAACTAGACTACCATTGTATATCTTACAAACTTATAATACATTGTTATTATTTTGCTTTAAACAGTTGATTATCTTTTAAGGACGTTTCACAAGAAAAGGTGTTTATATTTACCCATATAGTTATCATTTCTGATACTTTTCATCTCTGTGTAGATACAGGTTTTCATCTGGTATCATTTTCTTTCTTCTTTAAGTACTTCAATATTTTTGTAGTACAGGTCTGCTATCATCTTTAATTTTGTTTCTCTGGGTTTTTTCCTGCTTGCCTTTACAATTTTCTCTTTATCATTCAAATCACAATTTGATTATGATGAGCCTTGGTGTAATTTTCTTCATGTTTCTCTTGTTTGGTGTGCTTGAGCTTCAACATTCTGTGGGTTAACAGTTTTCATCAAATTTGAAAAATTTTTGGCCATTATTTTTCAAGTATTTTTTCTCTCCACTTCTCTCTTTCCTCTCCTTCAGATATTCCAATTACATGTATATTTGCCCACATAAAGTTGTCCCAAAATGTAAAGTTGTCCCGAAGCTCAGCGATCTCTGATCCTCTGTTCTTTTCTTTCAGTTCTTTTTTCTCTCTGTATTTCATTTGGGAGAGCCTCTATTTTTATCTCTTCAGGTTACTCATTATTTCCTCTACGATGTCTAATCTGCCATTATTCTGACCCAGTGTATTTTTCATCTCAATCATTGTGACTTTCAATCAAGAAAGCTAATTGACTTCAAGAAGTTTCAACTGTATCTTTTAAAATGTTCAATTGTCCCTCTAACATAATAACTGTTTTCACATACTTCTCTATTTATTTGATAATTTGTGTCATATCAGAGTTATGTTTAATTGATTGATTTTTCTTCTCATTATGGATTATATTTTTCTGTCTCTTTTCTTTGCCTACCTGGTGACTTCTCATTGGATGCCAATCACAAAAGAATATTTTATCTTTTCGGGTGCTGGATATTTTGTATTCCCATAAATTTTCTTGACCTTTATTCTGGGAGATGGTTAAGTTATTTGGAATCAGTTGGATCTTTTGGAGTCTTATTTTATCCTTTGTTACACGGAACAAGAGCATCATCTAGCATATGGTTAATTTTCCCTCACTACTGAGATAAGCCTATTTTAGTAATCAATGAATCATGAATGATGAGGTTTTTCGACTCTGGCTGTTAGGATTTGTTTTAATCAGGTATGGTAAGACCCACAGACATGCACATGATTGTCATGATGGAATAAGTATTTACTCATAGTTCCCAAGAAATGAGAGGCATGTCATGTCTCGCAGGGCTACATGGGAGAAGCACCAGGGTCAGCCAGGAGGCAGAAGGATTGACAGAAAGCATGGGCAAAAGCCTTTACTGTGGTATTCATGGGCAAGGATAGGCGAGGCAAGGTAAGCAGCTGAACAGGCTTAGGATTGGAAAGTTTGAATAACTATAGTAGCTCTGGGCTGTAGGGGTGATTCCTCGGTGTCCGGTACCTGACCCCGGGGAGATTAGAGCAGAGAAATTTTACCTCCTGGAGAGTGAGAGTTCAACAAGGGAGATAGTGGGGGTCTGGGCTCTGGACTGGTTGATTTGCATATGAAAGGTACACTTGTAGGGGCGTCATTTGCTCTCTCTAGGAATCAGCTACCCCTGGGCGGAGGGGTATCTCTCCCCAGTCAGTGAAGCCCCAGATGCCAGAGCATCAACAAGACAGAAAATAAAAAAGAATTAATACAGGAGCAAGCATTAGTCCTGTCCCCGGTGATGTGGGGGCACCATTCCCTCTAATATTTTGCATGGTTCTTTCTCTAGACTTAGGAAGTTTCCTCATATGCACGTGTTGATTAGGACTGAACTGAATGCTTGACGCAAATATTTTGCAGCTCTCCAGAGCTCCTCCTCTGTGCAGCTCTCTTCTCTTCAGTACTCTGCCTTAAGACTCTAGCAACTTCTGCTTCCCTTGACTCCCAGATCCCACTGCCATAACTTAGAAATACCACCTCACTCTCCTTGGGATTCCCCTCTTTGCACCACAGCCTGTAGACTTTCTCCAGGCTTGAAGCAGAGACAATTGCAGGCTCACCTCATTGATTTCTTGCCTCTCAGGGATCACAGTCCTTAGTTTCCTCCTGTCCAATGTCTTCAGCGATTTTTTTTTCATATATTTTGTCTGTTTTCCCAGTTGTTTTGGGTAGGAGGATAAATCTATTCCCTGTTAGAATTTCTAGGATAAGAACAAATAAAATGTCCAAAAAAAATCCCATATAATTTCCAAACCAATAAAGAAATAAATGGAAAAAAGTAATCTAAAATAAGGCAAGAATAGAGTGAAAAAGTAAAAAAGAGTAAGCAAAATAAACATAGTAAAATGACAGATTTAATCATTTAAATATATTAGTAATTACACTCAAAATTAAATATACTAAATTATGCAATCAAAAAGCAAAGGTAATACTGGATTAAATAAAAACTAACCTCATGTTGTTTTCATATATATGAGAAGAACAAAGGTTGAGAATGAATGAACTAGGCATTTATCTCAGGTAGTGAGAATAAAGATCTCCAACTCAATCCAAAAAGAAGAAGGAAGTTATAAAATAAGACCAGACATTAATGAAACAGATACAATGAGAAAAAGTCTAAAAGACCCATAGCTATTGAAGAAGTTAATTCTGTAATTTTGAAACTTCAACAATAACCAAAAAACCCCAAACAAACAAAACAACCCTCGGGGACTAGATGAATCACCGGCAAACTATATCAAACATTTAAGGAAGAATTAGCACAAGATTTTCCAGAGAATTGAAAAGACGGAACACTTCCTACCTCATTTTATGAGGCCAGCATAACCTTAATAGTCAAACACGACAGAGATAATGTAAGAAAAGAATAATTCAGGCTGATATTACTCATGAGGTTAGATGCAAAAATTCTAAACAAAATACGTGCAAGCAGAATCTAGTGATACATAAATTAGACAATATATTATGACCAAATTGGATTGATTCCAGGAATACAGTGTTGGATCAACATTTGTAAAATGCATCAGCGAGGTTGGTCTCATTCCTTTAATAGAATAAAGGAAAAAAATTGTATGGTTATTTCAATAGGTGTAGAAAAAACATTTAATAAAATTCGTATTCATTTATGATAAATATTCTTAGAGAACTAGGAATGGAAGGGAGTCTCCTTATCTGCAAAACACCCTCAGCTAATGTAAAACTGTGGACCACATGATCAATATGAGTTGGCAGTGTGATGGAGCTACCAAAGAACTTGACCCGATCTTAAAAGGAAGCACAATGCTTTGCTCAAGGAAGGCAAAGTCCTGCTTTACTCTGCCTAGGTCAGAGAACACCTGGGATATTGTGCTGGTTTCCTGGGGCCCTACTCTAACAAGGACATTGAAAACTGGAGAGACCCAGAAAACCTGGTGAAGACCATGAATCACGGTAAGTGAGCAATGATGAAGACAACTAAAGAGAAGAGAAGACTGAACAGGTGGCCAGTGTTTCCTGGGGAGTAGGTCTAAATTTACTTCGAGCGTCTAGGGAAAGTATAAGTAGTACTAGAGAAGGGTAGTCAAAGACAGACACGCTTAGGAACTCTATAAGAAAGAACTTTTTAACGTGTAAAACTTTCTGAAAATGAGAACCATCTTCTGAGTTCCCTGATGCTATATTTATTAAGAAGCTAGATGAACCTTGAACAGAGATATTGCAGAAAGGATTGCAATGAATCAGCAACATCTAAGATGACTTCTAATGCTAAGATTCTATATTTCAGTAACCATAGATCAGAACTTTAACACTTTTGGCAAAAAGGCCATTGCAAGTTTATGCCACGATGCTTATGGCAGGAAACACAACAGCCATACCAGAGCAGTTTCAAGTGTTAATTGCTTTGTAGCTCTTTTCTGTATTTTTTTGTTAGAAGTCAGTAATCAAACTTACTCTCCAAGAGGATATTTTGCTTACCTTGTCATTGATAAACTCTAAAGTCATTTTAGTAAGACTCTAGGTCATCACCATAACGTTGCATATGGCATTTAAAAGTCCATCACTTAGCCTCTTCTTTTGGAGTCAGGAAGCTTAATGAATGAAAAGCTGGAGGAAGTTGAACTGGTTTCTCAACATCCCTGAATTTGCTCATGACTTCTTGAACTTTTCTCATCCATTATATACTCAGTTTACGTATCATGTTTCCTCTCTCGAGACTGGCTCTCTTTTTAAACTGCCTTTCCTATTTCTCCCCATTTTAATAGATTTTAAATTAAATAACAGCAGAAACATAGCATTTAAACAAAATTTCTCATCTAAGTTTCTTGAGGATCAACACCTTCTTAATGTACATGTCTCATCTACTTGTGTAAATATTTACTATCTCTTACTTGAGCTGTGTTCCTTTAAAACTGTATCTCATTTCTACAGGTTCATGAGTATATGAATACCCCATGTTGCTATTAAATTTGGCTATATATCAGTTCCATAAAAACATCCAGGTTGTTCTAACGTCTTGAGAGAGAATTTGTGAATTCTGCTATTTTTTCCCTAGCCATCAATGGTTCTTTTCAAGCAAAGGCTTTGTTAGCTCAGTAGGAGAGAGAGGGAGTCACAAAGTGAAGCCCTGCAAAGCAGCTCTAGTCAAAAGACCTTCGTGCTCTGTGTCCAGCGTCCGAAAACCACTCTGGTCTCATGTTTTCTCTCTTTAGAAACACCCAAGCATTGAGACAACGGTGAATGTCAAGGCTAGCTCGTCCACATCTGAATCTTAGCAGTAATGTATTAAAAGGATTTATACATATGGGCATCATTTTTTGCCATGTTTTATGATTTATGGCTTTTTCAGATTGTCGTGTTTGATATCACCTATGTTTCTGTAGTTACAATTCTTATTGTATTTCAGCTATGGTTAAAAGAAGTTTAAGGAAAGAAAATATTTTCCCTGTTCTTTTAAATACATAATGTTGTTTTAGCAAATAGATATTTATTACTTTCTTCATTATTTACTTACTACTTTATCAAATAAATTTTCAATAGGGCTACAATAGAGCGATTATATACTGTTCATACTGAGATATTTTTCAAGTGCTATTAAAGATACTATTAAGGATTACTTCTTTTTAGATCAGTATTTATTTTTGCCTACACATAAATTTTAATATTACCACAGGTATTTATATAGTCTTAAGGAATTATTCCTGATTTATTTTTAAATTTACCTAAAGATTTTAGTGAGCTATTTGAAAGTATGCTATTGTAGTGGTTAATATAAATCTTAAATGGCACACAATATTTTAAACAACACACTAGTAACCCATCAACTGATATTTGTAGGAAATATTAACTCAAAATCTCATATTATAGATTTTTACATGATTGAGCACTATAAAATTTTCAAATTGAAACATTTGAATGACTAAAAGCAAGTATTTTAATAATATATATACCTAATTACCTCCAAATTCATCTATGTAGAATTTCACAAATTGGGTCATAAACATCTGTATTATAATTTTGCTAAATGAAGTTGGATTGTATATAATAAGTTACAAAGTGTTCAGAAAGACATTACAAAATGCATGGGTGTTTTATTGTAAGCCAACATGATGTAGAATTTGGTATAACACTAATATGTTTTGGGTTCCTTCCAAGAGAGGTTAGTTACTAGAAATGCTGGAAGGAATTTATTATGACCTGGTCCCACAGCATGCACTCTGAGGACACTGTTAGAGTAAGAAAGAACAATTAAAAATCAAGAAGTTACTAGAAAGCCAATACAAATCAAAGTTGACCTTGTAGCAATTCTATGTTAAAGAGACCAAGATCATACTTAGGAGTTGAGTTTCCCAGAGCAAAGATGAAGGTAAGCTTTTCCCTATCTTCATTCAATGAATTTTGTTTCCTAAATAAATAAAAGGTGAATGCACTTTCAACAATAGGGTAAGTTTTTAGAGAGACTGAAAAAGGACATTTTCCCATGGGATGAGTGAAAAAGAAGATAATTCAGGATTTTTGTGCTTTATGACTTGCAATCAAATTTGAAAATGACTATCTAATTACTCTAATGGGTGTAATGAAAACAAACTCAAAATTACACAACTCAAGACTCTGGAATGACCTTATCCAAAACAGTGTCAGGTGTGGCTACTTAAATTTTAATCAATCAAATAAAGTGAAAAATTCATTTCCTCATTTGCATTAGTCACATTTCAAGTGCTCAATAGCCAAATATGGCTAGTGGTTGTTGTATTGTACAGCGCAAATATGAAACATTTCCATCACCACAGAAAGTCCTATTGGACAGCACTGATGCAGAATTTAAGAGAGGAAAGGTATGTATATATTAAAGGGAAAAGAGCTGAAATCCTGTGAATAAATAGCATGCATAGCCCAGGTGGTCCTTCTTTTCTGCTTTTCTTCTCCTTCAATTTTTATTTAACCAGAAAATCCAGACATTCCAAAAAGTCATTCTCAGGTCCTTTTGAAAAAAATAATATATTTCTGTTGAGAGCAAGCATTACTGACAAAAACTGACTAGTTCAAAAAGCTGACCAAAGCTTTACTGGTTGGCAAGCCATTGGAAAGGTGTACCAGTATTGGAGTAGCAGAGTTGAATGACACTAAATCTTTTTAGTTGTAAGGGAAAAAAGTCATTAGGACAAAACGTATGTGGGTCCTGAGATGGGCAGCTTGGTTGTTGAGCATAGATTGGATCTCCATAGGCTGGACCGCCTTAGATCCCAGTGCCGTCTTCAGGAAGAGTTCTCCCTGGTTACAACTGGGAAGAGATGGAGCCAAGTAATCCTGCAGGTTGCTCAGGCTGGGACATCCTCAGGCTCAGGACTCATGAGAGCAAGTGAACCAGAGAATGGGTTGGAGTGGGGCTTGAAAAGGCTCTTTAAGACAGAAAAAATGTTAAACCATGTAAATTCCAACCTTCAGAAACCAATTCCGTGAAAACCACAGTGACTCAGCGGGAAAAGTGCTTGTTTTAAGAAGTGTCTCTAAATTGGAGACTCAAACTCTGCATTTGGTTAAGTCCTCTTAAGAAGAAAACACTCATTTTGTGTTGGTCTATTATCTTCAAATGATTAAAATGATATCATTATCACTTATAAATTTTATATCTCCCTTAAAGACTACATTTAAAAAAACACTTAAATGATACCATGCCGCCATAAAAGGCAGTTTCTCCTCTCACTTGAAGTAATATTCCCTTAGGGTCAGATTTACATCTCACGCAATGCCATGGGAGAATTAGACTCCAAGAAAGCAAAGAGAATCCTCATAGAGTTACATAGGATGAAAATTTGGCTCGGACATTATTTTTTAGATGGAAACTGATAAACAGAATAAAAGTTAAAATATACAGAAATGGGGATCCAAAGTAACAATGCCAAAAGAAAGGGGCCTTTTGTTGTTGTTTCCAGGTTGTTTTTTTCTCCCTTCTCTGTACTGTTTTCACCAGTTCTCTTCTGGTCTCTGTTACGGTTCTTGTGCTATTAGAGCTTGCTAATGTGAAAAACTAGAAATTCAAATAAGAATAAAATGGCCCCTTGTCCTATTTACCTTTCATAATGATGAGCTCTGAATTGCATAGTCTGTGTCTCAAACTGTGACCTAACAGACCAGACTCCTGGCTGAAATGATCCCGTGGGACATGCTAACCCCAGGGCAGCAAGTACACAGAACGTCTCTTCTCCTCTTTTTAAGAGACATCACCCTGTGCTGTGGCATCTTCCTGTTTAGAAAACCAACGAAATCTCATGCTTATTAGAATTGCAAATGTGAACCTTGAGATGTGTATGTTGTAAGTGTAGAAGTGATATATTTCATTTCTTTTTCTTACACTTTCATGCTTATATTTTCTTTCCTTTGCTTTATTTTTGCTTTCTTGCTATCACAAAAATATTCTAGTACATATTCATGGTAATTCCAAGAAGGGATTAACTGCAATCTATTTTACTTATTACTACTCAAATACCCTATAACAGCTCTTTGTAATTTCAAAAATCCAGACTGTGAAGTTCTCTCTCACTCTCTGAAAAATGTAATTTACTCTCTAGTTACATGTAGTATTTCTATACTACATATTCTGGGTTGCTCCTAAATTACTTTTTGATTGATATTATTTGGCTGCAATTCAATTCCACAACCATAAACCGCCCTACCGAATATGGAAAATGTTATTTTATACCTGCATTAGGTATATTTTCAGATATTCCTAAAATGCTAATTGCTCATTTTAGAGACATAAAGCTAATTAATCCCATGAAGTCTGTAAAAGAAGTATGTGTAGCTCAAAACATTGCCCTATATCTGTTGCTGCAGTATCTATGTGGTTTCTCATCTATGAGCTGTGGTTGGTACATTTCAAAATTCCAGGTGATTTTCTGATGAAGAAGCCAATTCTGCTCCAGCTTGCAACCTGAAAAACCACACACTGTATTCAGAAAGTATGCGCTGTGTGCAGGACACTGCTCTAAGCCCTTAAATGTCTTATTGTCTTCTTTAATTATCCTGACAATTCTTGTGTTGTCCCCACTTTGCAGACAAAGAAACTGAGCCCTGGAGATGTTAAGGAACTTGACCAGGGTCTCACAGTTGGAAAATAACAGAACCATAAGTTGGCCCCCAGAAAATCTGACTTCAGAGAATCCATCACAATGAGCAGAAATGTCCACCTGGATGTTTAAACCGTCTTGGGGAATAGTAAGAAAATTTTTGTTTTTAGTTGCTAACTACTATTTAAGTCTCATTGACATCTACAACATCATAATGGCTTGATTATTCAAAGGGCTTGAAAGGAATGATGCTAAACTTACTGGACACCCGTCATTTGCTCAGCACTGTGCCAGGCACTCCATTTGTCATTTCATATGATTAGCAAGATAGTTTTAAAACGCCATTTGGTTTCCTATTATGCCAAAATAAAGGGACTTCTCTTTTAGCATTCAGGTTTCTTAAACTAAATTGTGTTGAAATATATCTGAAGGAAAAGATTACTGTAAAAAGATCAGTAAGATTAGAAACAAATGAACAGTTGAAAAATTTGTCATGTTTTCAACATTTGTCACAATATGGAGAAATTTGAGATATATAAGCATACAATATTATGGTAATACATAATATATTAAAAAGGTGACTCAAAATATTTTTGAAAGGAGGAATATATAAATCCATTATTTATCTATCTATCCGTCCATCCATCCATCCATCTATTCATCTATCTATTCATCCTTCCCCCTATCCATTTTATTTTCATACAAGAATCTTTGTAGAGAACTATGGTTTTTATCACCTTGTGCCAAGGACTTGTAAAAGTCCCAAATCTCTGTTGGTGGATAGACTTCAATCCTTAATAGCTATGTAGCCTCATTAAACTTTTCTTCCTCTGCTTAAAGATTGCCCCAAGGGGGAAAAAACAATTCAGGTGGGGCCGGCCAAGGTGGCGCAGCGGTTAAGTGCACAGGTTCCACTTCAGCGGCCCAGGGTTCGCTGGTTCGGATCCCGGGTGTGGACATGGCACCACTTGTCAAGCCATGCTGTGGTAGGCATCCCACATATAAAGTGGAGGAAGATGGGCATGGATGTTAGCTCAGGGCCAGCCTTCCTCAGCAAAAAGAGGAGGATTGGCAGCAGTTAGCTCAGGGCTAACCTTCCTCAAAAAAAAAAAAAAAGAAAAAGAAAAAGAAAAAAGAAAACAATTCAGGAGAAGGAAGTTATTCTCTTTAAGAACAATACGGTTTAATTTTTCTCTCTTCAGCTTCCCAGAGCACATTATTTTATCTGGATGAGGGTTTTTCCCCAGATAGAATATGTAGGTAATAATTATTATTGAGTTGTGAGGATAAAGTGAGGGTATGTGATAATAATAGCTGGTATTTATTAGTAATTATGGGCAAGATATTGTTCTAAGTGTTTTGGGGGTATCTCTGAGGTATTATTTTATTTTCAGTTTTTTCAGATAAGGAAAATGAGATCCAATTATGCAAGGTTTTACAGCTAGTAAACGATGAGTTGAGATTTGATCCCAGGACTGAGGTGCTGGAGTCTACACTCTAAACCAGTGTTCCATTGCCTCTGTTATTAACTACTGCTCTGAGTATACATGCAAAGGGCTTACCACAGCACCTGGGCCAGAGCTAGGGGAAAATAAATTTATTCATTTGACTAATATTTATTGAGCGTCTGCTCTGTGGTAGAGACAGTTCTGGATCTGCGAAGTAGAGCAATTAAAAAAGAATCCCTGACTTCACACAGCTTACATTCTAGTATGGGAAAAACACAATTAACATGTAAATAACATATGTAGATCATTTTAAGTATATATTAATATCATAAAGGAAATAACATACATCAATGACACAGAGCATGTGTGGGTGGTATGGTGAAGGTCATTTCGGCAACCATGGTCAAGAATGGTTGAGCCAAAGCAATCCTGAGAAAAAAGAACAAAGCTGAAGGTGTCACACTCCCCGATTTCAAAATATACTATAAAGCAATAGTAATCAAAACAACATGGTACCGGCAGAAAAACAGACACGTCAATGGAACTGAATTGAGAGCCCAGAAATAAAACCACACATTTATGGACAGCTAATTTTTGACAACGGAGCCAAGAACATGTGATTGAAAAGGAAAAGTCTCTTCAATAAATGATGTTGGAAAAACTGGACGGTGACATGCAAAAGAATGAAAGTAGACCATTATCTTATACCATACACAAGAATTAACTCAAAATGGATTAAAGACCTGAATGTAAGATCTGAGACCATAAAAATCCCAGAAGAAGACATAGGCAGTACACTCTTTGGCATTCCTCTTAGCAGTATCTTTTTAAATATGTCTCCTCAGCAAGGGAAACAAAAGAAAAAAATAAACAAATGGGACTACATGAAACTAAAAAGCTTCTGCAAGACAAAGGAAACCATCAACAAAATGAAAAGACAATCTAACCACTGGAAGAAGATATTTGCAAATTATATATCTGATAAGGGGTTAATATCCAAATTGTGTAAAGAAGCCAACAACTCAACAACAAGAAAACAAGTAAGTTGATTAAAAAATGGGCAGGGGATCTGAACAGACATTTTTCCAAAGAAAATATACAGATGGCCAACAGACACATGAAAAGATGTTTAATATCACTTATTATTACAGAAATGTAAATCAAAACCACAATGGGATATCACCTCATGCCCATCAGAATGGCTATTATAAAAAGAAGACAAGAAATAACAAGTGTTGGAGAGGATGTGGAGAAAACGGAACTCTCATATACTGCTCGAGGAATTGTAAATTGGTGCAGCAACTGTGGAAAACAGTACGGAGACTCCTCAAAAAATTAAGAATAGAACTACCACATGACCCAGCTATTCCACTTCTGGGTATCTATCCAGAGATCATGAAAACACTAATTTGAAAAGATATATGCACCCCTATGTTCATTGCAGCATTATTCACAGTAGCCAAGACTTGGAAACAACCTAAGTGCCCATCACTGGGTGAATGGATAAAGAAGATATCGTATGTGTGTACGTCTGTATATATATAAACAGTGGAATGCTACTCAGTCATAAATAAGGATGAAATATCACTATTCACAACAACGTGAACGGACCTGGAGGGTTTATGCTAAGTGAAATAAGTCAGATGGAGAAAGCCAAATATTATATGATTTCACTCATATGTGAAATATAAAAAAACAATAACAAACAAACATGTAGACACAGAGAATAGATTGGTAGTTACCAGAGTGGATGGGGGCACAGCGGAGGGTTAAAGGGGTAAAAGGGCACATTTGTATGGTGATGAATGGCAACTAGACTTTTGGTGGCGAATAATGTAGTCTACACAGAAGTTGAAATATAATGATGTACCCCTGAAATTTACATAACATTATAAACCATTGTTACCTCAATAAAAAATTAATTAAAAAAGAGAACAGATACTCTGAGGGGGTGATATTTGACCTGAGATATAAATGATAAAAGGGAGACAATGTGTGAAGACCCAAGGGCAGAATTTTTGAGGTAGAGGAAATAGCACTGCCCGGGCCCAGAGTGGGATTAAGTGTGGGTTTGAGGAACACAAAAAAGGCCAATCTGGCCAAAGGCAGGTGAGGTTAGGGGGTGGAAGTGTTGTAGGTGATGATTGGCTGGATTATTAGGAACTTTAGGGCGTGGTGAAGAGTTTGGAATATTTCTTGGTATAATGGACATTTTAGGATTTTACGTACAGTAATGATATTATCTGATTTAGGTTTTGAGAATATTACTCTGATTGCTAACTGGAGAATGGAGAGTAGGCAGCAAGGAAACCAACAAGATGCAAAAGATGATGATGGCTCAGACTAAGATCTTGGGGTGCCAAGAAGGGGTCAGTTTAAGAATATATGTTGGAGATAGTGCTGACAGGATTTGCTAATTTATTGAATGCAGGTATGAAGGAAAGAGAAAAATTAAGATGATTCTTAAGATTTAGCATAAATAATTGGTTGTTGGAATGAGGAAGGGTGGGGGAGTGCCTGGGTGAAAGGACAAGGAATTCTCTTTTACATATGTCAAATGTGAGCAAATATGCAGCAGCTCTCAGCTGTCTACCTCCCAAGGACGTCACAGGAAGAAAAGGAAAGTGGTTTGCAAATTATATACTGACTTGAATTTAATTTTTTTTAATTGAATACATTTGACATGTAATATTGTGTAAATTTAAGGTGTACAACTTGTTACTTTGATACGTTTATATATTGTAACACGATTGCCGTTGTAGCCATATTTATCACATTACATAATTATAGTACAATATTATTGTCTATATTCATTATACTCTGCATTAGATCTCCATGGCTTATTTATTGCTTATTACAAGTTTGTACCCTTAAACACTATGACTCTTACCCCTCCCCCCCTTCCCTGGTAACCATCATTTTACTATTTTTTATATGTTTAACTGTTTAAGATTTCACATATAAGTGGTATCGTACAGTACTTGTCTTTCTCTGTCTGACTTACCTCACTTAGCATAGTGTGTTCAAGGGCCAACCACATTGTAGCAAATGGGAGAATATCTTCCTTTCTCATGGCTGAATAATATTCCATTGTGTATATGTATCACATCTTTTTTATCCATTCATCCATTGATGGGCATTTGGGTTGTTTCCATATCTTGGCTATTGTTAATAATGCTGCGATAAACATGGGGGTGCATATATTTTATCAAAATCCTGTTTTCACTTACTTTGGGTATGTACTCAGAAGTGGAATTGATGGAGAGTATGGTAGATCTATTTTTAATTTTTTGAGGAATCTCCATGTTGTTTTCCATAGGGGGTGGACCAATTTACATTCCCACCAACAATGTATAAGTGTTCCCTTTTCACTACAACCTTGCTAGCACCTGTTGTCTTCTTGATGACAGTCATTGTAACAGGCGTGAGGTGATATCTCATTGTGTGTGTGTGTGTGTGTGTTTTTTGTGAGGAAGATTGGCCCTGAGCTAAGATCTGTGCCAATATTCCTTTATTTTTTGTATGTGGGACACTGCCACAGCATGGCTTGATGAGCAGTGTGTAGGTCCATGCCCAGGATCCAAACCAGCAAACCCTGGTCCACTAAAGTGGAGTGCACAAACTTAACCACTATGCCATGGGGATGGCTCCTCTCATTGCGTTTTTGATTTGCATTTCCCTGATGATTAGTGATATTGAACATCTTTTCCTATGTCTATTGGCCATTTTGATGTCCTCTCTGGAGAAACGTCTACTTACTTCTTATGCCCATTTTTTAATCAGATGGTTTGGTTTTTTGTTAGCGAGTTGAGTTTTTCATATACTTTGGATAATAATCCCTTATCTGATATATGGTTTGTGAAAGTTGTATCCCCCTTTTGTAGGTTGTTTTTTCATTTTAATTGTTTCTTTTTTTGTGAAAGAAGCTTTTGATTTTGATGTAGTCCTATTTGTTGATTTTTTCTTTTGTTATTTGTGCTTTTGGCATCATGCCCAAAAAATTATTGCCAAGACTAATATTGACAAGCTTATTCCTTATGTTTTCTTTCAGGAGTTTCATGGTATCAGGTCTTATGTTTAAGTCTTTGATACATTTTGAGTTACTTTTTATTCATGGTGTGAAATAGGGGCCCTATTTTATTGTTCTGCCTGTGTTTCTCTAGTTTTTCCAGCACTATTTGTTGAAGAGACTATCCTCTCCCCATTGGGTATTCTTGGCTCTGTTGTCAAATATTAGTTGACTGTATACAATGTGGTTTAATTCTGGCCTTTCTATTCTGTTCCTTTGATTGATGTGTCTATTTTTGTGCAATACCATATTGTTTTTATTACTATGGCTTTGTAGCATAGTTTGAAATCTAGAAGTGTGACATATCCAGCTTTGTTCTTTTTTCTCAGGATGGCTTTGGCTATTTGGGTCTTTTGTGGATTTTAGGATTGTTTCTTCTATTTCTGTGAAGAATGCCTTTGGTATTTTGATGGGGATTGTATTGAATCTGTAGATGGCTTGGGGTGGTATGGCCATTTTCACAATATTAACTCTTTCCATCCATGAACATGGGATGTCTTTCCATTTGTTTGTGTCTTTGATTTATTTTGGGAAAATTTTGTGGTTTTTATTATACAGATCTTTCACTTCCTTGGTTAAGTTTATTCCTAAGTATTTTATTGTTTTTGATGCTATTGTGAATGGGATGGTTTTCTTTATTTCTTTTTCAGGTACTTCATCATTAGTGTAAAGGAATAAATTGATTTCTGTATTTTGATCTCGTATCCTGCCACTTTACTGAAATTATTGATTAATTCCAACAGTTTTTTGACTGATTTTGTGGGATTTTTTTTATATATAGGATCATATCATCAGCAAATAATGGCAATTTTACTTCTTCCTTCCTGATTTTGATGGCTTTTGTTTCTTCATCTTCCCTAACTGCTCTAGCTAGAACTTCCAGTACTATACTGAATATGAGTGGTGAGAGTGGGCATCCTTGCCTTGTCCCTGATCTTGGAGGAAATGCTTTCAATTTCTCTCCGTTGAGTATAATGTTAGCTGTGGATTTGTCATATATGGCTTTTATTGTATTGAGGTATGTTCCTTCTACACTCAGTCTGTTAAAGTTTATTTTTTTATCCTGAAAGGATGTTGTATTTTGTCAAATGCTTTTTCTGTATCTGTTGAGATGATCATGTGATTTTTATCTTTCATTTTATGATGCGATATATTACATTTATTGATTTGTCTATGTTGAGCCATCCTTGCATCCCAGGGATAAATCCCACTTGGTCATGGTCTATAATTCTTTTAAAGTGTTCTTGAATTCAGTTTGATAATATTTTGTTGAGAATTTTTGCATCTACATTCATCAGGGATATCTGTCTATAGTTTCCTTTTCTTGTGGTATCCTTATCTGGTTTTGATATCAAAGTAATTCTGGCCTCATAGAACGAGTTTGGAAGTGTTCCCTCCTCCTTGATATTTTGGAAGAGTTTGAGGAGGATTTAGTGTTAATTCTTCTTTAAGTGTTTGGTAGAATTCTCCATTGAAGCATCTGGTCCTGGAGTTTTCTGTGTTGGGAGTTTTTTGATCATTGATTCAATCTGTTTACTCATTATTGGTCTGTTCAGATTTTCTATTTTTTCCTGATTCAGTCTTGGTAGGTTGTGTGTTTTTAGAAATGTATCCATTTCTTCTAGGTTATATAATTTGTTGGCATGTAATTGTTCACAGTAGTCTCTTATGATTCTATGTATTCCTGTAGTATCAGTTGTAATATCGCTTCTTTCATTTCTAATTTCATTTATTTGAGTCTTTTTTCTTTTTTTCTTAGTCTAGCTAACACTTTGTCAATTTTGTTTCTTTGAAGAATCAGCTCTTAGTTTTGTTGACCCTTCCTATTGTTTTTCTGGTCTCTATTTCATTTATTTCTGCTCTGATCCTTATTATTTGCTTTCTTCTGCTAACTTTGTGCTTAGTTTTTTTTCTAGTTCCTTGAGATGTAAAGTTAGGTTGTTTATCTGAGACTTTTCTCATTTCTTAATATATGCATTTATTACTATAAACTTTCCTCTCAGAACTGCTTTTGCTGCACCCCACAATATTTTACATGTTGTTTTAAATTTCATTTGTTTTGAGATAATTATTTATTTCTCTTTAGATTTCTTCTTTGACTTAATGGTTGTTTAGAAGTGTGTTGTTTAGTTTCCACATATTTGTAGATCTTCTCATTTTCCTATTGTTGATTTCTAGTTTCATGCATTGTGGTCAGAGAAGATGGTTGGTATGATTTCAGTCTTCTTAAATTTGCTAAGATTTGTTTTGTGGCCTACCATATGATCTGTCCTGGAGAATGTTCCATGTGCACTTGAGAAGAATGTGTCTTCTGCTGCTGTTGGATGGAATGCTCTGTATATGTCTATGAAGTTCATTTGTTCTAAAGTGTCGTTCAATTCCAATGTTTCCTTGTTGACTTTCTGTCTGGATGATCTTTCTATTGCTGGTAGTGGGGTATTGAATTCCCCTATAATTATTGTATTGTTATCTATTTCTCCCTTAAGATCTGTTATTAATTGCTTAATATATTTTGGTGCTCAATTGTTGGGAGCACATACATTTATGATTGCTATATCTTCTTGATGTATTGATTCCTTTATCATTATATAATGACCTTCTTTGTCTTTTGTTACTCTTTTTGGCTTGAAGTCTATTTTGTCTGAAATAAGTATGACTATGTCCATCTTCTTTTCGTTTCCATTTGCTTGGAATATCATCTTCCATCCTTTCACTTTGAGCCTATGTGTGTCTTTAGAGCTGAAAGGCAGAATATAGTTGGATTTTTAAAAAAAAAAAATCCATCCAGCCTCTCTGTGTCTTTTGATTGGTGAGTTCAACTTACTTACTTTTAGGGTGACTATTGAAATTTAAGAATTTATTTATTTTATCTTTTGCCTTCTGGTTATTTTGTCTCTCCATTGTTTCTTTTTCCTTCTGTTTCTGTCTGCCTTTGTAAGTTGGTGGTTTTCCTTGGCGATTTGCTCAGTCTCCCCTTTTTTTTAGATTTTGCTTTGTGTTTACCATAATGTTTACACAGAACATCTCATAGATAAAATAGTCCTTTTTCTACTGATACCAATTTATCTTCATTCACCTATACAGGTTCCATATTTTTACTTTTTCTCTTTTATATTTTTGGTGTTACATATTATTTCTTTTTATGCTGTGATTTCATTACCAAGTTGTAGTAGCTATAGTTGTTTTAAATGTCTTTTCTTTAATCTTTATGCTATAGTTAAGAGTTTAATATACTATTGTAAAAAAGAGTTACAGTATTCTAATTTTGACTATTCATCACCTTAATCAGAGTTTTGTGTGCTTTCATGTTTTCTTTTCAGCTTGAAGAGCTCCTTTCAACATTTCTTGTAAGGCAGGTCTAGTGGTGATGAACTCGCTCAGCTTTTATTATTCTGGGAAAGCCTTTATTTTCCCTGCATGTCTGAAGGATAACTTTGCCAGATAGAGTATTCTTTGCTGGAAGTTTTTATCTTTCAATATTTTGAATACGTCATATCACTCTCTTCTGGACTGTAGTGTTTCTGCTGAGAAATCTACTGGTAGCCCGAAGGGGGTATCTTTGCAGATTACTGTCTTTTTTTCCCTGGCTGCTTTTAAAATTCTTTATCATTGAATTTTGACAGTTTTAATGTAATGTGTCTTCGAGAAGGTTTTTGCTTGTTTGTTTTGGGATGATAAGTTTTTCTATTAGCTTCATGGACTTATATATTCAGTTCCTTCCCAAGGTATGGGAAGTTCTCAGCTATTATTTCTTTAAATAAGCTCTTTGCTCCCTTCTCCCTCTCTTCTCCTTCTGGGATATCTATTATTCTTATGCTGGCTTTTCTAATGGAGTCAGATAGTTATTATAGGGTTTCTTCACTTTTTAAAAATCTTAGTTCTCCCTCCTTTTTCACCTGAATTATTTCTATATTTCTATCTTTGAGCTCACTAAAGTTCTCTTCCATATGATCTGCTCTATTTCCAATGAATTCTAATGTGTTCTTCATTTATTGAGTTCTTCAGCTCCAGAATTACTGTTTGGTTCTTTTTTGGAATTTCAATCTCTTTGGTAAAGTACTCCTTCTGTTTATTAATTTTATTTCTAAGACCATTCTGTTATCTTTCTCAGTTTTCTTGTGGCTCATTGAATTTCTTCATAACAGCTATTTTAAATTCTTTATCAGTTAGATTGCAATATTCCATGTCTTTGGGTTTGGTTGCTGGAAAATTGTCATTTTCCTTTTGTGATAACGTTACCATGATTTTTCATGGTGTCTAGTGAAAAGTGCCTCTGCTGTCTCATTTGAAGTAGCCAATACCTTTCTTATTTAGGCAAGGCTTGGTTTACTTTGATTGTAACAGTTCAAAAGTTTGGTAGTTAGGAGCCTTCCTTTTGTTTTCCATAATGTGACTCTATAGAACAAGTTTTTGCTTTCTCTTACTGGAGCTGACTTGTCACTAAGGTTGGGAGTGTGTGCATTAAAAAAAAAAGCAAAGGGTGGTGGCAGAGTTGGGGGAAGGTATGTACTTAACACTTGGGGTTTTGGGTGTGCCTGTGGCGTGGTAAGGGGATCCTCGAGCTGGGGGATCCTCAAGTCCAGGGATCCCAGATGTTTGTGGGAAGTCCTCTTGCCTACTGAGGCAGGCAGCAGAAGATGCTTTCCTTCAGATCTCTTTGTCTGCCTACTTCCTTTTCTTTTCCTTCCTCTAGTCACTGTGGTCTCTCCTCAGAAAGAGCATCTGGTCTTCTAGCTACAGCACAAGGTGGGGCAGACCCCTACTTACTGCCTTCACCTTCCACCTCCTCTGCCAGAAGTGTCATGCCTGCTAACTGCCAAACTGGCCACTGCCTCCTCTGCCATGACTGCCTCTGCCACTGCTGGCTCCAATGCCACTTGCCTTGCTCTACCACTTCCTCCATGGTCCCATCTTTCCACTTTCAGATGCAAAGATGAATAGATCTCTTGGGCATCCTAGTATGCTGAGGCACATTTTTTTCAGTTATGGATGTCCAATTAATTGCAAATCAAGGAGGAGAGAAAAAAGAAGAAATTCATGCTGCCATGATGCTGGTGTCACTTGATTTGGTTTTAAATTGAATTAAATTTAAAAAGCAACAGGATTGAGATTTGAGAGTTTGCATGTTTAGCCTAATGAATCTGTGTTCTGAAAAAACAGGAACTTATCCTTATAAGATTTTATATTGAGAAGATTTAAGTTATTAGAGCTCATAGCTAGCAAGCCATCAGGTAGCAAGTTGATCCACAAACCCTAGTAGTTTGTGGGCCATCCTCCCACTCTGACTCCACTGCTGGCTGACAGCTGGGACTTCAGGGAAGACCTATTCTGAAAGCTGAGTAACCTGGGGCTCAAATTGCCCAGACTACTATAACAAAGGGGGTCTCAATCCCTCCACCTTTTGTCTTCAGTCTTTGGGACAAGGATTGGATTTTCCCAGGGAGCGATTAAGTACTGGGCTACTGATGAGTGTGGTAGCATGGTCTTTTTGTATTTTTTCTAGGGGTGGGAAGGACTGCCAATGACTACTTCTTTGCAAATTTATCCTCATTTCATGACAGGGGAAATTGGCCAGTCTTCTTTTACAGGTGGTCCACTCCCTGTTTCCAGGTTTCCCCTTTGTGGCTTTCAACTTTGAATCCCATCTTAATGAAGACCACCTAGATACCAGAAATACCCGGGCAGGCTTGACCTTCAGCACCATCTGGAGAATCTGCCCCAGATCTTTCTTTCAATTGTCTAGGAATGACCATGGTGTGACTTTTGTCCAGGTACTGAAGTTAAGAATGATTTAGGTCGGTGGTTTTCAAAAGGTTTTCTGTGGAATCTCGAGGGAGAGGGCAAGCCAAGTATGAGGAACTCTGGGCCTCCCACATCCATTTCAGCCATAGCAGCTCCAAAGTTTTCTGTTTTATATTTTGGGGTTCTGAATGGGGTTTCACGTGAAACTGTTGGGGAAAAAAATGTTTGAAAAGCACTGTTTAGATAAACCAGTCTAAGACTTTAAAAACAAGGCTAACAGATTAGATTCGTGCCTTTCCCCTAACTTTAACTTACCTCAGATGCATTTTGCAGAGAAGTAAAAACAGACCTTGGAACTGAGGTGAAGAAATTTTGTATGTTCCCCTTATCTACATACCATTTATCTCCATAAGTAGAAAGGGAAGAACAATATATCTTTCTTCATTTGGCTCTGAGTGTTGGCTTGGATGTTTGAAATTTCTTTTGGCTCTGGTTTAGGCTAGAATCCTCGTCAAGGTTATTTTTTTCTTGCAGAAAAAATATTTAGTAATTTCTGCCTTGTAGTTTACAAGTTTTCCAACCACCCTTGTTGATCTATGTGCATGTAGTAAGAATAGGTGGAATAGCTGAGGTTTTTTTCTTTCTTCAAGTTACTGATGAATTTTCAGGATCATGGCTCAGAACTCGTCAAAATAAAAATTTTCCCTCTGGTTATCTTTGTTAGGTCAAGAAGATGTGAATCAGCTTGTGGGTTTACCAGGATGATTTGCTATTTTCCATGGAAAATTAGAGAGTTCTGTCAGGCCAGCAGCTCCCTTCTGCCTCTCCCTCCTCCTGCACTCTAGCCCTCACCATTGTGTAATTAGGTTTACAAAAAAAACCCAAAACAAAACATGGAAAAGTTTCTCAACTGCATTAACACATGGGGAACTTGTACTGCGTCCAGAAATCCAGCAAGTCCTTCGGGAACCTGGCAGACAGATTCTGGCGTCAACAGGGCACCAAGCCCCAGATGCAGCTAAAGGTCTACAAACAATGGAGCTGTCCAAAAGCCTAGGAGGCTCTGATACCTGGAGCTGCTACAGATACCACTTTCAAAGTCTGGGTGGGTCCTATCAGTTACATCTATAAGCTTTATGTAACAAGGCCACCATTAATGAAGTTCTGCTGTGTGTTCAAGGAAGGTGTTTTTTTTCAGTTTAGTTTCACTCGGCTGTGCATCTTAGGATCTTATGCCCTGTCCAAGTTGCTAATGGACTGAACTAACGTAACCTTGAAGAAACAATACAAGTATAGCAGGACCTAATGTGAATTGCTTGGACTTCAAGGAAAAAGTTTCAAGTAAGTTCTTTTGAGTGTCCTCCCTCAAAAATGACTGTTTGATGACCCTTCCTACTTTTTCCTGGAACTCCCCACTCCCACCCAGTCCACGTAGTCCACCACAGGGGTTGGCCACGTCCTTATATGACCCTGCCCCACTGTTTAGAGATTGTAGGCACAGGGTTCATTAAGGTAGCCCACCCACTAGCCACAGTTGACTGATCTGGGAAAAGACACCAGATCCAAGGCTGTTCACCAGGCTAATTGGTTGAACTTGAGATAGAGATGCAGAGATAGTCAGCTACAGAGGAGAGCTGTAGCTGGAAGACAGAATACTGCACACCCATTGGTGGCCATGTTTTGTCTCATTTTAAGAAGCCATTTTGTCTCAAGAGCAAAATAAATTGATGTGCAGGGAGCAGCAGAGACTGGGGGAAAGTGAGGAAGATGGTTTCAGTTGTCTTGGGACCAGCTCCATCTCCAGGCTTCCCTGACCTCTGTTGTTCAATTTCTTTATTTTTGTGATTAAATGCATTGCTTTCAGCTAACTGGAGTTTTGCCCCTGTAACTAGCACTGAAAATGTCCTACTGAATACACTCTTTGGTACTTCTTTGGGGGACCTTCTCCTTACAGAGGCTAGATAAGAGCTATCAGTCAGGCAATTACTACTTACTCGACTATGAGGACAAATTTGAAGTGAAGGACCCTAGGCAGGAACAAGACAGCATCATGAATATGATGAAGTTTGTCATTAAATTCTGTACTCCTTTCCCTTAAGAAGTTCACTTTCCTAGGCATTTGACCTAGGCTCACCTTACCAGAATTGATTCATTCAAATTTATTTTCCAGCATCTTTTTCTCAGGCACTCCATCTCCAAAGTGCCTGATTTGGTGAAAGAAACCTAAATCAAATAGGCTTATGCAAAGAAAAAAATTCATTGTTGCATATAACTAAAAGGTCTAGGGATAACAAGCAAGAAAAGATTCAAAAGTGCTCAACTGATGTCATCAGAGTTTTCTCCTCTCCATCTCTCAACTCTATTCTCTGTGTTGGTTTAATTCTCAAGCAGCCTCTCTTCTCCTAGTGGCAAGATGCACACAAGTAGCTCTAGACCAAAAGTTCTCAACAGTTGGTGAATTCATCCTCCAAGGGATACTTGATAATGGGTGGAGACATTCTTGATTTCAGAACCAGGAATGGGGCTGGGGAGTGCCGCTGGCCTCTAGCGGGTGGAAGCCAAAGATGCTACTAAACATCCTATAACGCACAGCTCCCTCCCCCAACAAAGAGTTATCTGACTCAAATGTCAAAACTGTTGTGGCTAAGAAACGCTGCTTGCAGCATTCTATTACCAATGAAAGAGAGCTTCTCTCTCCAGAGAGTTCTAGTGAAAGTTCTGGACTTGCTGGCTCAGCCTGGGTTATACGCATATCCCTAAGAAAATCACCATGACCAGAGGATTATTGTATCCTCAGGCAGATCTAGCTTCTATGTACCCTTTCATTACTAGGCAGGCAATTATTTACACCGAAAGCCCGTGGACTTAGAGTTGGGGCAGGGATGGTTCCCCAAAGGAAATTAAGAATATTCTTGCCAGAATAAGGGTAATGGATGCATGACAGTCAAAAGTATTAGCTGTCCACTAGAGTATCTTAGCTGGTCTCACCAGGAATTACATTAGATCAGTATATGTGAGTATGCCCATGTGAAAGAACCAGAGGAGAAGGATGCTCCAGCTATTGTCCTCCTTTTCCTCTTGGTCAGCATGTGGCCTTTAGAGACAGTGTCCCTTTATTTGTTGGTTAACCTAGAGAGTAACTCCTATGGAAAGAATTTCAGAATCAGGAATCGAGGTCAGTGGGGTAGACTTTAGGGGATAGGTTGTAGTTTAGAGGGGCTTTTTGATTGTCATTGCCTTCTGTGTCTACACTAAGCTGAATCCCAGCCATTGTAATGGCTCAATATGGTAGGCAGAATTCTAAGATTTCCCACTCTGCTGTACACATCCTGCATAATCCCCATGAATAGGATGGATTTTACTCCTGTATTTGGGTTATGTTATATGCACAATTGACCCTACCATAGGGGTGGGCTTAAGGTAATTACATGAGCCCTTTAAAAGCAGGGAGTGTTTTCCAATTGATGGAAAAAAAGAAGGTAGAGATTCAAAGCATAAGAAGGATTTGAAGCCCTACTGCTGGCTTGAAGATAGAGGAGCCAGTAGGCAAGAGCTGTGTGTAGCCTCTAGAAACTGAGAGTGTCCCCAGCCTGAGAGCAGCAAAGAGATGGGGATGTCAGTCCCACCATTTCAAGGAGATGAGTTCTGCCAGTAATCATGAACTTGGAAGAGAACCCTGAGGTCCAAATGAGAACAGCAGCACTGGCTGTGCCTTGATTTCTTCCCAGGGAGACGCTGAGCAGAGAATCCAGCCATACCCTGTCTGGACTTCTGACCCAGAGAAATTGTGAGACAATTTTTCGTTGTTTAAACAACTAAGTTTTTGTAATTTGTTATGGAGCAATACAAAACGAATATACTAATGTATTAGCTCACGATTGTCCATTCCCATTGTCACACTTGCTCAAACATTGTGTGACACAACGGCAGATATTGCAATGCTGTCAGCAGCAAAAAAGGCAACAGAAGGGTGGACTAAATTGTGTAAAATGTTACTTGATTTGAAGAGAAAAGTGTAGGAAGACAGTGTAGGAAGTGACAGTTATTTTTCCCATCCGTGAACCTACTAATGGATAATTAGCAGCATTGTTCTAACTCCTTTATTTGACCTCTCCCCTCCCTGAACTCCAGCTGCAATAAACTAGCCCCAGCTCTCTGGACTTGCCTGGCAGTCCCACACCTTCCTGCTCTGGGTCGAGCTCTTTCCTCTGCATGAGATGTTCTTCACCCCTGATTTTCCATGGCGAACGCTCCTTTTCCTTCAAGGTTTGGCTCAAGTGTAATTTCCTCTGTGAAGAATTCTTTCAGTTCTCCAGCCCTTGGTACAATAAAGGTCTTTCATCTCTCTGTGCCTCAGATCTCCTCGGTTGATAATAAAGATCTTGAGGGCAGGAACCAATTGCTTTCAGTAATCCTCATGGCCTCTGAGCACAGGGCCTGGAACATCATGGGGTTGTGGACTAGAAGTCTGCCCTGAGTCTTGATGAATTGTCACTACAGCAGGTCATCGATTGCAATGGCTGGGATAAGACTTCTCTGTTGGTCTTTGCTGTATTATGTCCACTCGTGGTACCTAGGTCTCACCATCCCCGCTGATGTCATTCCCAGGGATGCTGCAGCTTGTCTGAGTCGTTAGAACAAGGACTTTTTCCCTTGCCTTCGCTGAAACTATCACTAATTTTTTCTGCAAGAGTTCATAATTTGTGGGCCTCAGCTTCATCACAGGCACACAATGTGCACAGAACCAATCTGTTGAATAAACAAAAGACAGCAGAGCACGATGTCATAAAGAATTTCCTCGACTCGCTCACCTGCTAACATAATACTAGCATTTACACATTTGGAAAGTGTAGTGGATAAGCCCCCAAGGTTCTATGGACTGTAAGCAATAGGATGCATCCCTGAGAAGGGCTGAGAAATCTGCCTGACCTACATATTATTGATGGGGATCCCAAGCTCCAGGCTGGCATGCAAGAGGGATATTTACTCTGTTTTGTTTCACCATCTGTTGACTATTCCTCATCTAGCGCTACTTGTAGGAAAAGACTGATCTCTCATTTGTGGTACTGAAAAGAGGTGTCAGCTTAGGTTTAGTGCACTTGGGACCTGCCTTAAATATATTAGCAAAATCTAGCATTCCATTTTGTAATCCGTGAATTCATCATTCAACACATATTTATTGAGTGCCCACCATATGAATACAATGGGGGGACATGTCCTTGTGATAATGTCTTGGAGTTTAACTCCAGTAGGGAAGAGAGACGCAAAGTTTAATATAAAGGTGCTACTGCCATAGCAACCACAGAAGAGAGGTTCTCAGGGTTATGAGAGATCATAAGAGTTGACCGAGTCAGGGAGGTAAAAGGAAGCTTCCCTAGGAAGATGAAAAGAAGAAGGAAGAGCATTGCAGGCTGATAGGAGAAGGTGTGTGGAATCTGTTCAGCAGGACATCACATAGTGATCTCAAGGTACAGGAAGAAGGCTGGTGTCCCTGGAGTGCAAGGAGGGAGCAGAAGGGTAGGTGAGAAGGGGCTGGGAGGGGTTGCCCCATGTTACAGAGGTTTGGCTTGGTCCTGGGAGCAATGGGAAGCCTTCAAGGGTCTTCAATACAATGACATGATCAGATTTGTACTTTTAGAACACTTCCTCTGGTTGCCAGGTGGAAAATGATTAGAGGAGGCCAGAGTAGATGTGGTACACTAGGTAGGGGGCTACTATAGCCCCAATGAAAAATGATGGGGAATTGGACAAGGGTGAAAGTGGAAGAGACATACTCAAGGGGAGGGATTTGAGGACTATTTAGTATGTAGCTTTCCTAGGGAAAGCTGTAAAGAACATTGTGTGGTAGGATCAGCTTCTGATCCTTGTATTGAGAACTGAAAGTATATTAATACAGAGGGAAAAACAGCATTTACTTATAAAAAAAGACAAAATAAAAAAATAATCATTAAAATAATAAATGATAAAACAATAATAAACAATAATAATAATAAAAATAAGACACTGCACTAGGCAGAATCATCTGAGCCCTCAAGGCACAAAAACAATCTTATCTCCTGTGATTTGTGCTTATTACTAAAACTGGGTAGAAATGTTTATAAAATAGAGGCTTTAATGCATTTCAAAGCTTTCTGTAAATGTGCAGCAGGAATTTAACGTGACTGTTTGTGTTAATTTTTTTCGTATGGGACTCCTCATTGTTAAGATATTTTGGAGGGTAGATGATCGTTTCTACTCCTGAAAATAAAATAGTTCTAGTCGAAGTAAATAATTATAGTCAAAGAAAAATAAGTGATTTGAAGTAGTCAGCTTCTAGTGAAACCATTCCAAGTGCAACAAGCAATTTCATTCGTGTGTTTATCCCTGGGACCCCACTACAACACCACAGAGACACGGGTCCTCTGTGAGTCTCTGTGCAGAGAATTAATTAACCATGAAGGTGCTTGATGGTGAGGAATCCTGCTTACTCATGGTGTTTTAACATCTATGAAAAGGAAATACCATGGTTTTCAGGTCTGGTCACGCAGCCATACGTTTCCATTCAGAAACATCACCGGGAGGAGGCATACTCCTTAAATAAATAAACTGATTGAAAATATGCTGCGGCACATGAGATGCAGAATGACTGATGGTTACTGTTCTTAGATTGATCACAATGACTCAGATTAGGAGGGTTTTAAAAATATATATATATAATGAAAGCAAATGCCAACTAAATGAGAATATATAATGACCCAGCACTGAAGCAAATATTTTAATCAGGAAACATCTTAGAAAACATTTGAAAAACTTGAAATCACAGGCTCAAGTTAGACCACTTGGCTGTCATTTCAAAATATGTCATATAGATTTATCCCCGAACGAAAAGTTATTTTTCGACAAGAATAGGCCCAATTTGGATTAATGGGAGGACTGGAAAAGAAAGACAGAAAAGCCACATGTGCCTCAACCAGCTGTAAAATATGAAACAAAAACTATAAATGTAAAGACTAGATTTCCAGTGCTTTCAACTTGGAAAACCTGTTTGAAGAAGGCACAGTGCCATTTTTCATATGGTGCTGTGTGTTACCTGGCAGTAATTTTTCCCAGCATTGGATCCATTTTCAGCTGCATGAACCAGGAACTTTTGTTTGTAGCTGTCAGTTGGTCTAGACAGACAATTCTTGTGAGATCCATTCTCTTTTGATAGGTTTATCAGATTGCCACCCCCGTTTTGCCTGTGTAATTTTCTATATCCTTCTGTGTCTCCTGCTTGCACATGTGATGTAATGACACTTGTTGGCAAGGGCCATTCAGTGGCCTGAAGTCTCTGACGGTAACAGAAAGAGCAGGAGAAAAGGGCCGTGTATGGTATATTCTGCAGATCTCCCAAACTTTCCTCTTGGGAATCGTTCTTACATCACCTTCTTCCATAAAAATAACCATGCCCTACCTCACTCTCATTTTCCTTAAACATTGAATATCAAGGAAGTCAGATCACCTAGGAAGCAATGACATGGAGAAGTCAGGAACATACTTTTGGGACGGTCAAGCACCCAGCTCCGAGCCCTAATTTTGTCACTGCCAGATGTATAACTCTAGGCAATTACTAACCTTCTCATACTTGTTTTCCTCATCTGTAAGGAGGAGTCTTACAGTTGTGAGGGTCAGATGGTTGTGAGGATTACATGAAAAAAATGCCTAAAAACGTCCCTGCCCAATGCCTGGCATATGATCATTAGCCAATAAATGTTAGCTATTCTTATGAAAGGTCAAAGACACAATCATTTGAACCCCAGCCAGGAGACACTGGGAGCCTGGCATATAAAATTCTGTATCCAGACTAAATGGTACAGATATTTATTTCCACTGGTAAGCTTTATTTTATATGAGTACAAAAAAAGAGTTCTGTCAATAGAGAAGACTACTTAAAAAAAAAAAAAGTAGGGAGAGCTTTAATCAAGCTGGGTTCAACCATGGGGATATTTTTTGTTTATTTTCAGAGTAGGAACTCTGTGCTTTGGTAGTCCTGTCTTGCCGGATGTGTGAGATATTGAAAAATCAATTCCAGAAACCAAAGCACTACTGTTCAAGAGGCATCAAGGGTTAGATTTGAGCCATAAGGTCAATGTAAAGAATGTAAAGGTGTAAGTCACACTTACGGTAACTTGAAGAAAATAGAAGGAGCAAGACCAGCTAAGGAAATACTTAAAAGTAGTGCAAAATAACTGGCTGATAGCAAGAAGCTCATTTCTGTAGACAAACCACTTAGCTCTAAATATATATACACACATTCATATATAATGGCTACAAATGAGCTTGCGATTTTCCTCCAAAAGTATTTGAGCAGGAAATAAAACCTTTTCCCAGTGGATGAAATAACAGTCGTTTCTGCCAATCTAAGCAAGGCAGATTTAAATTTTATGTGTGTCCAACTGCTTGTTCCCCCTTAGCTAATAACCTGCATGCTGGAAACATTTCCAATGAAAGGGAGTTCACAGCCCCCCACCCCAGCTCTGAATATATCTACCAAGCATGTAAACAAGTAAACCATTATGTTTCCTATTGAGATAAAGAATATAATGATAAGTGGGGACTTCACAAAACAAAGAGCTTCCTATTGCATGTGTGGATAATCTTCCAGAAAACTCTGTGTTTTGGCAAATCGCACCAGATTAATCTATTAGGCATCTCCTTTCATTATCAAATTTCCGCTGCCTATCACAGTGGAAGGCTTATCAAGCACCCCTTTTTTCAATAGCAGCTCCATTCCTAAGATTTCAGATGCTGGCCTTCCCTGCTCAGAAAACAGGTGTCCCTACTGTTTGCAGGCAGCAAAGGTCCCTGCATAGAAGCCTGGGAAAGGGCAGGGCTATCAGACTCTGTTCTACCTGAAGGAACAGGTAACACAAAACTGTTGATTCAGTGAATAGAACTTAATTGGTACACATGAGCCAAAATTGAGTGGTTTTTGGAATTAAAATTCCTTAAAAACTTCCTACTGACAAAAAAAAGCTCAAAAAAGAAAAATGCAGAAGATTGTTTTGTAATCACCAAATGGAGAGCTCCAAACAATGGACCTATTCTTAACGGAATTCTTTTGTAAACATAATGTTCACCGGAATTCATTCTTAAAATTAGGTATTGCAGTTTATGACAACTTCACAGAGTTACCTATGGTGCTTGAGCTGTGGTGACAAATTGTCTATATTCAAAAGGAAACGAATTTCTTGGCTCTACAAAAAAGCTAATCTTCCAAGTCAATTAGTAGGATGTATCAGGTTTTCTGGTTCTCGCTGTCTTCTCTTGCCAGCTCGTCTTCTTTTCTTACTTAATAAAACTGGGCATGTGGTTTCTGACCAGACCTGTTGTGTGCTAGTCCAGTCTCCCACCAACACGGGGCAATGAAACCCACCACTAACGGAAAACTCAGCTTTCACGGGGATGTGCCCCAAAATGCACACAAAAGCACCTGGGTGTTTGTTTATATCACAGATAATATTTGCAGTATGGATATATGTTATGCTTATATTGAAATTGATCTGCAGACGATGCTTCAGAGGAAGACAAGCATTATATTTTGCTTAGCCAGTGCCAGGATTTCTTTCATTTCTTCTTGTCAAACCGTACCCAGCATGTTCTTGTCTTGCTAGTGTATCTTTGCCCGTCTGCATTCTCCAGCAAGTAGAAAGACTTCATTCTCTGCTCTGAACTTAGCCCTTAAAAGCTTGGCTGGTGTGTGCCGTACTGTAATAAAATAAAGGTATTCAGGAAGGCCACCGGACTGACAACCGGAAGATCCAGTCCGCCAGCAGCTCCCCCGCCGGCCAGCCGGACAGCTCAGCGATGGGTGCTGGCTCTGCAGGGTGGGTAGGAAGCAATTGATAAGCGCCTGCCTTTGCTTCCGGCCCTCTACAGCACCGCTTTGTTTCATCTACAGATGATTAAATGGTCTACAGGGCAATTATGAACTGGAGGAAGGAACAGCCAGCTCTCTCCAGGTTTCCTCAATCAGCGTGATTGAATTTCTCAAAGGCAGGAGCAGTTTCAATGACTTTCCCTGGAAAATGTTCGGCAGTTCAGAATTGAGCCTTTCATTTAACTACTTGCTGTTTCATTTTATTATGTGCAAATTGTGGCTTAATAGATTTACAGTCGCTATAAACTCTCAATGGTTAGGGTAGCCCAAGTGGCTAGTACTTATTAAAATGACTGATATGAACCCAAGAAAAGAGATACTTACAAATTCTAACCAGAGGTAGAATACACTGCATTTTAATAAATAGCCTGCTGGCATCCTACGTCATTGTAGTCAAGGAGGAGTGTTTTTATTGCCCCTTATAAGTGATAGAAAAATATAAGGTATTCACTCTGGGGGAGGGAAGATAATGGAAAAAGCGCTTCAGAAGAGCTGAAATAATTATCATGTCACAACTGAAAAGTAAAGTGCTATTACTCAAAGATAATGGTTTAGAAATTTATACAGTAGGTAAACAGGTATATAAATAGAAGGTTTATAAAGTTTTTAAAAATCAGTAGATATTGGAATGAATTCTTTTCTCCCCTGCATATAAAATAGCAGTAAAACAAAACAAAACAAGTCATCCTTGTCATCCAATACATACATTACTATTTCTGTGGCAGCATCTTCCTCATGGGTTCGTCTCAACAATGAGCAAAGCCAGATCAGAACCCCAATGGTCAAATCACTTACCTAATATGAAGGATGTTTATAGATATGTTGAAATAATCTGTTACCCAAATGGGGCATTTGAAAATATCTTCACTAAAACCGTGCAACTGATTTGGGCAACTGGCTTGTAAAAAGAACTCCTGACTAGGTGTCATAATACTTGCACAGAGTTCTGGAAGCACAATAATTTGCTCTTTGACCTTGGGCTCAGTAACTTAGGCTTGACTTTGGACCTTTGGGATTCAGGTTTCTCATCTGTTAAATGGGGTTCTATCTTTCCTGATTGACTCATGCCATTACAAAAATGCAAAAAAAGCAAAATAGCTTTGAAAAATATAAAGTGGTATGCAAAAAAGAATATATAATGTAACAATAACACTTTGTCAAAAAACATGTCATTGGATGGATTGCATGGTCATCTAGTTAATTAGTTGTTTGCCAATCCCTAGAAGCATCTACAAGGATTTGGATGGTGACACTAAAAACCGTGGCCTACGAGAGGGGATGTAAACAATTTAATGCAATAAAATCTTTTACATTGTGACTTAAGTTTCCAAGAAAATCACATCAGAAATGGCATATATTCATGATTCTGTAATGGCATGCAGCCATTTTATGCGTGAGCAGCCAGTGGTTTCGAGACTACTGTTTGAATGCTCAAATCCAGGGGTGGTTAAGTCTGGACTATTTCATGACTAGGCAGAAAAAAGTGAGTCCTAATTTTACATGACTTGTCGGAAATGCACACAAATCAGTAAATATGGAATAATAAAAATGTCATATGAAGCCTTCACCAGGATAATATAATTTCTCTTGGTATCATTTAGACCAAGAGAACCCTTTTGCCCTAAATTGTATAATAAAAAGTATGGTCAGATACTAATCTTAGAAATCTGAGTTCAAGCCACGGATTTAAGTGAAAGAATCTTTAAATATTTAAATAATGTATTTTACTACAGAGTAACTTCATTGACTCATTTATTTTCCCTATAAGCATTTTCCAAAGGAAATCAGCTCAATCTATTAGAGATTGGATTAAGTAATTAGCAAATTATTCAGACTGCCAATTATCTCTTTCAACTTTTCGCAAAATTTGTACAAGAAGGAAATGATGTGAAATTCAAATCAATTAGATTCCTACCTTTTTAAATCGGTAAGAGTTGAAGCAGTAGGGGAAAAAAGAGAAATGTTATTTTACATACTTTATGTCAGGCACAGGATGTGAGGCTGATTTTAATAAATTTACATTCATTACTATGCTTATCTAAAAAGGGTTGGCATTCTGTAATTCATTTTAAAATAATAAGATGGATACATGACATACCCAAACGGGGCAATGAAATAGTTTAAAATTTGGGGGCAAAAATGTGCTAAAGCACAAAACAAGTGCATAGAAAGAGAAATATAAAAATGTTTACTGAGGAACTTACTTTATCCGCAGTTCCTTTGAATCGTACTCAAAATCCCCAAGATGTTTTTAAAAATGTCTACATAAGACATTTAAATATTAAAATTAATGTCTACATAAATTTTTCTTTTGTTTACAAATTTCTCATCTCCCTAAAACCAAAGGAATATATAATTATTCACTGAGTAACACCATTTGGGGGAAAAAATGTCTTTATGATATGCCCTTGAAATAACATCTGTTTTGTATAATGTAGATAAGAGAACAGTCTTTAATTCATCCATCCGCACGTCCACTTAAAGTGTAAGAATGCATAAAATATAATGTGTTTTGCTGCATTTTTGTTGTGAAACATAATATTAAAATGGTTCAGAAGCTCCCGAATGTAATTTTAAAATTGCATAGACTTCCACACTTCATTAACAAACTACAGATGTATAGATAATAGGCTCTTTATTGGAGAATATGTTATTATGCAGCTGTTAGCACAACGCAGTAAGGGAAGCCAGTTGCAAATCTCATCAATAGTTCTACCGTTTTCCACCACTTGAATGAAAAGTGATAATGTATAGATCGCACAGTCATTAAGAACTTTCCTTTACTCCTCTAGGATTAATTTGCGTTGACCCAGAATTTTGTATTTGCTTAACACAAGCCATGGGTTACTTTGATGTTATCTGCTTCTATAAACACTAATATACAGTCCACTCTTGGGCTAAAACAGCTCTTATTCCAGTGAGAATTCACAGTATTAATCATTCTGAAGTCCAAGAGTGCTGATCATAAATTGTATGCAGGGCCCTCACTTACTACCTCCCAGGACTCCCATTCATCAGCAATTCCTCTTTTCCACCTGGATATAAAGTATATAAAGGGTAATTTATCTCAGAACTTGGGCTCTGTGATCTTCTTGCTGTCTAGGTGACATGAGAACCATTTTGTCAACAAATAAATATTTATTCTCCTATCTTTTGAATAAAGACCTAAATTTTCTGCCATTTCTAAAGTTTGATTCCCTCAAGTGGCCAGAATGAAAAATGCATGTCTTGCCTTTAAGTTTCATGGATGTGAAACAAACTGGAATGATGGCAAATTAAGGGAATCATTTTTCAACAACGTGAAAAATAAAAGATAGTAGTTTTAAATCATGATCAACATATCAACACAGACTCATTTTTGCCATACATTAAGGCTAAAACTGCTAGCCTACAATTGATGAAATGTCGGGCCTGGAAAAATGTTTAGAGAGCATTATCTTTTTAAACACCAACCTGCAAAGATCTGCAGAAATATTTGTCTTAAACAAAAACTGAACAAAGAACTCAGCTCAAGATCAATAAACAGATAATAAATTTCAATAGAAATAATAATACAATATCAGAAATAAGAAAATAAAACAAAAATATAGAAATAAACTTTGTTACATAGATATTATTAGCAAAGTCTCCTTTCCACACCACCCAAATTAGCCGTCATATCTGAGAAAGTGTTGAGTTTGGTATCTATCTTTTTAGGGGAAAATATCCTCATAAAAGATGCAAAAAGAGAGACAGCGGGAACAACAACCAGAAAGGATATTTACAGGCTAGATGGAAACCTTTAATTTCAGGAGGTGTTCATTTCTCCACATGGCCTCATTTTGTAGCTTTGGGGATTTTCCATTACATAAACGAAAGGAGGCAAACCAACACACACAGACTCAAACTCTTGAACACAGAGACATTTCTGCAACATTTCTGGTTTCATCCTAAGCTTAGCTTGGATTTGTGAATTTCAAAGCTCTCCCTGTTTCATTGTGAACATGTGGTTTTAAAATTTTGCTGGGCTCCAAGCTTATCAGTGTGTGAGTTTATTTTATGTTAAGCACCTTAAAAATCCAATCCTTAAAATGCTAATAGAAACAACAAAAACATAAATAAATCATTGCAATGAGCCAGAAAGATTCAATTTAAGAAGGTAAATTGAAAAGTTTTTTGTCAGATTGTAAATGGAAAGGATTAAAAATTTTGCAAACACAATCTTTTTCTTCTTATTGAAACTGTAAACTTCACAACTTTTTTTTTTAATGTGATCGAAAAAACTACAGAGGGTGGAAATCTATGATTCCAAAATTATTCTACAGACTGCCATTGGACAGTTTCCTTTAGAAGATTAATTTAGTTTGTGCAGAGTTCTGCTGTCAGAGCTCAACTTTCTTGGGGCTACTGGAGTTCCTCTTTAGATGGGCTGAAGGAAGCTTGTTTCGTGTTAACATGGATCTGAGTCTGCCATTTGTAAGCTGCGTTGTTTGCGGAGTTGAACACTGAGCCAGCAGTGAGCCAAGAACAACACATTGTTCCTGTCGATAGATGTGCTGTATGCTGAGTGATGAAGAAGGCCATGCCATCCCAAACGTCTCCCCTAAACAGGGGCTATGGTGTTTGACATTCCGTCATTAGGGAGGTCTCCTTTTGGATCCTTCTCTTTGACACTGCGTAACTCCTGGGAGGTACAATTCCGTTAGCGTACCCCAAGACACCGGAGTGAAGGAGAGAAGGAAGGAGTTCTACAATACTGCATCACCTCTTCACACATCTTTCTGTGTGCAGGCTCTTCCCACTCCAGCCTCTCTCCTCGCTTCCCCTTCTGCTGCCAGTTACTCTCCTACATACATCTAAACATCTCATCCCGTCTGTCACCTTCTGCCGTTCCACGCACAGCTGCACAGACCTTCACACACACGCATGCGCATGACGCATGCTCGTCTTAGTGATTTTCTCCTCATGCCTGGCCCTTTTACTCTTCTTTACCATTCCCTCCCTTCTTTGTCTAAGCTTGTTTCTTCAACTTGCACCTCCCTCTCCTCCTCTCCTGCCTTTTTTAGCTGCTAAACTCCTACCCCATCCTTCAGGATCTAGCGCAAATAACATTTTCTCAGTGAAATCTTTCTAAGGCATTCATTTATTATTTATTCATTTATTCAACAAATATTTATTGAGTACTTCCTATGTCCCAAGAAGGGTGTTAGGTGTGGGGGAAATAATGATAAGCAAAAATAGATCAGTCAGGTTTTTAGAAGCTTAAAGTCTAGTGGGAAAGACAAATATTTGTAAGATAGTCATCCAGACAAATGAAAACTTGTACCTGTGGCAGGTCTGTGGAAGAGGGTTTCTCATTACTGTGATCACTGTGATGGGGTGTGACCTATTGGAGAGGTCAGGGAAGAGCTTTCTGAAGAGATAATGTTTGTGCTGAGAGTTGAAGGATGGATTTGAGTTAATAAGTAAGGAGGAAGCAGGAAAAAGAGTGTTCTAGGCGAAGGGAAAGCATGTACAAAGGTTGGGTGGGAGAGGTTACAGCAAGGAGCAGAGTAAAAATAAGCCAGAATTGAATTAGGCAATGATTTCTTAGATACAACCTCAAAAGAACATGTAATAAAAGAGAAAAATAGATAAGTTGGATTCAATAAAAATTAAAAACTTTCGCACTTCAATATACACCATTAAAAAAGTGAAAAGACAATCCACAGAATGGAAGACAATATTTGCAAATCATATGTCTGATAACAGATTTGTATCCAGAATATATAAAGAACTTTTACAATTCAATAACAAAAAGACAACCAAATTAAAAATGGGAAAGTTATTTGAATAGATATTTCTCCAAAGAAGATATACAAATGTCTAATAAACACATGGAAAGATGTTAAACTTCACTAGCTATTAGGGAAATGCAAGTCAAAATGACAATGAGATACCACTTGACACTGAAAAGTATGGCTATACTAGGCAGACAGGAAGAAGAGTTGACAAGGATGTGGAAAAATTGGAAACTTTATGCATTGCTGGTGGGAATTTATGAAATTGTGGAAATTGTGGAGGTACTTTGGAAAAGAGTTTTTCATAAAAAGTTAAGCATGCACTTGTTACATGACCCAGCAGTTCCACTCTTAGGTGTCTACCCAGGATCAATGGAAATATATGTCCACACAGACACTTGTACGTGAATGTCCATAGCAGCATTGTTAATAATACCCCCGAAATAGAAACAACCCAAATGTCCATCAATTGAGAAACAGATACACAAAATGTGGTGTATCCATACAAACAGATACTATTCTAAAATAAAAAGAAACAAAACATTAATACATGCTACAACTTGGATGAACTCCTAAAACAGAATACTCAGTGAAAGAAGCCAGTCAGGAAAGGACATATGTTACATGGTTATGTTTATATGAAATGTATGGAAAAGGCAAATCTATAGAGACAGAAAGTAGATTAGTGATTGTCTGGGGCTGGGGCATTGGGACTGGGGAATGACTGTAAATGGATATGAGGTTTCCTTTTGGGGTGACAGAAATGTTCTAAACTGAAACCATGGTGATGGTTGCATAACTCTGTAAACATATGAGAATTTTTTTAATTGTACACTTAAAACAGGTGGGGAGTGACTTTATGGTATGTAAATTATATCTTGATAAAGCTGTTCAGAAAAATCATAAACCTGCATGGCTGGAAGCCAGGGAGTGAAGGAAGATGCAGGGGGACACGCCAGAGCTGGGTGACGCAGGGTCTTGTAGGACATGGTATTAAAGAGCTTTGTTTTTATCCTCAAAGAAGTAGACAACCATAAAAGGATTTTAATGAAGGGTGAGTGGTAGTGACAATGTGACTGGATTTGCTTTTAAAGAACTCTATGGCTGATGTGTGCAAAAACCTTAGAATTAGAGGTAAGCCAGGTAGATTTTGAGCGTGTGTGTGTGTGTGTGTGTGTGTGTACATTCACCAGGTCAATGTCCCTACCTCCTGAGTTACCATATTCAGTAGTGATTTACCCATTTACTTGCATTTATTTACGCTTTACCCCTTCTCCCCACAGCATCACTGTAAGTTCTGGAAGGGAGGAATGACGTCTAATTTAACCTTGTATTCCCAGCACCCAGCACGTGTCTGGCACTCAGCAAGCTCTCAATGTTTACAAGATGAATGATCTCGAAAGGAGCACAAGAAAACAGGCGAATTTAGTCCCAGGTCTCTGCTAATTCCATAGGCTGGTGGTCTTCTGTCTCAATCAGTAGTTTTGCAAATTGAATAAGAGTTTGAGCTCTAATCAGAAGACTGCATCATTATCATGCTACCCACTTTGCCCTAAACTCTTTTGGAATCAATATTTTAGGCAAAAATAAATAATAGAAAATTATTTGTGATAAGAACAAATTGTGTGCCTACTGCAGCTGTGCAAACATTGGCAACAAAATTCTAATTTAGGTATTTCCCAAATTTTGAGTAATTTCAGCGCCAAGTCTTAATAGCCTGCTTCGATAGGTTGAACATGATTTGTTAAGCTAAATGAAATATCGGTAAAACTGATTATGCTATACCTAATGATGTATAAAGATAGATAAGCTAATAATATTAGAGGAAAGCATCTTTTCTTTTTTGAGAGTATCATATAATTGTACACTATAATTCATTTTTAAAGGACAGGAAGGAAGGAGATGGAAACAAACCCGTACCATAGAAGATGAAAAAGCGACAAACCAAAGCATCTCCCAGGCGATACCCCGGAGCTAGTCCACGTGCACCACAATCACCTACATTGCCAACACACACATTTGGTGTATGGAAAGAGAATTCTAGTCCAGAATTACAACCATGAGACCCTGCATGATCCTAAAGAAGAAATAAAGACTCTATGGTTTAAAAGATTATGAACGAAGGCAAAAATGAAAAAAACCTTTTTGAAAATTCATTGGCTAGAACTATCTTCTATCATTTTATTTGTTTGAAAGTCTATTTTATATGAATTTGACAAAATTGAAGTAAATTATGCAATGTCCCCCTACCCAAAACTGGTATCAAATGAGTCCCCTGCACATTTCTCTGTATTCTCTTAACTACTTTGCCAGAACCTCAGTTGAGTCCATGGGATGGAGCTGAAGGAATGGAAACAGTGTAACGTGCATTATCTGGATGGGTTATTGGTTGCCCTGTAATTGTTCTCTATTCAAGATTCCTGACCTATTGGGCACAGACAAAGTCAGAGAGACATTGAAAAGAATTTGTTCAACAACCGTTTCAATCACATGTTCTGTTTAATTTTTTCCAAGTCCAAATTGACCAGTTATCTAAATTGACTGATCGCTTTGCATTTGTATCTAGGGAGTAACCATTGGCAAACTTTTTGATTTGCTGTAATAAACCGGGCCAAGTTCTTTATTGTTTTAGCCAATACAATCTTCTACTTCACATTTTCAAACCGCTTCATTAAATTTTGGGGAACTTTTTCCAATTTGCCTTTCTCATCAATCTCTACCTATGAGGACTATCTGATGTTCTAAGGTCTAGATGTTTTTGAGTCATTTGAAAGGAAAAAAGGCAAAAGAGGTAAAAATATGTTTCTTTCATGTTTCTATCACTCAAAAATACAAGCAGATTTCTCTCAGACTAGACCCTTACCCACAAATCAACTTTGGGAAGCATCAAACAGTAATGTAATTTCAAAAGAAAATTTTTTAGAAAATGGCATAAGCCATTATGATTGTATTGCAAAACAATTTGGAATCCATCCATAGCAGAAAGTTTTTATAAAGTCCAGGTGCTGTTTTAAACATTTTAACTTTAATAATTTAGATTATAGGTATGATATAAACCATCTGCATCTTCCTAGTTATTATAAGCAGTGAATTTTCTTCTCACGGCTGGCCTGTGACTTAAATTCTGTAAGCAAAAGGTGGCAGCTAACCTCCCCAAGTTTGGTAGCCATCTTTTGTAGCAGAATCAGAAATAAAAATATGTTGTGCAAAGTTTTGTAATGTGGTGCTAAACTTTAATAAATCTGTTTTGAATACTGTTTAAACATTATCTCTACTGTGCATTTTAAACTTGAGTTGTCGTAGTTTAAAGTCAGGAAGATTTTATAAAGACCCCCTATTTTAGATTACGAAGGCTCCAAAATTTTCAGTAGCCATAAAAATTTCTATTTCAGCCATCCAGAGCAAAAAACATCCATTAACAGGTATTGAAAGTAGTCCACCAAAATTTGGCAACATCCCATGCTATTTGGTAAGTCACACTTAAGCACCTTCTTGAATGAATGTTTAAAGGTGCCATTAGAATTGGCTGTAGGGCAGAGGTGACACAATGGGTCATGAAATCTTCTCTTGGCTGGTGTCTTAAAGCAGGCAATTGGCAAGATAATGTAGCAGAGTTAGCACGCTTAGACATCACATTCGTACCCAGGGAGAGGGAGAGTTCCGGGCAAGCCAGAACGGTACTCACCTCTGTAGCCTGAGACCACCCTCAGCAAGGGGGAGGCACATCCTTCGGAGCAGGATGCTGTTCATCAGGATGCAGTTAAGTATCATGGAGAACAGTTTAAAAGAGGAATGACCAGTGTCAGCAGATGGAGCAAGGGCGCTGAGTCAGCATGCAGAGTCAGTAGTGAGGCAAAAGTCACAAGAATGGGATGACCTCAGAGGAGAGAGGGGAGCGCTGGGTGCCCTGCTCTGCAATCTCACAGCAAGATCAGGGTTTCACCCCCAGCCCACCTATCTCCCGGGTGTACTTGGCCAGGACGTTCTCTTCCTAGAAGTACTTAGGGAGTTGTCCTTTGGGTCAGATGGGAGCACAGGCCACGCAGCCACTCTGCAATGCTGGGATTCGTGTGCTTGTGTCGTCCTGTATTCGTGCAGTTTGCACCTCTAGATGCCAGATGCTGCAATTTCAGGCAGATAAAAACAAGACTGCTAAGTAAAAGGTAATGTCTGTTGGAAAGAACAATTCAGCGACTTTATGTGATGATGAGATCTGGGTTAATTTTAACATGTCAGGGAAAAAAATGATCTAGCCATGCATAATAAAACGGCTTTGACAGCTCCATGGAAGTTTAATATGTAGTGGCTGGCAGCAACCTGAACACGGGCAGCTGCATGAAAAGCACATATCTACTTTAGGAGAGGCACGGATGCCCAAACGATAGCTCACTACTGTCCAAATATCCCAGCAGAATATGAGACCGTGACCATGGGCTGTATGGGGAAGGCACACTGGTCAATATAGAAACTACTAAGCCATTTATGAGCCATGTTATATGATCACTCTATATGTATGTGCATATGTACACACACATGTGTATACACACTTTAATGATTTAGCAATTAAAAATACATGATAGAAATAAAATCAAAGATCATTAATACCTCTTAGCTCTGAAATTGTTGTAGAGTGGGGAATACATTTATCCTTAGAAACAGAAATCATGAAACTTTAATTTAGAAAAAAGTCAGTTCAATAAACATTTATTGAGCACTTACTATGTACGGGGTAGATGCTACAAAAAGATGCATAAAACATTGGCCTTGCCAGAATCTAGTAAGGTAGAGATACTTGAATATGTAATTATAATATATGAATTATATTTATATATATGAAATTTATAATATATGTTATAGTATATGTTATAATATATGAAATTATAATATATGATTATAATCATAATTTATATAATATATATGAAAGAAGGGGAGAGGGCTTTCTGTAGAGGTGTTTGTAAAATGCTAATAAGGTGCTGCGGAGGATGGGTTTATTCTCTAGTATTTTGTAAAACATGAACCGTGTATTTTGTCATGTATGTCCCCACTGGCTAATGCCTAATGCTGTGGTAGACATAACTGAAGCTGTCCAGTTCAGGTCAATTCAGTCATCATGGTTTAGAGTATACTCTTCAGAGTAAAGAGCCAATTTGGGGTTCAGACTCAGTCATTGGAAAGGCCAAACTTTATATTGCGCTTTCTCCTTTCTCAAGGATTTGCCCTCACCAACCTCAGGAAGTTGTCTGGGGTAGGGAAGGTTTTCTGATGTCTGAGTGTTGCCTCTGTTCCTCTCTGGTCTCTGGTGAGATGCCTTCTCCCGTGTGGTCCATGGTTGTGGCCTCTGTCCCGCAGTGTCCGCAGGTACTCTACCTGGCCTCGTCTGCCCATGGGCAGCGCCAGCACCTCCTGCTGTCTAGACCCTTGGCTCTGGTCCATAGGTCTGCATACTCTGCACCCACTTCTTCTCACCCAGCACGGAGCACATCCCAGCTGTGTGCATGGGGACATAAACGCGTGGGCTCTCCCCCAAGCCAGGCCTAGGGCACAGGGGATGGAGGTTGGTATATTGGGCTTTCCCTCACCCTAAGTATTCCATGCTCCCATACTTTCTTTATCACAACCACTCCATATAGGAATAGGAAATACTGCGAACTGCCTCCTTCCAGAATTCCAGGTGGGAAGCAGGGCCAAATTCTCTTCTGCACTCAGCATCCTCATTGGGAACACCATCTTGGAACTTCTCTTGCCCTTCCTAAGGTAAACTCTAGAGGTGGGTGCCAAAGAGCACCCTCAGTCACAATCTGGGTTCCCTCTCCCTTTGTCTTCAGCCTCCTCCTGTCAGACTTGGAAAGAGTAAGAACATGGCATCACATCCAGCATGCTCTCCTGTCTGGTTTGGAGTAAAGACTCTTGATATTTAAAGGAAGAGTTTGGAATTCAGAAAAAACTTTTACGCTCAAGAGCCAAGCTCTGGCAAATCAGAAAATATTTGGTTTCAGACTCAGGTACCTGATTATTGCCTAAAATTGTCTTCATATTTTTGATTGCGTCCATTCTCCCTTGAAGCAATGGATGCTGTCAGTAGAGAACTGCAGAATTCTAGCACATTCTGTCTGGCATGTCCATCCGGGTCATCTGCGTCTTTTCATCGTCTGAATTCTTTTACAGATCTGAAAGTCGTAGAAAACTGATGCAATGCAAATGATTCTCCTTAACAGACATGCAAGTAAATTGTGTCTGGTGGAGATGCAGTCGATTAACGGCTATTGAACAGTTTTACACTTATTGGCAAATTCATGTCAGCATTTATAATGACTTCTATGTGTGTGGACTTGTCTTCTCCTTTGAGCCAGTTACAACAGCTAACTGTTTTCCTCATTAATTAATGAGTTAAGAAAAATCTTGGACATCGTCCATTTTATGTTTGTATGAGAACCATGATTTTACCCTTCAAACAATTATTCTTCAACAATGTTTTATTCTCATTTAACTGATGAGAGGATTATGATTCAAAGAAACCCATCAACTGTCCAAAGTTAGACAAGTAATAATCAACAAAAGCAAAATTTGAACTTATATATTGACCCCAAATCCAAGCTCCTAAATTCTGTACTGCTCCATGATAAAGAAATCTGAAAAATATCTCAAAGGTTCCCAGACAGGTATTCTAAAAATAAAAATCCCAAAAGTTTCACATGATTTTTTTCTTTACTGTATTTGTCAATCCCAGCTTTGTACCTCTGTTGAGAGATAGTCTAAGTCTTGTCCATTGGGATTTTAAAACGCAAAAGCTGTGAAACTCATTGTCATATGCATAATTTTATAGAAGCACCCCCCTCCCAAGTTAAATGGTTGTCAGAAAAAAACACCTATGGGATTTCCGAATATATACTAGGGAGATTTTTCAAAGTGCATTTTTATACTATCCTTTATGGAAAAAACTAACTATGAGTCATAGCTGGGAAGAAATACCTCCAATTTCGATGCCACATAATTAAATGCTCTATATGGAGATGAGAGAAATTTCAAAAGTAGCTTATAAGGATCACTTAAAATTGTCTCTGAAGAGAGTTTGCTTAGAAGTATCATCTAAAATTTATTTTTGGGTGAAAATTCCTAAAATAAAGACATCACCTATGTTCAGATATAGAACAAAGAATCCTTTGAGAAAATCAGAGCAACATTTCAGCTATGTCATTTGCCAGCATTTCATAGTGCAACAAATACCACGCTTATTCAACTACATTGCAAATAGATCCCCTTTTCATAAAAAAATCATCACAATTATATGTTTCAAAAAGTGTTGAACTTTGTTAAACAAGCCTGACCACCTGTATTAATTCATATTTTTGAACGAGTTTTGAAAAATTCAAAGGGAGGATAAATGAATATCCCAAGAAATAAGATTAGTTAATCCCAGTAAATTGCTCCTGAAAGGAATTATGTAATTTCTGTTTCAGGAATTCTTTGTAAAAAAGGAGTGAGTCCAGTTCTCTTGATTTTGGATACATGGATTGAATAAGTTTAAAGACATTAACTGTAGAGGCCAGCCCTATGGCATAGTGGTTAAGTTCAGCAAACCCCATTTTGGTGGCCCAGGTTTGTGGGTTTGGTTCCCAGGCACGGACCTATACTACTCTCAGCCATGCTGCAGTGGCTATCCACATACAAAGTGGAAGAAGATTGGCACAGATGTTAGCTCAGGGCAAACCTACCTCAGCATAAAAAAAAAAAAAAAGACATTAACTCCTACTATCCACTTTTTTTCAGTCTGATGGGAGATGGAGTATCATGGCAGACACTGGTGATTGTGATTGCCTCACAATCATTCTTCCTAGCTAAAAGAACTTCAGATCTTGTTCAGGGAGCTGATGGAGTCCCTTGGTCTCAGTGAAAGTACACCCCTCCTCAGCCCCAGGGAATAAAACTCATGACTGGTTAATCAACACTGATATAATTGACTTGTGGTCATCTATGCCCCTTAGCCAGTCTAGGTGCAGGCACGACATTCTATTTTATCAATGAGATGTGATAGAGATTCTGTTGGGACTAAAAAGTCCGAACTTGGTGAGGATAGCTTTTTGCCCTTGACCTTTTCTTCTTGCTTGGGATACTGGAACAAGGTCATGATGACTGGAGTAGTAGTAGCCATTTTATAACTATAAAGCAAAAAGCCAACAAGCTGAAGATGGTCAGGTAGAAAGCACAGAAAGAGTAGTACCCTGACGATATTACTGAGCTGCCACACCAAACCTGGAACTACCCACCTGCCTCCAAACGTTTTATGTGAGTTAATACAATGTTTGTATTGCTTAAGTCACTCTTAGTTGGGTTTTCTGCTACTTTTGTTGAAAGATTTGAAAAGTTGAAGTTTTAATTTTCTAACACACGTCCAGTGTTCATTTTCATGGCCTATATTTTTCAACAGAGCAAGTACTGCATGTTGGGTTTTCGCTATCACTATTCGTATCCTGCTGAGAAAACCATTTTGTACTATGAATAAAAACAGAAACACAGTGGGAATGGTACCAAAGGTTGTCATTTGCTTGCTATTCACGGCCAGGTCCAAGGTGGACTTCACACCTAATGATCTGTGTGCCCTCTCTTCTTCTCCTTGTGGCTTTCCTAGGTAGGCTTCAGTGCCACCATATTTTTAGGATCCCCACCTAGGTTGCCCACTCCAAACAGAGCCCCATGGCCTGGACTTTTCCTATTATTTATTTTCAAAAAGTGATTGTCTAATTTGTAGACGTAAACACCCAATGAGCAATGAACACTGTTTCCTTCCCTTCAAGCATATTTTCCTTCTTGGCTAATGTGCAGAAATACGTTTTTATAGTTTAAGTAAATTTGTGCCTATTCTTTTATTTTCTGATTTTTTCACTTAACGTAATTTATAATTATATATGAACTTGGTTATCTTTGATGTCTTAATACCATGCAATTTACCTTCATAATATTCCATTTACCTTTGGTGACGTTACCATTTTCCAATTTAGTGACTTTTGAGTTCTTTCTGGATCTATTTTCACTCTTCTTCTCAAGATTAATATGTGTCTAATCATTGTCCCTTTTACTTAAGGCGTTGATCTCTTAAAATGAAACAAAGAAACAAACAAATTCCCTAGGATGGTGCTTGGTGCCCAGCACACAGCAGGCAGCCAATAAGCAGAAGAATGAGGTACGTTCTTGAGTGCTAAAGTGAAGATATGAGTACACTTGGTAATATTAAATACAAACATTTATAGTGGGCTTCTCTTTTCTGATTATAGTCAAACACACATGATAGAAAATTTGGTAAATATAGAAAGGTACAATGATGAAAACCCAAATGACCCATAATTTGTATGTATATTTTAGTATTTGACATGAGTTTATAGACACAATGCTTATAAATCCAGAAGCAGCAGCCCACTGGTGGAAAGCTCTGGGCTATGGAGGATCATGGGTACATATATGCTCGGTGAGGTCTGGGAGGGTATTTAGGGCTGCATTTAAGGCTCTTCATGTTTGTGCTGCTCTGCCCAGCCAAGGGCAGATGGTTTGTTACCCATGGCGACTTGAAGTTAACCACACATTTCCAGATGTCTTGTTAAATGGTTGTGTTTCCTAGCCACAATCTCCTTGAAGGCGGAAGGGAGAGTGAGAACAGAAGAGGAAAACTCCACTTAATTTTGATGGTTTGGTCTCATCTGTTTTATGCTCATGTTAAGTCTATGGTAGGACGGCAGTGTGTAATTTAAGATGTTTGATCGCTAGTTCTCTTTTCAAAGAGAACAGATTAAGTAGAGAAGAGAAAGAAGGTAAGGAAAAGTCACCGAGGTGCAGCAGGGAACAGAAATTCTCTTTTGGTTGATCAGAGGGAGTCTTGGCAACCGGGACCACAATCACTTCTCCTGCTGGGATTTCGGTTTCACTGGGGAGAGAGGTTTGTGTTGCTTCCAGTTCCAACACGGCCACACTGCCTAACAGAGGTGAAGCCTTAATGCCAGAAACACCAACAAAGGAAGAAAAGCTTTCCGATAGCAATCCATTTTGAACACACGTTTAGTTTTTCCCTTTCTGTTTTGGGCAAAATAACCAACGCTGAGACCGCTAGAATCAACATAATTTCTCCAAAATCTTCATCTGCTGACTCACCCGGGAGTTCAAGTACCTCTCAACAGTGGATTAATGTCCTTTGGCTGAATTGGCATGCTCCTCTCTGGATGAGCACAACACGCTTTTGAAAGTGCTCTGAGTTGGAGATTAAGCCCCTTTCCATGGAGGAGAACATGGAAAATAAGCATCTATTGTATATCCCTCTTGAATTCCACATCACATGTGGAGGAATCTCGTGTGACTGGAGCAGGGATGTGACGCAGTGCTCTTCTCACCCTCCTGTGCTGAGCATTTTTTCTGTTGTGAAACAATACTGTAATTTTATGAAGGTCCTTGGGGGAAAAGCAAACTTGTTTTAAGGAATAGAGAAAAACAGTGTCCAGGGAAGAGAAAGCAGCAGAAGACCATGAGGAAATGTGATATTTCCAGGAATTTGGAAATGTAACTTTTGTATTTGATGTATCACTGAGATTAGAGGCCCATCTTCAGTTTCAAACCTGCTGGGTAACTCTTTCTATCATTAGCCAATAAAAGTCTCCTTGGTTACTTTTTTGTGGTCTATTCCCAGGGTTATAGAGTTTCTCTGAGTTTTTTCCCAAGGCTCCACTGCATGAGGAAGGAAGGCGTTAATGCCCTTGGCCATCAGCAAAAAAGTTACAAGCAGAAGGAAAAAACATGATTGAAGAACTGAACACTTAATTACATAGAGAGGTAATAAAAGAAAGATCTCTTGAGCTAGCAGACCGTAGGACAATGGGTCAGCAGTTTTAGAATCTATTTCTGACTCTGTCGTTGACTCGGGATACCAGGAAAATCCTGTTTCTCTTTCAAAAATTTATTGCATTATCATCACAATCATCGTTTACTTGGTATAAATGATGCTTACTGAGCACCCAGCATCTACAGACTTCTTACCAGAGCAGAAGGTAAAAGGATTCTCATCTTCAAACAAAGGGGAAGAATATAATATGAATTCAGTCAACAAAAGCATTAGCAAAGACATGTACAGGAGAGAAGAAATAGGATATGATATCAGAAATCTTCATTTCAGGGCTCCTGCGAGGGTTTTATTTTCCTTATGAGTTTGTGCATATAGAAGGGGGCTAAGGTTTATGGAACATCATTTCCATGTGCCCAGAACTTAACAGGTTTTGTTTGCTTTAAAGCCTGAGGTAGGTAGTATCTTCATTTTACAAGCAGGAAAGCTGAGCATAGAAGAGCTTAGAAATCTTCCAAAAGTTCCTGGTCTGGGGGGTTCTAAAGCCTGTGCTCAATGCCTTTTACTTCATGGACCTAAAAGTATTTCCCATAGGCATGTTAACACCAACCAGTTAATGTTGGTTTCCTGTTCTCCCCCCACTAATTCTACTTTATCTCTTAAATTCCAGGGTTAGATCTGGAATATGCAGATTCCCAGAACTCCCTTAGATTAAAATGTGCATGGAATACATGTTCAGATATTCTTTTTGTTTGTTTGCTCTTGCTGAGGAAGATTTGCCCTGAGCTAACATCCACTGCCCATCTTCCTCTTTTTATATGTGAGCCGCTGCCACAGCACGGCCACTGACAGATGAGTGGTGTAGGTCCAAGCCTGGGAACCGGACCTGGGCTGCCCAAGTGGAGCATGATAAACTTAACCACTAGGCCACAGGGGCTGGCCCCAGATATTCTAATTAATATGAAAAGCCTCCTAAAGAAAGAGAGGTCCTCTGGCTCTGTTTTCGTTAGCAGAGGCAATTCAGGCTGGGGACAGCTCAGGGTACCTAGATTTTCTCACCCTTTTAGCTGTCTCTGCAAGAATGCTTCTCCAAGTATGTGTTCTGTGGATGAGAGGTCTCCCCTCCTCTGTCTCTGCTCCTTTTTATTATGTAGCTGGTAATAGAGTTTACTATCATCCATGCCAAGATTCCACTAGGGAGAGCAGTACTCTGTATCAAAACATTATAAAATTGGGGGCCAGCCCCTGGCCGAGTGGTTAAGTTCACGTACTCTGCTTTAGCGGTCTGGAGTTCACCAGTTCAGATCCTGGGCATGGACCTATGCACCGCTCATCAAGCCATGCTGTGGCGGCATCCCACATAGAAGAACTAAAATGACCTACCACTAGGATATACAACTATGTACTGGGGCTTTGGGGAGAAAAAAAAAAAAGAGGAATATTGACAACACATGATAGCTCAGGGCCAATCTTCCTCACCAAAAAGCATACTTAAAAACACCCCAAAATATTATGACATCCCTCACTCCTACAGCTTCTCTGACAGATTGCCATCCTGCCTCTTGCTTATAAGGCTGCCCTGTAAGTTTCACACACCAGTCCTACCTCTGTTCCAGGAAACATACAGTTTGGGGCAAAATTTGAAACTGTGCCAGTCAGCATCCAGTCAGAGAAGCAGAACCAGCAGGAGATAATATATAAGAGGTTTATTGCAAGGCATTGGCTTAGATGATTGTGAAAGCCAGCTTGGTAAGTCTGAAATCCACAGGAGAGACGGTCAGTGGGGACAGGCTGAAACCTCTGCATACGGGCTGAAGCTGCTGTCCCAAGGTGGAATTTCTTCTACACAGATTCTGCTCTTGAGGCTTTCCAGCTGCTGAATCAGACCCACTTGGATCGTTTTAGATAATCTCCCTTCCTTAAAGTCAACTGATTATGAGCTTTAATCACAGCAACACCTTGAGTAGTGTTTGACTGAATAACTGGAGGCTGTAGCCTAGACAAGCGGACCCATCAAAAGACCAAAGTTATTCAAAAGCCAAAGGACAGCATGAAAGTCCTAGGCAGGTGAGAGGGCTGCAGCAATAGAGGAGAGAGGCGGGGGTGGGGCACTGGCTGGGAAGTGGGAAGGCCCACGTCAGAACTGTCCAGAGTGGACCTGTACTCACTCCTCCTCCCAGAGCCAGGTGGGTAGAGCCCTTTCCTCAAGTGGCCTGGCTCTCATTTAGCTCCCAACAGATCTCTGGCCCCTGTACCACATTTCCATATCACAGTGACACTTGATATTTGTAAGGCGATTTATAGTTATAAAGTAATTCTGGCTCTGTGTTGACATGACAGGAAACTGGGAGAGTCTGCTTAAAGTTCAATATGAGGCTAACAGGAACAGAGGATACATTTATTCTACCAGGTAGGTACTGAATCTAAAAAGGATTTATGATTGTGGATAAAATAACAACCATGCAAAATACACGTGGAGAAATCCAGAAGAAAAATACTCATTGACTCTCTCCAATTTTTCTTCTTCATCAAACATCTTTTCCATTGCATTTCAAAATCCTTAGCCTGGCAGTCAAATCCTTCTAGTAAATGGCATTCCCTTTCCTTTCCTGCCTCATCTTGCTGAGACATTCCATCCATCATACACACCCTATCACTTTTGAGCTGTGAGGATCTTACATCCGCTTTTGGGTAAGGAGCTTCTCAGGGGAATTATGGACTCGGACTGTGGACTCAGGAGATGAGGATGGTAGTCATGGGAGCCATGAACTATCCCATAATTTCAAAAAAGCTAACATAAATTGTATACTCATTTGCAAATAGTCCATCCTTGCTAACAAAAAAAATAATAAACTTTTAAACTTTTTCATAGAATTAAATTACCTTTCAGGAAAAAAAAATTGGTTGGAGAAGACCAATGTTATAAATTTTGACAATTTAAAGTAATGGAGAGAAATAATAATAATAACATGAAAGAGTGAAGAATGGGTGAAGATACAGATGACACAAGAAGACCAGATCATTGATAATTGTTGAAGCTGTGTGATGAGTGTGTGGAAGTTCATTATACCGTTGTCCTTACTTTGTACATATTTGAAAATTTTCACAATAAAAAGTTAAAGAAAGTTGGAAAAAGTGATGGTAGGACTGACAGGTTGGAAGGTGGAGTAGGAGAGAAGTGATATAATGGGGGTTCGGCTCCTGTAAGGGGGATTCAAGGCATTCTGTTGAAGACTGATGTGTCCAGAGCTAGAGGCTTAGGTCTACCACTTAAAATTCTATTGATAATCAGGTGCAGAACTAAAGTCAAAATATAAATAAGAAACTTGGTGGAAGGAAGCGAAGGAGAGAGAGATCGCTATAAACCGTGTTCCTCACGCGGCGTAAGGAGGATTTACTAATTTCTATTAAAATTTCATAAATTAGAACATAGAAGCACATGTACATTATTTAGAATGAGGAAGGCGCTGACCAGAAGGATAAAACGTATTAAAAATAGTGCTGGAGATAAAGAGAGAGGGCGCGGGGGAGGCTCAGTCTTCCCTGACTAAAACCTCTGATTAGTTCTTGAGGACATAGCATGAATTCTGAGGACGCCATGAGTCTTGGACACGAGTACAGAGGGACAGTCAGATCTGTAGCATGATTTGCAAGTGTTATTATTTCTTAGCTTCACAACTTTCATAGTTATATATATGATTTCATAATATTGTCACCCTTTCCTAAGTATAGATTGTTAAACTCTGGGATACAGCTAAAATGGAAAAATTATGAGAATACAGATGGAATGCAATTTTTATTGGATAACAATAACTATCTTATAAAACATGAATCCTGGGATGGGGAGAAGGAACAATAAAAGTTGCACGTGGTGTTGAAATTTAGGAACCACTGCAATAGACAATGTTTGTGCAGTTTATTGGATTTCTGATGTCATTTTTAAGTAAATTTTTATTGCCAAAATATTATCGTATAACTTTCACACCCGATTCTTAGTAAAAGCACATCCCAAAGATAGTTCGGTTTGTATAATTAAGAAAAAAACACCCAAGCCCAAGAAATCTAAAGATCTCGAATGCTCAAAACAGGGGCAATTAGCTTTAAAAATACTTCCACTAAATAAGTTATCTGATATATTCTCAGAAATATAAGTAGAGTCATCTTTATGTAGAAAAATCTGTGAATTCTACTCAGATTATCACTACCTTTTCATGGATGTCTGGTCATACCGCTTGTATTGAAGCCAAATGCATTATTTTCTTCCCTCTTGAGTTATTTGGGTATTCTGTTTATGCTTAAAAATCTTTGCACACTTAACCTCAACATGCTGATGCTGAGGACTTGCTCCTGCTTTCATTCTATTTATTTATTTCCTAGCAACCAATTCAAATTGAAATGGCATTCACAAGCCTAACAGATGGAACTTTCTGCCACCTTCTGGTTCACATGAGTTTTCTTGCTCAATGACAGAGAAGTTGAGATGGGGGTTATATAAGCATGGTTTGGGGGGAGTTTTCTCTCTCTCTAGCCGTCCTTTTTTCTTCTGCATCCACAGAGTAGACCTAATAAATTAATTCACATGGAATTCAATCACAAATAATGAAATGTTAGGCTCCCTCAACCAAAAGGAGAGGGAAGAGAAGAGCAGGGGTCTTTGGAGGATAGGGGCCCCTTTTTGTATCCATATTGGAAGCTGCCAACTTTCTTTTTGGATAAAATCTGCTACGGGTGTAGTACACTTCCTCCTACTTATTCAGATCCTTCAGCGCTTACTTGAAGATATTGCCTTTTAAGATTCTTGTCTGCCCATGCTGAGTGATCTTTCTCTTTTTGGAATTATTCTAATAAATGTGGTCTGAAAACAATCCAGCTCTTGGTTTTATACAGGCTTGTATGGCTCACTAGCTATTTCACATGCTCTTTTCTTGCTCTTGCTCTGGTCTTACTCAGACCATGTCTCTTCCTTCTTTTGCATCTCTGAACACAGCTAGCATTGAGGAAATTGCAGAGTGGACCAAGTTTCTCTACTTTTCATCTCTTCCCTTGATCATACCCCACCCACATCTACTGTCTGGCAACCTCCTCATCCCACACCTTTTTGTTTCTAACTCTTTTTCTGTCCATATGTAACTTTCCTGTGTCTCTTTCCTTTAGAGTCCTACCATCTGCTCTCTAAGAGGATGATTAATATCTAATTAGTTAATCCTGCAAAATGTAATTTCAGCCGTATTGAAATGGCCTTTTTTGACCTGCCAAAGCAGCAATTTCACATGGTTTAACCTAATAGATGAAGTTTTAGTGTGTTACCCCTCACACATGATATCTGGTGACATAATTATGTTCCAGGGGAATATATTCATAACAATGTAATTTAGCTTTAGCAGTCCAACAGGGGAGATATTTGGGGCATTAAAATGGCTGACAGTACTTCTCAATAATCTCTGATAGACAGTTACCTCATCTGTGAACGCAGAAGGTTAGACCCCTATCCTGGAAACATGGTACCAGGGTAGTTAATATTTGCTGACTTTCTTCACATTAATTTCAATGCACTTCATATTAATAATATAGACTAGAAATTTCCTGGTTGAAGCCAAGACAAATGGAAAGGGCGATGAATAGATTAAAGCTTACTTTTGTTACCAAACCTCTCTTGTATATACAAAGTTCAAATTAACAGACTAAACAGGATTGTAGGAAATGTGGAGAACATTGGAAGACAAGAAACTTTCAAGGAATTTCAAGTTTATCAAAAAACCGTTTATAAACATTGGCTGTGTCATTTAAAATAACTCTTCTTTGGGGCCTCAAATAACCAATTTGTGTGAGTTTTACCATCTGTACACTGAGAAGGTTAAACTAGACATATATGGGCATTTCAATATATGTGGGCATTTTATATTTTACAAAAGCCATTTTGTAAAGATTTCTAGGCAGTGTTTCTGCATACACTTGAAAGTAAAACTAGAGTTCATTAAAAGCACATAATGCCTATATCTTATAATGGGTTTTGCATCAAATCTCAATTTTTACCTTTCTTGGTCTGAATTATCAAGGTTTTATTCAATTTTATTGGAATGAATTCCATTAGTGTGTACAACAAAACAGAGTCCTCTTTTTACTGGCTTGTTATAGTTTCAGTTTGGGGTTTTTGAAAAGAATTTGTTTGTATTTTAGAGGGCTAGACGGCCAAACAACTGAAAATGGCTAAAAAAGGTAGTCTAGGAGGGCAATTTTAGAACTCTTATCAAGGTTATGCAATTTCCGACTTTCATGGAATTGCATATAAACTACTCTGGTGGCACTTTCATTTTGCCTTAACTATCTGTATATCTGTATCTCCTATCAGACTGTAAGCTTCTTGTTGGGAGATGCTGCATATTACTCAGTTTTGGACCTTCTGAAGCATCTATCATAATACCTTGCACATAGTAGGTGCTCAATTAATATTAATTGAATTCCCTTAAATTATAACATCACAGAATTTTAGAGCAAGAGGAGAACTTCTGAGATCATTACAAACATTTTGCAGCTAGGAAAGCTGGGGCCCAGAGGAGTGAATTCATTGGCTCAGGGTTAACGATGTTATTAACAAGAAGAACCATAACTATGTCAGAACCACCAAGATCCAGCCATGTTTGCTGGATCTCAGTAACAAGGGAGATCCAACAGATTCCTTGTTCCTTCATGGCCCAAACCATGACGTGTCACATTTGCAAGTGCAAGAAAGCACTTTGTCTTTGGGTGGCTTGATTCATGATGTAGCCTTAACCTGCTTTCCTGTTGTTGTACTCACTTTTTCCTTCCCCCAGTAAAGACTCTGGATTGTGTTGCATCCACATGTGCCTCCAAGGAAATAGTGTTTCTCTAAGAGATGGATGGTCTCTGAAAATGAAGTTTGCTGATAAGCATAGGGTGTTGCAAGAGACCAAACCCAACAGACCTTTAAGTGAGTGTTGGTATAACCTCTCCAGACCCCAGCACCACATTTCATCCCACGTCCATGCGTCACCAAGCTCCACCAGCCTACTAGGTCGAAGTGGAAGAAACTCTTTAAAACTAGCTCCCTATGGTTTTGAAATTATATTGCTGGCTGTTCCCTTCTATAAAATACTGTGCGAGCTAAAATATTTTCAGATGTGAGTTTTTATACTGACTTCCCCTCATCCTGCTGCAAGAGTAACATAACTTTATTACAGAAAAAAGAAAGTATTGATAAGGGAGGTAAAGAAAAATGAAAATCAACTGGAATTCTACCAGACTGAGATAAACACAGCTAAGATTTTGGTATATGTGTGCACACAGAGTTGTACGTTAGATATTTTTTACACAGTATTACTTAAATCTTTCCATGACAATACATGTAATTCTAAATCTTTGTTAATGTCCACATTATATGCCACTGAGTTGATGTATTATAGTTTGTCAGATTCTTTCCTGTTGCAAGTATAGATAATTTCCACTCTTTCCATATTTAATGATAAAGTAAGCATGTTCAGCAAGTACAATATTCATTATTTTTCTGCTTTTAATTGTTCTCGTTTTAGTATTTTAAAACATTGACAAGATCATTTTTAAAATATATGATATAGCACCATTTTTATGAGTTAGAATATAGATAGAGATTCTGCTGATTTTCCCAGGAAACATCATGTATGAATAGAGCCAGTCTGTTTTGCTGTCATGTATTTTTCGGTAATCCAAGCTAGCTCATATTGATTGGTAAATAGGGGAATGATGGGGATATACAGAGAATTTTCATAGGAAATTTTTATGTGGACTTTTCCCCAGTATGATAATACTTTACACCATCAAATAACAGCAATTAAACACAAACTACCTGAGCCCCATGATGCGAGCTGGGGAGGCATTCAGTACCATGTGGATGTCCTTGACCCCACAGCCTCTGACTTAGCTCAGTTTTGGCTATGTGCTCTGTTTCAGAAATCCTTGTTGTGATGGCCTCCTGACATGTGGGCATTTTATCCTTGCCTCCATAACTCACCAGCCTCCACTTTTCCTTACTTCTCCTTCCATCAAGCTACGTTCACCATTTAAAAAAAAATTTGACATGTCTTTTAACTGTGCCAGTATTTTTATTAGATTATTATTTTCTTTGTTGCTACTCTGATTACAAAGTTGCATAGGTTTTGACTGATCTATACCTTATTTTATTTTTTCTATTAGCCATGTTATTTTTGGAACAATTTTGCAGGATGTGGAGTTATCCAGAAATGCATGCATTGTGTGGTCGCCAAAAGCTTTATCTCATGCTCAGGCTTCTGAGTAAAGATAACAGAATAAAACCAGATCACTAATAATTCCTCCCTGATAGCTCACAAAAGGATGCTCCTTCACCCCCAAACAAAAAGGAGAAAAACTCAGCAAGAAAAAAAAATTACCAATAGCAAACTGATAAGGATACTGATAAAATTCCTTGACATAAAATTTAGAAAAGAATAGAATATTTTGGTGTGGCTTCCAATACGTCTCCTGTACTTCCCAAAACACAATATCAGGGAAAGAAGGTGAGACAAGAAAATCCAGAGAATTCTCCCATACACACTCCTGTGTAAGATGAAGTATACTGAAAGGCAGAGTAAGTAATTTTAGACAATAAGAGGAAAAATTTGCAAGACGAGGAGCCCCTACCTACGAGCATCAGCAGCTCACTAGACATGTGAAGAAATTCTATGTCCAGGAATTTTTAGAAGTCCGTGCTCTAAACTGAAATATCCAAATCAGGCATATCATACCCAGGGAATAATTTACGCCTCAACTGAGGCGAGGGGTTGGATCGTTCTAAATCCGGTACAGGATGTTTAACAAAATTAAGGGAGAGAACAGAGCTTATGCTGTTCAACAAAGGTTGCTCTGTTTATAAAAAATAGGTAATAGCATAATTTCCCAGTTCCTAATGGTTGCTTGAAGTGGGAGATAACAGGTATTAGATAAAAGAGAGTAGTGTACAGAAGAATTTTCCACCTGTATCAAACTTTTTGGAATTCCTGAACTGAGTGGCCAACTTGAAATGGGAAGATAACTAGAAACAATCTGGTAATCATACAAATGTTTTGTTTCACCCTCTACCCCCAAAAAGAAGAAAAACATATGTGTGACAAGGTCTCTAATTTACTTATGTTGCAACAGAGCTGTGCAAGGAAGCTTTATTTATTTTCTCTGTAACTGCTCTGATCTTCATTAGGGCCCACTCCAACGGGTGGCAAGGGAAAAGTCAGTAAAACTGTCCTGATACAGTAATTAAAATAGACCCCAAGGTGAGTAGTCAGTCCCTTTGTCTTACGGTTGCCACGTGTATTTCATCTACACGTGGTGAGAACTCCACCAGGCAATGTTGTAATTTTTGCTTTCAAAATTCACGCGTATTTTAAAGACCCTTTGGGGAGAAAAATTGTCTGTTATGTTTACCCAGATATTTACCACTTCTGTCGTTCTTTCTTCTTTCTTCCGATATTCCATGTTTCTCTCTTCTGCTTGAAGAATTTCCTTTAGCATTTGTTTTAGAGAAGATCGGCTGGTCATGCGTCCTCTTAGTTTTCATTCATCTAGGAATGTCTATCTTGCCTTTATTCCTGAAGGATATCTCTTGCTGAACATAGAATTCTGCATTGACAGTTCTTGTCTTTAAGAACTTTAAAGATACAGTTGTCCCCTCTCCTCCGCAGTGGGTATGTTCCAAGACCACCAGTGGATGTCTGAAACTGCGCTTAGCACCCACCCCTACGTACACTATGCTTCTTCCTATACATACACATCTATGATAAAGTTTAATTTACAAATTAGACACAGGAGAGTAACAACAATAACTAATAATAAAACAGAACAATTAGAACGTACTATAATAAAAGTCACTGTAGATCTTAGCAACCTTAGCATATGATTTTTTTTTCCTTATTAAAAACTTTGACCTTTTCACTTAAAGGAAGCACTTTCCAGCTTCTCTTTTGCATATCCAAATCGCCAGCATCACTACTCTTGTGCTTTGGGGCCATTATTAAGTAAAATAAAACTTACTTGAACACAAACACTGTGATACTGTGACAATTGATCTGATAACCCAGATGCCTACTAAGGGACTAATGGGCAGGTAGTGTACACAGCAAATATACGCTGGACAAAGGGATGACTCATGTTCCAGGTGGGACGGTGTAAGATGTCATCATGCTACTCAGAACTGGTGTGCAATTTAAAGCTTATGAATTATTTCTGGAATTTTCCATTTAATATTTTCAGACCTCAGTTGGCTGCGGGTAACTGAAACCTTGGAAAGTGAAGCCGTGGATAAGAGGGGACCATTGTATTGTTCCACTGTCTCCTGGCTTCCGTGGTCTCTGATGGGAAATCCACAGTCATTCAAATAATTGCTCCGCTCTATGCAAAGTATCATGTTTCTCCTCTGCTTTCAAGATTTACCTTTATCTTGGTTTTCAGCAGTTTGATTATGATGTGATTGGGCATGGTTTTATTTGAATTTATCCTATTTGGGGTTTTCTGAGTATTTTTGATCTGTAGATTTCTCTCTTTCACAAAATCTGGGAACTTTCTGGCCAAGAATTCTTCAAATATTTTTTCAGTCCCACCCTTTTTTCCTCCTTCTAAAACTCTAATGACACAAATGTTAGACTTTTCATTATTGTCCCACAGGTCTTCTGGATCTGTTCACATTTTCAATATTTTCCCCCTTTTTGTCCAGATTAGATTATTTCTATAGGCCTATCTTCAAGTTTGCTGGCTCTTTCCTCTATCTCCATTTTGTTATTGAGCCCATCCAGTGAATTTTCTTGTTTCAACTATTGTATTTTTCAATTCTAAAATTTTCATTTTGATTCTTTTTTATACTTTCTATTTCTCTGTTGAGAACCTCTATCTTTCCACTCATTTCAAGAGTATTCAACTTTATCTCACTTTTAAAGTCTTTGTCCGATAATGCCAATATTTGGGTCTTCTTGGCACTGGCAACTGCTGGTTATCTTTACTCTTGGGAATTTTTCAGATATTCCTGGGGTTTTTGTTTGTTTTTAGTATGTAATTTTGGATTGCATGCTAGGCTTTTTGCATATAATATTGTGAGACTTTGGGATCTGTTAAAATCCTCTAGAGAATGTTGGTTGGTTGGCTTGTTTGTTTTAGGAGGCAATAAGCTCAGTTGTGTTCAGCTCACATTGCCTGTCTTGCCTTCTCTGGGCCATGGTTCCAGCTAGGTTTTCAAAGCCTCTGCCATGCTATTTGGATCTGCTCTGCAGATGTGTCACTTAGTGGTTAGTCTGAGACTTGGGTGGTAGGTTTTTTTCAATCATAGTTCAGACCCTAAAGCCTTTGCTGTATTTCTTTGCCAGCGCAGTTCAGGGGTAAGCATGGAACTTGATTTGGTTGATGCACAGATAGGGGATCTCTTTCTTCAGCTCTCTCCTCTCTGAAATTTCCCCCACTCTCTCTGGCTTTCATAAGTTTCTCTTCCCACCCCTCCTTCTAGAAAGCTGGGGTTTCTCTCAGACATATATTCCCCATCACTGAGATCACCCTCAGTGCTAAGCAGTGAGCTGAAGGAGAGAGAAAAAGAACAGAGATGAGGTCTCCCAACACTCTGCAGACTTATCCCAGTTAGGTCCAGAGAGACGCAGTTTCTTTTGGAGGTTATAGCTGCTTTTACTGCCCCTATCACCTGGCAGTGCAATTTCATGACTGGTGCTGCCCTCAAAAAGAATCAGGAGATAGCGAGAGAGAGGGAGAGAGAGGGAGAGAGAGAGAGAGAGAAAGAGAGAGAGGAAGAAAGGAGATCTCCCTCCTACACACACTCTCCAGCTCACAGGCTTCCCATTTCCCTGTCCTCTGGTTGGAAACAAGGAGGTCTCCCTTTGAGATCTTGCTGCCCACACTTGCTATTCCGTTCTAGGACATCAATTATCCTCAGGTCAAAGTCAAAAGATAAAGGAGGGGAAAAAGCCCAGTAAACTCATGCCGTCCTGGTTATTCTTCAAGTTTTGACTTCCCTCCCAATCTGCTTGCCATTGTTTACTTTTCAGAGTGCCCACAGTTGCTTTTTTATTCTGGCCAGAGTTGTTGCAATCAGTAGGAGAGAGAGGCTGCAGTGGGCTTACTCCATCTTGGCTTGCACCAGAAGTTCCTCATCCTCTTTACATAAAATGCCCAGCCTCTTGGATTTCTCATCTCTATCTCTTGTCTCCAGTTCTCTTTAAGATAATCTGGGTGATTAGGGAGGTATGTGTGTGTTTGTTTGTGTGTGTACTTGTGTGTACATACGTGTGCGCTTATGTGCATGCATGTGCATGTGTGTGTGTTCTGCATAATCTAATGTCAGCAGTAGAATGCAGGTCCTCAGACTCTCTTCCAAGTCCTCTAGATACCTGCAGACATGCTGATGTGGTTCTAAGAACCAGTGCCCATTGGTGCGACTGGTCTCATCTGACATCATGGGGGCCATGTTTTTATTCACCCTTTGGAGTCCACGGTCCAGTTATTTCTCACTTGTGTCAAAGTCTTCATCTATTTCATTGCATATCTTGTTTTCATGAGCCTTTCCTGTACCCCCTCTGGGGCCCATGAGAACAACAAATGTGCCTTAGGCTCACCTGTCTACTTGTCTGCCTCCTGACACCTCCTCACCTTGCCTCCTGGGCCATGTCAGAAGTAGCCATGTGAGGCTTCTTCTAGGGCCTTATAACCTCCCCTATTTTGTCCAGGGACCCAAGTCACCTGGTCCTGTCTTCTCAAGCACCCTTATACCCATCTGTTTGTATTTAAAGTCCAAGCTGCAAACTGTGCCTAAAGTGTGGTCCTGAGGAAAGAATGGGTATGGGAGGGGAGACCGGGCATCCTACTAACTCACTTGGTCTCTGTCCCCATACTTCCTTCCCAAATTTCTCAGGCCTCAAGTCTCGGCCTGTCCCCTTTCTCTTCCTGTTATCATCTCGTTCTTGACATGTTTAAAAGGCAAACAAAGAAACTTAGAAAGTCTTTTTCAACTAGAACAAAACCATGGTTAAGAGAAGCCATAATAAAAGAACAGGAGTGATATTTAATGTCAAATGCATGGCACAATGTCCCCAGTGTGATCCCAGATGTACTCAGGCAAAAGGTCATTCAAAAACAGAGGAAACAGACATTTTCAAGGATGTAAGAATTCTGAAAATATAACACTTGGGAGTCACTCATGGAAAAGTTGCTTGACAATAAAATCCAGCTAATCAAAAACTAAAAAGTGAGTTAAAAAACTCAGAAGTAGAGAAGCTGCTGTAAATTATTTATGGTCAATATTGAATCCACTTATAATAAGACTAAGTAGCTGTTGAATTATGCATATAGAAAGAATGAAAATGTTATATATCTTACAAATAATAACGAGAACATCACAAAAATACTGGAAAATAAAAGAAGAGTCAGAGTAACTATTAGAGAAAAAATTTTGTCATCTGATGATTTAATGAATCAATATAGTCTAAAGTTGAAATATACACATAATGACTCCAATTTCTTCAAGTATTACCAAAATATTTTTTAAACCTTAGTAGGAATGTGTAAGACTATGTCTCATAGTAAAGAAACATTTAATTTAAGATCAGTAATTTTTTCAAGTTTGTTTTCATTTGTATTTCTTCTAAATAAAAACTTGTTGAGAAAATTATGCACATATATAATCTCATTTTATGTAACTATTCTGATCAGTCTACTCCCACCCATCACTCTTTCTCTCTTCCAGGTGTATATGATATTCTTATAACAATGTAGTGTAACACAAACTACATCTGGAAACATGCCCACTTAATGTTAACAATGGCTATTTCTGGTCATGTAATTTTCAATGTACTTTATTTTACGGCTTGAATTGGTTTTTCATAATAAACATATATTCTTTTTACCCAAAAGTTAAGTCAATATTCACTTTGGGAATTTTGAAAGATATAGGTTGAGTCAGACCATGTCTCATAAATGAATTTTCCTAATTTCCATTCAGGAGGACCAGCCAGCAATCTGTGTTGGCAGTGAAGCTGTCTAAACAAGGTGAAGGTTGATCTGACTTGATGGTGAATGAGCTCTTTATACCAAGAGAAATCAAAATTGCATTTGACAGGTGTTATCATTGGTAACTGCTTCAATGTATTTGATGGACATTTAAAACAGACAAGAACTTTTGATATGCACTTTTTTGAAGGAGTGTTTGGAGGAATGTGGATGCTTAGCCTTCCATTTCTAAGATTCAGACAACTAGAAGTACCCAGTACACCTTAGGGACTCAGTCAGTGCTTATTCTGTTGAACTGAAATAATGAAGGTTTTCCCAAGTTTGAAAGACTGATACATAAAAGAGAGCTTTTACCTTGTTTTTTTTTTTTTTTTTTTGGTGAGGAAGATTGGCCCTAAGCTAACATCTGTGCCCATCTTCTATTTTATATGTGGGATGCTGCCACAGCATGGCTTGATGAGCAGTGTGTAGGTTCACACCTAGGGTCAGAACCCGTGACCACCAAAGTGGAGTGCCTGAATTTAACCACTATGCCAGTGGGCTGGCCCTGAGAGGTTTTACTTTTTTTGTTTCATATCAGATAACAGAACAAGGATCATGGATGGAAGTTGTTGGAAGGTAGATTTGACTCAATATAAAGAAACAACTTAACCATTCAGATATCAATGGGCTGCTTCAGAAGTGAAATCGTCTCCACCTCAATGTGCTCTAGAGTCTGGGGGATTATTTGAAGAGCTCATTGTAAAGGCGATTTGTGCATCTTCTTCTACGAGGCTGTCTCTAACTTCAGACCTGTCCCCACTCTGAGATTCCGTGATCTCATAAACTTCAGAAGGCAACTGCGCTTTCCAAGGCCTTTCAGTGCTCAGTCAGCAGTTCTGATCTTGCTCACAGCCTTATTTTCCCATTGATAAAATGAGAGGACTAGTAAAAGTACCCCCTGTTACTTTTCCAGTTCTTAGATCTCTTAATCCTATAATCTGCTATATGTGATGATTTTATATAATCAAATTTCAAATCAAAGCAGCAAACATCCATTGCTTGCCAACGGTGTACGGGGCACCATGCAAGATACTGAGGTTGTGGCTTCACTCCAACACTTCAGGCTCTCAGTCTTGGAACAGCACATAACTGGTTAATGGGGATGTGTTCTCAACCTTGTTTTAACACTATTTGTGGAAAACAGAAACTAGCACATTCCAAAATGCACAGTGTCTATGACCGGAAGGGTGCAGACATCCTCTTTGTGCCGACTGATGAAGCCAGATAGTTACCTGTTAGCTTGCTGGCCATTTCTTCCTGAGGAAGGCCTTCTGACAGGAGTATAAAAACCTAAAATCCACAGAAGCTTCTTCGACTACTTGACTACATGCACGTGAAGAAGTGCTACATTAACCTAAACAACCATTCAAAGTCATCCTAAAAATCTAAACCTCAAGGAATAAATGGAAGGATAGCTCTTTAAGAAATTGTCAAGAAACGATATGGTGACAGATTTCAGCTTCCTACTGAGAGGAGTGAAGTATGGCATTAGTATAGTATTCCTTTATTTTTAAAAATTAAGCCAACAGTGATCACATGCAAAAAGAATCATAAAGAAGCACCCTCTCAAATGCATTTATTTCCCATTGTAAAAATTTCAACTGACTTCCCCAAATTAAGATAAGGAAATCTTGTATTGATTCAAATTAAGTTGTAAGAATAAAGTGTGGATATCCTGTCCCTGGTTTCCCCACCATCCTATCTCTATTGTTATTCACTTTGAGTACTGTTTGTTGAATGCAGTCATGGGGTGGAAAGTAAACAAACCCAGCCGATGCAGGTGTGGATGTGATGAAATCTGATAGTGTCCACAGTCTCGAAGGAAAATAAACAGGAGCCATTGATTTAAATGTTGTCCATAACCCTACGGCCATTATCCTTCCTTTCTCCCCTCCTTTATCTTCTACACATATGCATTTAGGTGACACATAAACATTCGGACTTTTACGTGAATTGGGGGTAGTTCCTCAGCAATGTAATAGATCTTGCTCATCACAGAAAATTCAAAATTAATTATGCAGAGGGCAATGCCTCGTTAAACAGTATCAACAAGCAACATTTGTTAAAACTTGCCACCTGTGATAGAATACTGACCCATGAGCTGTTTTGCATTACTACTAATTTTTAAAATGCACCTTTGAGAAAGTATTGTCACTAAACGAAACGAAACAAGCCTGATCATTGCATATATGATTCCTCTAAGAAAATCACAGCTAATTTAAAATAAATTGCTTTCAGTTGAAACCAAACTTGTCCCAGTTCATAGTCAACCTCTACTGTTTTCTGATCTTCAACACAATAGTGATTTTGAAATTTCTTAAACTCACTTTTATTTGGTTTGCTGTGATGTCTTTAACTTGAGTCAACAATCTTTGGCCATATTGTTTTGAAAAAAGTGCATTACCTCGGGGCTGGCCCCGTGGCCGAGTGGTTAAGTTCGCGCGCTCCGCTGCAGGCGGCCCAGTGTTTCGTTAGTTCGAATCCTGGGCGCGGACATGGCACTGCTCATCAGACCACGCTGAGGCAGCGTCCCACATGCCACAACTAGAAGAACCCACAACGAAGAATACACAACTATGTACCGGGGGGCTTTGGGGAGAAAAAGGAAAAAATAAAATCTTTAAAAAAAAAAAAAAAAAAGTGCATTACCTCTACATTAAAAAAATTGTGTCTTCCAATTTTAAATAGTATCAGGATAGTAGCTCCTGAGGTGGCCACTTACAATTTTCATTAATGTATCTATTACATTTCCCAAATCAGTATCCCGTGGAACACTGCAGGATGGTACTAAGTGTTCTAGAGTTTTCTCTAGGACATCTGTGCAACTTTAGTATGCCAAGAGGAACAGAAGAGTCTCTAGTGTGAGATTTCCCACTCTTATTTTGTCATGGCTTTCCTTTGTTATCACCTATTAATGCCTCTAGAAACAAGTTTTCAAGTAACGATATTTAGGGAAGATCGAAAAACAAAGATACAGAAAAAACTAAAGTAACACCAAAAACTAACATAACACATATTTCTTGGTCTACTTTCTCCTCCCTTAAGACTCCTCTCAGCACAGCATCACATTCTTAAGAAATAAATCCAATCTTCAAATGCCTTTCAAAGTAATGTATTTTTTTTTTCCTGAAGTTCTTTAAGGAAATTAAGAAGAGGGTTGCATAGCATAGAACACAGGAAAACTTTCTAAAAATCCAATATACAATTTCCCCCTTTTCCCAATTTCCATGCCTCATTGCATGACCACAAATCTCTCCCTAATCTCTCCCCTGTTCCCACCCCCATGATCCCTCTCAGATATTTTCCCTTCTAAGAATTTGCAAGCTCAGAAATGTCGAATGATCTCTCGTTTACATCTTCATCTATTTCAGCCAACCAAAGAGAGATTTCTTTGGACTCATTCTATTTTAAAGACCAAGAAGAGGAGAATTGAAAATATTAGTCCAATAAGAGGATTCCTTGGTGGGGGAGAGGAGTCGATTAATTGGGTCCTTTTATTCTTTCTCATTCTACACTCATCCAGGAAAAAATGAAAGTATTTCTTTCACTAGCTATCTCTACCCCTTTCTTCCCAGAAAGAAGTAGCTAGACTTTCATACCCAAGGGACAGTTGTATTTCAAGTCCAGGTAGAAGTAGAGTTTTTTGGAAGATAATACCATTTTTTGAGGACTAGGGTAGTTTGAGGACTTGGAGAGAAAATTAGTGCATTTGGTCTACAGAGGGTGGGTGGGAATGGGCCAGGGCTATGGGGTGTTTCGGACATAGCTGGACCTCAGAGGAAGCCAGGCTGGGAAGCCCGAACACTGTTGACATTGGCTAAGACCACCAGTAGCCCACCCAATGCTCTCTTAAAAAATTGAGAAAGGGGTGCTCTTTCCACAAGACATTATCTCCATCTTTGGAAAATTGTGATAATATCTAAATTTTGTTAGAAAAAGAGACTTCACTGCCATCTGCTGAAAAATTGGTAAAATAAATGTGTGTATCTACGACGTCAACAATGAGTATGGTGCCTCCTTGGGTCACGCAGTCCCCAACCTGCACAACTATACATGGCGGTATATACATGGTTCTAGCCTTGGAAGCTGTGGTGATGGTCTCTGTGCTGTGCCTTTATCAGCGGACAGCACCCTTTTGGCAGAATTGGAGCACGACTAGTGTTTGAGAGAACATGATATAACAGAAGAAGTGATAGGGAAAATGGTGGCTACCACGGACCAAAGAAGAGGGCTCTCCTCCAACTTTCTAGAGAAAGCTCCAGGGTCCAATGCAGAAAAAGTGTAGGGGTGGCCTAGGAGGAATTTCCTCTCACAGTAAGGCAGCAAGGGTTTGACTGAGCAAAGTCATCGGTGGTCTGCTGTGCTTTTCTTCTGCTGAAAGAACAGAGGAGCGCCTGCTCCTGTGTGCAGCCTCTGCAGCCCGCACCCTAGGGACGCACAGTACTACTGGCCCCCTTTATTCTGCCCCCAGGTGCTGGAATACTCTCTCTAGATGGGTAGGCTAGTGTAGTAGCTAGGAGGGTAGCCTTAAGAACCAGACTTCCCGGGTTCAAGGACTGACTCCACTACTCACTGACTGCTTTGCTGTCTGCCTCAGTTTTCTCAACTATACAAGGAGCATAATAGTAGAATTTGCCTTGTAGGGATGCTATGAGGATTAAATGGGCTTTTCACGGAGTATATACAATACTGAGAATGTGGCCGGGCACAAAATATTGTTGACACCTTCTGTTATTATCCTTGGCCGTCTTAATCCCAACACTCCCATATCTGTTGGAAGACTGAAGCTCCCAGAAAATGTAAGGTAGAAGGTTAGGGGTGTAGGTTGGTGGCGTGGGAGAAAGGGAGACTGAGGGATTACTGCCTCCCAACAGGTATAGTCCCTAGTACAGTGCTGAAGGCAAAGGCAGGAAGAGAATGATGGTACTGTACAGCCTACACACTAAATATTTCAAGTATTTGGTTTAGTGCTTCAGAAGCTAAGACGTGGAAGAGTAAATGATCCTACCCAGAAGAGCGTAACTCTCCTTGACAAATGCCCAAGAGCCAAGAAGCATTGGGCTGGAAGTTAGACACACGACCCTACCCTCTGCTGTAGAGCTGCCAGGGTACTTGCCCAGGACCTAAATGAACCGTGGGCAAAAGCGAGGAAAAGTCAGTACCCAGTCTTTCAGCAAAGCTGTGATCTCATTTTAGAATCAGCAAAGAGTCGGAATAGCAATGGCTTCCCAAAGACACTGGGCCAAACCCTTTGTGTGAATTATCTCACTAAATTTTCACAATGGCCTTTGACGTCGATACCCTTATTGTCCAATGTCATGGACAAGGTCCGTGGTTATACGTAGGTGGAGAAGCTGGTTGAAGATTGACCAGCAGAAAGTGATAAGGGCATATAGTTTTCTATTTCCACATCAGTCAAGTCTACATTTCTTTACCTGCTTCCTACAAATGAGGCTTAAAGTTTCCCTTATTATAGTTCTCATCAAATGCTACGTTTTTTCTTAGCTTCTTAGTTCTAACCAAGCTACACCTACTGAAAATTTTCCAATCTCTTACTTATTTTTGCTTTTGCCAGGTTTTTCCCTACTGTAATTTCTTATGAAGCTTGGAGTACAAGTTTTTGGGCTATGAGCCAAAGAAAATAAGTGCAACTTCTTTCTTTTCCTCTTTTAAACATCTCTGGAAACTGGTGAAGTTTAGTTTAAAAATTTCCTTTCCTAATTACGTTCAAATTTTTGTATTTTTGCTGCCTTGCCTGTAGAACCTCATTAGGAAAGGGGAATTGAAAATTGATACTGTCTAAATCAAAGCTGTTTCACATGTAATTGGTATCCTCACATAATTAAGGATAAAAATGAAGAGAAATTTATTACGCAGATAACTTTGTAGCATGTTGTTTTATTAATAAATCTTTTCATTCCATGAGACTTGCTTCAAATTTCAAAGGATTAATTTCCTATAAACGTATTAAAAAACTAACTTTCCATCTTTTCCCCAATTGCTCCCACACAGAATCTCCCATTCAAATATCAGTTTTTTAACAGTAGAGCCAGTGTCGTCTAAGTCTCCAAATTTGGTATTCTATTTTATTCCTTCTATCACTGCATTCAATCTTTATAAAATCTTGCTATTTCTTCATCCATATCTTTTGGCTTTTTTTTTTGTGTGTGGGGGGGAAGATTAGCCCCGAGCTAACATCTGCTGCCAATTCTCCTCTTTTTGCTGAGGAAGACTGGCCTTGAGGTAACTTCTGTGCCCGTCTTCCTCTACTTTCCATGTGGGACGCCTGCCACAGCATGGCTTGCCAAGTGGTGCCGTGTCCACACCCGGGATCTGAACTGGGGAACCCTGGGCCACCGAAGCGGAACTTGCGCACTTAACTGCTGCGCCACCAGGCCGGCCCCTCTCTTGGCTTTATAGTTCACATCCATTGTCATAGCTATTATTATCACCCAGGCTCCCATCACTACCAGACCCCGCCCCCCTACAACGCCGACAATCTCTCAGCCAGTCCTCCTGCCTCTACTCTCTGTCTCAATTTATTGTTGAAACAGCTACGGGCTTGGTCACTCTTAAATATCAAGAGCAGATGTTCCATAAATGAATTAAAATTCAGCTGTAGGAGGAAAGCACTCTTTATAAAATTAGGTGATTTATGTATATGTGTATACATTAGATATCTGTGGGCCTGAAGCTGCGAGTGGACTAAGTTACTTGTTGACTTTCAAGGCTTTTTTTTTTTTTTTTGGTGAGGAAGATTGGCCCTGAGCTAACATCTTTTGCTAATCTTCCTCTTTTTGTTTGAAGAAGATTGTCACCGAGCTAGTATCTGTGCCAATCTTCCTCTATTTTGTCTGTGGGACACCACCACATCATGGCTTGATGAGCAGTGTGTAGGTCTATGCCCAGATCTGAACCCACGGACCCTGGGCTGCCAAAGTAGAGTGTGTGAACCTAACCACTATGGCACCGGGCTGGCCCCCTCGACTTTCAAGTTTGATACTTAATTTGCAGTAAGGGAACCATTGATGAACGGTCAGAGTGCTCTGGACGAACAGGCTGGAGAGCCAGGGAGGAATGAGGTGTGGGGCCAGGATCTCGCTTTTCCATTGGTCTTCTCCAGCTTTCCCTTCTTCCAACTACTCCCTTTCTTTTCCTGTTCTCCCCTTCAGTCTCTTTTTCTACTTCTTTCACTATTTTATTCTTTTTTCCTCCTTCTCTTTTACTTTTTCACCTTTCCTTTTTTCTCCCCTCAAACAACTACATAAATTCATTCCTCCCAGGGGCTCTGCATACGGCTGTGCAGGTTGTGCAGTTGTCCAGCTCCAGGAGGACAGTCTCTGTGAAGGTGAGCCACTGGAGATGAGCAGTGCACAACCTGAACAGCCTTATGCTGAGGTTTGGGAATACAGTCAATTTTAACTGGTTTGATTGCACACAACTCCATTTACATTGACCTCATAGATAATATTAAGGTAGACAGAACTGAAGACTTGGGGAAAATGAATGAATTCCTCATTCCTGCAAGACACCAATATTTATTTATCTATGTATATTGAACACCAACAGGGAGAAAGTCCTCATTGTATGGGGCTGGGGATAGAATCGTGAACAAAACAAAAATTCCTGAGATGTGGCAGAGAATGAATGAATAAATATATACAGCATATCAGATTGTAACACGTGTCATGGAAAAAAGTAGGATGTGGAAGGAGTTAGGGAGCGTGTGTGTTCCCGTGTTGGTGACAGGAGACCGCAATTTAAATGGGACAATCAGAAGGCCTCACTGAGCATCCTCTGACAGAGGTGAAAGAAGTGAGGTAGGTACCGTGGTGACGAGCACCCCAGGCAGAGTGAGCAAGTTCAAAGCCCCAGGCAAGAGCGAGCCTGACGCTGTGTTTGGGGCTGTGATAGTCCCTAGTTGTGACCCAAGAAGTGACCGCAAAAGATGTGTGACCTGCTCATTTTTAATATATTGATCCACAAGGTGGTGATATTTTTGTCAGCAACTTTCATGTATTCTGGCTTTTGTTTCTGCTTTCGTTGGTCCATCCTGGTGCTTTTTTGAATGCTTCAGTGGTAGATAAAAGTTTTTGACAAAGTTGCCAAGGGAATAATATTGAATGAAGTGCCTCAAAATGATTTGCTACACAAATAGATACATCAGCGGCAGCCTGACCCATTTATTCAGGAATTCAAATGTCAGATATTTATCAGGGCTACTGTGTGCCGGGAAAAGTGCTGTATCAGGGGTAGACTGGGGAACAGACAAGAATTCTGCTTCGCTTTCGGGTCAGACAAAACAATAAAGATAATGGTGGTAATAATAATAATAGGTTGTTAATAGCACTAGGAAGAAAATAAACAGGGTCTGTTGATAACATAGAATGGGGGAACATGCTGAAATGAGTAAAGATAAGATGGCCCCAGAATGCTTGCCCTTAAGCCTTCTTGCTGAAGCCATTTAAGACATTAGGACATTTAAGCACATCCTCAAGGGCGAGAAGGCTCCAGCCCTGTGAAGAAGGGAGGGCAGAACCTGCAGCCATAGAGTCCTTGGGCAGGACTGAGCAGGGCGAGCCCTGGGAGTGGACAGAAGGCCCAAGGCCCAGAGCTTGCTTATCAAGAGGGAGAACCTGATGAGATGAGGTTAGAAAGGTGACGAGGGCTCTGGAGCTGGAACACACGAAACTGGCAGGACATGGAAACGGGCTTGGACATGGTCCTCCATTTAATTGGAAGCCACTGGATACTTTTGAGCAGGGGGTAACATGATTGGATCTACGTGTTTCAAGATCCTCCAGCTGCTGTAGGAAGATGAGCTTGGAGGGGAGGCCCAGTTGAAGCAGGATGACCCATCAGGAGGCTGTAGTGGTTGTCTGGGGGGAGATGCTGGAGGCATGTAGAGCAGGAAAGTGGGCACATTAAAGAAATATTTTGAAGGTAGAACAGACAGGACCTGCTGATGGATTGAACATAGTGGGAGTGAGGAAAAGGAAGAGTCAAAGATGACTTCGGTTACTCAGATAACTGAACGATATTGTCAGTTACCAAAATGGGTAAAACTCAGGGTGAAAGGGACAGGTTTGGGAGTTCCCTATGGATTTCCTCCAGTAGATACCAGCCACCAAGTGTAAGCTTTATTCAGGACTCTTGGGTGATAGTTCCATTGTAGAAAGGGAGTCACTCCTAGACTTCCATTAGCCCGCTCATGGGAGCCTTTGCTGGCGAACAAGGTCCTCAAAGAAGCCCCCATACGATTGTCCCAAGGCCCCTGTTCCACAGGCCCAGGCCAGCGGGCAAAATGGACAGCAGGAGAGAAGTGGGCCCCGGCCCAGGTGTGCAAAATTGTGAGGTGTGTGTGGGGGTCTGCTTTCTGCTTTTGAGGCAAAACCACCCACTTCGATTTGCAAGGGTCTCACAGTCAGGTTTCACTCCAGTGTTGCCCCCTCCTGGGGAGTGCAGTGGAAGCCCCTCCTATGTGGAGAACTGAGAAGCGGACATTAGGGGATTCCCTCCAACAGAACTCGTCTGTCCATGTCTAAAGAATCAGAAACTACTCATGGGTCGCTAATAGGATGCGGCAAGCCACAGGATTAAGGACAAACTCTTGCTAGATAGCCCTGCTTTGTAAATAGGAAACAGTGAATACCGGGCCTAAATATCTGTGGATGGATGATTACACTTAATGAAACAGGTAGTCCTCTCATCATCATCATCATCATTATTGGATAGAGTGGCTCTTAGAGTTTATTATTCACCATTGACATTGTCAGTACACACACACACACACACACAAATATGCCGACTAGGAAATTTTTTAAATGAATTCACTCTGTTTTAATGGCTACAACTCCTGAAGGATGGTAAAAGCACTTGGTTTCAGTTATCAAATTATTTATAAAAGATTAAATAAGTTGGTTGAATACGTTGAATAGTATAATAAAGGAGATTAAATGAACTTCTACATTGAATGTACATTGCATATATTAATACATACATGTTAAAATAATATAAATTATTCTTCTCTAGTCTTTGGGATGCCAAGAACAAGCCAACTATATTCTCTCATAAGTACTCCTCAACTCTAAGCATGTTAAATGGAGCTTGAAATTAAAACTCTTGTTTTCCTATTACAAGAATATGTAAAGCTACTTTAAGTAGGGTAATGAGGGAGGTAGTTATGTGGCAAAAACTTTTGCTTTCATCAATAAAATCAAGACATAATTTAAAAATAATACTCTAAGAGCAATCATCTCATGGATTGATGTTCAATTCTACAAATGACTTTTGGGAGATGATGTGAAGATATGACTTCACGGAAACCTCGTAGGGAAGCATCTTATAGATGCTGCCTGAATCCTAGGCCACTAAGGTGGCCACTAGGGGGCACTGACTTCAAGACACCATGAGATACTCTAGGAGCCTGGGTCCACCTGGGACAGGCAGGGACCAGAGAAAAGGCAGCCTCTCAGTGGATAAGCTGGAGAATGAGGTCAGAGATAATGGTCTGACCCATGTATAACTCTGTAGGCTGTTTTTTTTTTTTTTTTTTTTAACATTTTAAGTGTGATTTCTATTTAGTTATATTTTCTCTCCAAAGCCCCAGTACAGAGTTGTATATCCCAGTTGGAAGTCATTCTAGTTCTTCTATGTGGGATGCCACCACGACATGGCTTGATGAGCAGGGTGTAGGTCCACACCCAGGATCTGAACCAGCGAACCCTGGGCCGCCGAAGTGGACCATGCGAACTTAACCACTACGCCACTGGACCAGCCCCTTAGTTTTTAAATAGTAATATATTCCATGATTCAAAAGGACTAATGACTGATTGTAGCCTCCCAATATATATTCTTACTTTCTTCCTTACCTCAGCTGAAAAACTGCATTTCCCAGAAGCCCCTTGAAAAAAAGGCATGGCCATTACTTATGGTCCAGTCAGCAATGTGTGGTAGGAGTGTAGGGTAGACTTTCTGGGAGCCCTCCTTAAAAGGGAATTCTTCTCTTCCTTCCTCCACCCTGCTTCCTTGAAGGGAGTCTGATGGAGGAGTCATGAGGACACAGGTCACACCCTAATAGGGAGGAGCACAGAGCCTGAAAGGGTCTGGGCGGCTCTAAGTTTATGGAGCTGTAGCCCCAGCCCTGGGGTGCCTACCTCTAGACTTCCTTCATGTGAGAGAGAAATACACCTCTCTCTCTTGTTTAAGCCCTTGTTTCTGATTTTTCTGTGAAATGCAGTCATGCCTAATTTGACTAGTGAAAAGCCTCCCTTTTGTCAAGTTCCCAAACAATGTAATTCCCTCTCTTCTGAAGATATTTTAGCTAGTAGCATACAGAAGTGTGTGCATGCATGTGTATGTATCTCGGGATTCGATTCATATCAAGACATGCAAAGCATCCTCATTCTTTTTTGAGGTGTACAGATTTCAATGGGGTTGATGTACTGTAAAGTATTGATGAACGTTTGAATTGTTTCCAGTCTTAGGCTATTACAAATAATGCAGCATTCAATAACTTGGTACCTCTTCCACCGAGGGCTTGTGTGCTTATCTGTAGGATAAATTTCCGAAAGTCAAGTGCTAGGTCAAAGAGGATGTGCATCCGTACTTCCGACAGCTGCCCTTTGTAGATATTGATTCATCTTTTAGCAGCAACATATGAGAGTGCCCTCTCCCCCACATCCTTCGTGACATGGTGTTATCAAAGGCGGCTGAATTTACATTTTTTCTGGAACTGCTCAGGAAAGAATGAGGGAATGAGGGAAAGGAAGAAGGGAGCAAGGAAGGATAGATTAGGTTGGGATGGAAGTACCATCCATGTTGCATGGGTAGGGAATGCAGCTGAGGTGTGAATCGGAAGAGACAGACCCTTAATTAATTCAGTCCACTTTTGTTATGGACAAGTTGTCAGGATGAGCATATAGAACTTAGATGGTTTAAAAGCCATGGAATGAATTGTGGTTTATGTGAAGTATCTACCAGAGGTTAGTCTGTGGCGTGATTGACGTGTACATCTTTTGTTATCTAATCTTCAGAGGTGTGGCGCCTGCAGTGATGTTGTGGTTTGGAAGTGAAGAGCACAGGTCCTCCAGGAGTCTCTGGAGGAGGCTCAGAGGGCACCAGGCAGGATTGGCAGCACGCGGTGGGCTCTGGGAGAGCCGCTGTTGCCCTGAACCAGGCCTCACTCACTTTGTTAGCTCTGGGAGCCGTGGCCTGTCCGTGCTTCTCTCCCTGCTCCCACTGCCGGGCCCTCTCCTGGGGCTCAGCATTCTTGCGCTCCCTGGCGAGGGCTGTAAAAGTGAGCAGAGAGCAAACTCAATGATAATGACCACCCTTTACACATTAGCACTTATTATGGACCAGGAACTGTTTTAAGAACTTATCATATATTAACATACTGACCCTCATCACAACCCTAGGAGTAACACTAATTATCATCATCTCCATTTGATGGGGAACCGAGGCACAGAGAGATTATGTCAAGACCACATAGCCAGTAAGGGCTAGAGCTAGGATTTGAATTTAAGCTGTGAGGACCCAGTCCGTGGGCTTCACCCCACACCATACTCTCATGACATTTTCTTAGAGCCCTCCATTCAGCCCTCGCCCCAGATCCACTGATGGTGCTTCAAAGGCTCGGTCTATCTGGTGACTCTGGGAACCAGTCTCTTCCTCCCAAAAGCACAGTGGTCTGAAGGGACGATTAAAAAGCTCTGTTGTGCTCAGAGGAAGAAGCCCGAGAGAACAAACCGAAATGTTTGTGCAAAGCAGAGGAAAGAGAAAAAACAAGAAAGCCCAAGAATGGATGGAGGAAGGATCAGCAACCGAAAGAGAAAATGGAGGAGCAGAGTGGACTTCAATGCAATTACAGTTTCAGTCTTGCAAATCACAGTGACAGAAGGGCATTGTGAACCTGCAAGATGCACACCAACTCAAGGGAGCCATTCCCCACTATGGCAGGCAGGCCACGTTCCCCCTCAGAGAGTGACTGTGACAATGTCCTCGCAACTGCATTGCCTACAATAAGACTCAGCACCTAGCAATCGCTCAATAAAAGTGTGTGGAAGGAAGAAGAGACGTTTATGAAAAGGACTGAGGAAATCAAGAGGAAAGAATAAAATTCAACATGAAACTAACATCCAGGACTAGGGAACTAAACCAAATCAACACGGAACACACATGGGAGGTTGCACTTCAATTCAGAGACCCCATCAGGATGCTTTCGGCTGCAGGTTTCAGAAACTCCAACTCGGAAAGGTTTGAAGTCCAACACAAAGAAAATACTTACGTCACATAAGGGAAGTCCTGAGGTATGCAACCCTGAGGGGCCCTTAATCCAGGGCCTCAGCCATGAGACTCATCCTTTTCTCCCACAGCTCTGCTAACCTGAGGCTGAGAGGGAGCCCACCGTAGCATCCTAGGAATCACATTCAGAGAAACAACACCTGGAGAATCAGGAGGAACTGTCCCTGCTCATGGCCTTCTTTACTGCTGTAGAAATCTACCCTAGAAATGGCCTTCAAGCCGACTTTCCTTCACATCTCATTGCCCACACTTGGGTCAGGTACCATAAGAGATGCAAACCCCTCAGCCTCACCAGGCCACCTCAGACAGGTGTGATGCCAACTTCCTGAGAAACAGCTCTGCCTGGGAGAGGAGTAGACACCAAAAAGAATCCAGCCCTTTAGGAAGGAAGGACTGGGAAATGGGGGCTGCATAGCCATGCCACAGACTCCGTGATAGAGGTCTACAATTCCCTTGGGGATACTAGTAAACAAATAGAGATAAGAAATTTAAGTGCATATTAAAGTATCATCAAGTAATTTAAGACCCAATTTACTAATTATAGGAAAGGAATTCTTGTCTTGCTTTGCTTGTGTCAAAAGTTTGCTAACTTTGTTACTTTTCCAGTTGCAGATGGGTTTATGACATTTCAAAGGAAGGATTTTCATAGAGAAGAACACATAGCTGCCCAAACTGGACTGACAATGTTTTCTGGGCAGGAAAGCGTGATAAGGAAGATGTCAGAGGGCGGCCATGCTTCTGCTCTGAGAGGAAGTAGCAGACCCAGGATGACCAGACTCAGGACTCTGTATGTATAACTTCAAAGAATGGATGACGTGAAAAACAGCTGCATTTGTACAACTGTCATGAAGGAACCTATAAAGAAATTAAACCAACACTTTCCACGTGATATGAATCTATAAGATTTCAGGGCTATATGTGGTTTGTAATATTCAAAATAGAAAGTCTTAAATACTCCTTAGATTTAGTATTACTATAAGATTGGAAAGGAAATGTTATTTAATTATTAAAGAAATATTTATTAAAATCTGACTAGTCGCAAAGCACTGAGTCATAAAAACTATGACTCAGACATAGACGTAGGCCTCCAGGATTTAGGAGAACAACATCTGTCTCTAAAGGTACTCTCTCTCTCTGTTTACAAGGAGCCTTTTGCAGAGCTCTAGGACAGTGCTTCTACTGATGGTGATTATTGACTTATTTGTCTTCTCCCCATCTGATGTGTGCTCCTTGGATTAATATTATCCTCATCTGTGTACCTCTAACATCTAGGTTTCAAAGCCACTCATCAGTTGTTCAAATGCTGCCATTTTATCAAATCTGCATCTTATATGGATACTGTAACGATTCAACGAATGAAATTGATAATGAAGTCAAATTAAAATTCCTGTATGAGTAAAAAGCAAGAATAGAAGCGATGAAAAGAGTGATCAAATCCAAAGAGTACTGATAACTCATTGATAGCAAAACATGTTTTCTAGAAGCCCTGCTTAATCCAATGGTCCACAGAGGCACACGTGCCACAGCAGCTTTGCAGTGTTGCCTGGTTTGTGTGGATACTCGACTAAGTTAGAAGCTAATTTTAGTTCATGGCTACCAAAGTTTAGGCACCCTAATGACTCATTTAGTGTGTAGTCCTTAGGCATAGGTTAAAAACAACATTCTGTGGGCCAGCCCTGGTGGCTTGGTGGTTAAGTTTGGCACACTCCACTTCGGTAAGCTGGGTTCAGTTCCTGGGCACGAACCTATATCCATCATCTTTCAGTGGCCATGCTGTAGTGGTGGCTCACATACAAAAAGAGGGAGATTGGCAGCAGATGTTAGCTCAGGGCAAATCTTCCTCAGCAAAAAAAACAAACAAACAAACAAACAAAACATTCTGTGTAACTATGGGCCCTTCACCTGTCACAGCTGAAGAAAGGGCTTGGATTTTTTGTTGTTGTTAGTTGCTAAGAACTTTCATGGCATATGGTTGTCGATTACACTGGAAAATCACTGATATATGAAGTTTTGTTCCTTACTGAATGAAGACTTGAACTATTTTGGAATGTTATCAGACAGTGTATGATAACTCTTAAATCCTATCATGCACTCAAGTTATGGTGAGAGTTTTGAAGAAATGACAAATCAAAGTGTACTCACTTAAATGGGGGCAAAATGTTTATCTCACCATACTCAAATGTCAATAGGGGCAGTCAAGTAACCAAAAATTAAAAGCTCTGTAATCTTAGTACTTACTCATGTACATATTTGTGAGTTTGTTCCTTTCTGGGTATCTATATTTTTAGCAGAGTCCTATACAGACTCAAAGAGCTGCTTGGCCTGAGTGGGGCTTCAGAACCCCACCAATCTTTATCCACCTCATTTCCAAGCCACACAAATATATAATCTAAGAACATATAATGTGTTTCCTGGACAGTTTCTCTAGTCTTCTCCTCCAACCCAAAACTGTGGCTCTTAAACTCCTTATATAGAGATATTCTGAGAAATCTTGGTATTTAGTTGATGTATGCTGGTCACAAAGACTATTATGGCACCCCAAATGTATGACCTTTGACATAAGGATGCTATCGGAATACTATCATATTATGAACATTATTAAATGCTGAAACTTTGGATAAACATTCATCAATAGAAATAAGCAAATCATGTCTAAGTGTACAAAGGGGATTCCTGTTATTCACATTTCCCATAGAATCGTTTGTGTCATCCACAGAAGTTATTTTGTTGTTCTTCTCCCATGATGTTCTGTTTTTGTTTCCAGAAATCATTGACAAACAGTAAAGTATAGGATGCAGCTGTGCCACCAACCAGCCCTGTGACTGCAATTGTACAGTTTCGGGGATGATGCTGGCATTGGGATATAATACTGTAGTGTGACACACTGCTAAAATTCGAAGGGCGCAGTAGAGGGCAATGTTACATGTGACACGCAAAGCATTGGGATTCCTAAGCCCAAACTTAGATTTGTCTTGAGAAAATGTAATTGTGTGTAATTTAAATTATTTGATTTTGTCTTTGCTTCCTGCATTATTGCCTCAAGAACGTCACTGAGATTGAGATGCTTAATCTCAGGAGACCTTACTGATAAAAGGATTAATAAATAGCCCAAATGGTTCAAGCCCTGCGGGTATATATATAAATTATCAATGAGGGATTAAGTAGGCAAGGCCCTCAAAAGCTGAGGGAAAAATTGATTAGTTGGGATCTCAGAGATGTTAAAATTAAATACAGAATGGAGACCAGACTTGAAAATTCTCTGAGCAGACAAAACCATTCAAGCCACATAAACAAAACTAAATCTAGCTTATTTCACGAACATAAGCAAAACTGAGGTTATTTCTTATAAATGCCTCTGATAATCATATAAAGAAACTTAAATCATCTTCCTCAAACTGATATGAGATAATCCTTTTAATCAATCCCCTGCCATCCGGAAATACCCACTTTAATAACCAGTCGTTGCAAAGATTACACAACTTCCTCATTTTCACTTCATAAGCCACTCTGTGACGTCGTGCTTCATATCAGTTTTAAATCTGAATGCTTGAAATTCATGAGCTGTTCTTATATGCAGAATAAAGTCTTATTAAACATCATTTTTTATTGATCTGGTGGTTTTAATTTTGCTATTTCTGTATTTTTGAAAAGGGGATACAGATTTCTGGAAGAACGAGAAAGGGACTAATTGCGTCCCATAAACTGTTTGATGGAGCCCTTAATTTAAAGACAAGGGACCTGTGATGAAGAAAGGAAAGGAAATGGAGCCAAACGTAGAAGCAGGCAAAGGAAACTGAATTGAAGTTTCAGGATTCCCAAAAAGAGGGGTACAAATTTGCGATAATGTTAATGGCTTTTGACTGGTTAAGTACCTTCGAATGATTGCTTGGAGCCGGCGGTCCATTTGTTTTGAGGCAGTCGTGTTTTTCTTTATCTTTAAGAGTGCCTATAGCGGCTTTGAAGTAACAAGGTCAAATTCAACCACTTTTGCCTGGACTCTGCAAAAATACTGGGTTTGAGATTCCAGAGAACACGAAGAAGTCATTGCAGCCAAGCTTTTACCACCCAGAAGTCCTTTTAAAAGACTTTCAGAAGCATCCCGAATTTGCACATTACCTCCTTGACCTTTCAAGCAGGAGGTCAGAGCTGGAGCACGTGGTTTCAATTGTCTGATAAGATACACCGCTTCAGTCTTGGCCTGGTTGAAGGTTGAACCAGCTGGTTTCTATCTCTTCTTCTCTAATCATTAGGCATTAGGCAAGCCATGAAAATGTTATCACAGCATTTTATTAAAGTCGCTGCTAAGTCACATGATGAGTGGGAAAAAAATAGAAACAAAGCCAACAAAATAGACTTCTCTAACAAAAGCCCAGACTGCTCAATAAACGTGCAAGCCCAGGACCCTTGGTTCTGAAGACAACTTTTTAAAAAAAAGATTTGATAAGAAGCTTTCTCTCCTGAATAACTGACAAGCTTCCTTTTAACAGACAATGGAAATTCTTAAATCCCTCCTAATTTCCTTGTGGCCCTGGTTGCTAGAAAGCTTACACTTAAGTTTATTGTTTAATGACAGTACCAGCATTCTGTATTCCATTTCCTAGTACAATGCTCTCTCTTTTCTTTATGTGATTTTCTATTGTTTAAATTTTGAATTCACTATTATTTAGTCATTTCTATTTAATTGATATCATATTAAGTTTATCAGGCTGAATGTAACTTAATTATAGCAACAAAAACAAATACAAAAACAAACAAGAGAGTATAAGTTGTAACTCTAAAACACTACATTATTAATGACATTGAAATATAAGTCACCCTAGTAGACCCACCGAACATATCACTTTCCAATTTTGGGCTGTGTGAAAAATAACCTTAAGTACTTGGAAAATGTATTTGCTTCCATCAAAGACTCAAATACTTAAGAACATAATGGAAACTGATGCTTTTATAAGGTAATAGCTATTATAGTAGGACTCTTTCAATTGTATGTGATGGAGAATTCAACTCAAACTGGCTTAAGGTAAAGAGAAAATATATTGGCTCATGTAATTGAAAAATACTAGGGTGAACTCAAAGTACGGCTGGATCCAAGAGCTCCCCAATGTCATCAGGTCGGCCACCCTGCCTGCCTTTCTTCCTTTCTCCCTCTCTCTCTCAGTTCATGCTTCCCTCCCACGTTGACTTCGTATTCCCTGGAAGTGAGCTTCCTTATGACGGCACAACGGCTACTAGCAACAACTATTTTAAAGCCTGTCCACTCATCAACCCCAGCAGAAAGAGGTTCTTTATTTTTAATAAGCTAACAAAAGCCCCGCTATTGAGACCCATTGTTTCCAACTGGTTCACAATGTCTCATTGAACCTTGCCTAAGTCACATGCCCGTCCATGGGCACAGTTCCACTCAAACCACGTAAACTAAGAATAGGGGCTGGGTGTTTTCAAGGGGGAAATCTTGGTGCTGTTATTAGAAGGGGACAGGCAAAAATCACAGATGTCCACTACAATATTTCACTCAACTAGACCATTTTTTTGGACCTTGTTTTTCCGGGAAATTTGATTGCTGCTTAAATGTTAAGACTGATCAGTGAACCAGCCGGGAAAGAAAATCCTTGTCTTGATTATTCACAGGAGAATCCCATTAGCCCATGATGAATTTATTAATGAGAACTCTGTAGTGACGTTAATGAGTGACATAGACCAAATTTTGCTTTCTACCCCCAAAGTTGTGCCAATATGTTAGCTTATTCATATACTTAACTGCACATTAGGCTACAGTCTTGCTAAAATATTTTATATTTCATGTGTTGTTTATAAAGTCTCCATATTACACTTAGCACACCCAATATTTTCACCTATTCTGTTGGCAATTTGGGGGTTCATATGGGAATTAGTACTTACTCGACTGAATTTCTTCAATCTCTTACTCATATTAATTATTACAAATAAAGTATATTCAAAAAATTATAATAGACCTTTGATATCTGTTGAATTAAAAATAAAAAAGGAATAAAACATATATTTATGGCAAAAAGTAGGCTGCTTTAGCTATACAATGTCCTTGAAGTTGTTCAAGGAGACAGAGAACAGAGTTCCAGAGATGTTTGCACTTCATCTAAATTTACTTAATAGTTTTATTTGTGTGGGATATGGTATCAGTGTAGAATGTGCAGCCCTTGAACAATTAGAGCAAAAAAAGAAAACATCAGTTCAAGGATAGAACAAGGCTAGGCAGCAACAGGCCAGGTCTCCATAGGCAAAGAAAGCCATCAGCTTTTCATCCCTCCAGCCAGCAAACATTTGTTGAGAGCCTACTCTGTGCTGGATATCGTGGTGGGTCTTAGACGTGAAAAAAACTCAAAGATTTACAGTCTACTTAGATAATTCAGGGGCAACAAACAAATAACGATAATAACAACAACAAATTTATCTCATCATACAAGTGACCTTGGAGCGCAACCAGACCTGGTTTGGATTCTGATTCTGCCACGTCCTATCTGGGTGATCTTAAGCAAGTCACCTGATTGGAAGTATCAGTTTTCTGATTTGCAAAATGGAGACAAGAATACGTATCTTTTAGGGTCAATGGGAACGTTTAATGAGGTAATGGGAACAATAATAGCAAATATTTATGACACTTACACTGGGCCAGGCAGGATTCTAAGTGCTTTACCTGGATCAACTCATTTAATCTTCAAGTAACCTCATGAGGTAGGTACAACTGTTACAAACACCATCGCATACTTGGGGAAACCAAATCACAAAGAAGTTAAAATCTTACCTGAAGAGGCAGATTTGGGATTTGAACCCAAGCAACCTGGCTCCCAAGCCTACGCTCTTTGTGTTAGACTGAGGGATGCGCCTCCAGATCCCTCTCCAAGGATGACTTGTTGCCCAGCTGCAGTGAGGGCAGGGAGCAGATCCCCCCGCCCCCCCCCACCCCCCACCTAGCTCACAGCTGGGTGAAGGGCTCTCTGCTGCAGAGAGAGCCTCTAGCCAGCATCATGCCCTTCCTGAGTCGGCCTAGATCCTATGACTGAGCAACGTGAGGTGATGAAGGTCACTCAGGACGCTTTTATGGGCATATTCCACCCAATGCTTCACGCACAGTGGGCCAAGGCTTTGTCAAGTCTGCACCACTGTTAGACTTCTACTTCTGCTCAATCTTGCTTCCAGCATCTTGCTTTCACAGGTAAGCATTCAATTGCTTGGCTGCTTGAAGTTGTCCCACACCTCACTGATGCTCTGTTCATGTTAAAAGTTCTTTCATTCTCTTTGAATTTCATTTTGGGTAGTTTCAATTGGTATGCCTTCAAGTTCACGGACATTTTCTTCAGCAATCTCTAATCCGCCCTTACTCTCAATCAATGTATTTCTCATCTCACACATTCCAGTCTTCATCTCCAGAAGTTAGATTTGGGTCTTCATAAGTATCTCTCATGTCCTTATTTAACTTTTTGAATATATTGAATACAGTTATAGTAACTCATAATGTCCTCGTCTGCTAATTCTAACATGTATTCTGGTTTGGTTTAGGTTAATTTTTCCCATTATGGGTCTTATTTTCCTTCTTCTTTGCATGCTTGTTAATTTTTGATCAGATAACACACATTGTGAGGTTTTCCTTGTTGGGTGTGGGGTATTTGTCTGCCTGTCAATATTCTTGAGCTTTATTCAGAAATACAATTAAATTACTTAGAAACAATGCGATCTTTAGTTCTTACATTTGAGATTTATTAATAGGACCAGAGAAATGTTTGTTCTAGGCTAATTTTTTCCCCACTATTGAGGCAGACCGTTTTGAGAACTCTCTGGCCCGTGTATTATGACGTTTTCCAGTCTGACTGTTGGGAGCAGGCACTATTCCTGACCCTTTTTTGCGTGCTGGGTATTCCTTCTAATCCTTTTCAGGTGGTTCTTTCCCGAGCCTCAGGTCCTTTCCTCACACAAATGTGCTGATCAGTTTACTGCTCAATATTTGAGAGGGACCCTGTGCAGATCCTGTTGACTAGAGTCTAGTGTTTTAAAAACAATTGTTTTATATATTTTGTCTGATTTTTGTTGTTGTTTTAGGCAAGAGGGTAATTCTGGTTCCTGTTACTCCATCTTGGTCAGAAGTGGAAATCTTCCTCATTGTTTTTCCCCTAGTTTTACTGAGATATAATTGACATTTAACATTGATTAATTTAGAGCATGCAACATAATGATTTTATGTATGTATAAATTGCAAAATGATTACCACGATAAGTTTAGGTAACACCCATCACCTCACATAGTTACAAAATTTTTTCTCTTGTGATGAGAACTTTTGAGATTTCCCCTCTTAGTAGCTTTCAAATGTACAATACAGTAGATTTTTTAAAAACACATTAAAAAAGTGTTATGAAAATGTGCAGTAACTTAACATTTTTGGAATTTATCAAAATTCCTGGAAATTCAAATTTCTTTTTCTGGTCGATATTGTGGTACTACACTAGATCCCCACCTCAGGAGCGATGAACGCAATGCCAACTCTTGAAATAACTGCTGCTGAAAGCTCAGAGATGTGCTTCTTGCTAAGAGTTGTCTTCAGAGACAGGGAACAGGGAAGCTGTTTGGCTCTGAGCAAAGCTCGCGGTGTATCTCTTGGCACTCTTGTGCCTAGTTCTAACGTTAAATCCATGAGTGTGTCCACAACACCCTGTTAAGTGCTTGGAAACCGGGGCCCAGACTCCTCAGGGATGAGAGTCTGGACCGCTCCGCCCCGTCAGCCAACTGCCTAGTCTAGCAGAGGCGCTTGCCAAGGGTGAGGGGAGTCCAGAGTGGGTGGTGAGCAGGGGGATGGTATCGGTTACAGCTTTGATTAGAACGGGCGAGGGGGCTATAGTTTTTCCTTCTAACCCCAAGTTTCCCAGGAAATAAGCACAACCAGAATTCTGGAGACTCTATTCCCAGGTGGAATAAACTTACTGTAAGAAGAAAGTGGATCTGAGCTGTACAAGAGGTGGACAATAGTTGATACAGTAGTGCTCCACAGAGTTCCTTCCTCAGCGCCAAAGAACCAACCCCAGCTGCTGTGAATATTGGGGGCTGACGCCTCACAGCTGTGTCCCTCCCTGGGCATTGTCCCTGGCCACAGGGAACTCCCCCACCTAGGGTTATGCACTGTCCCAGAGGGTGGCCCACAGCCAACAACTGGGCGAAGTGAGGATACAGCCCGGCCCTCTTGCCTCCATGTGGAACAACTCTGGGGAGCCGTCCCGTCAGGAGCACAACTGAGCTGGAGAGAGCAAGGGAGTAGCCAATTAAAGCAATAAGCCAAAACTGAAAAAGTTAAGCCTTTGATCACTTCCTCTAATGGTATAAGCAAGAGGCTAAAACCAGAGGAAGCACTGACTCCCTCTGGTCCATTTTCCTGGTCCGAGGGTGTACTGGTTGAGGGTCAGGTGGATCAGCACAGACGTGGGGATCATCCCTCTGCTAAGGGAGCCCCGGACAAAAGGCTTTGCAGTTATATGGCCTCTGAGCTTGGAGGAGGGAGGGCTAGGAGTGGAAAAATACTGGGTACCGAGTGAGAGTGGGGAAAGTGTATTCAAAATTTCCTCCATTAACGGTCCTCGGCAGAGGGACCTGAAGAAAACCTCGGTGGCAGGCCTCAGCTGGAGACCTGGGACTGAGGGCACTGGGGCTAGGAATTTATTGAGCACGTGTGTGCCTGACGGTTGAGGAAATCTGAGTAAATGGCTTCGTTCTTTCTAATCCCAAGTCACTGATTTGCAATTAATCACTTAAGAGTATTAATTCTTTAATACACTGTGAGGAAATGCTCTGATGAACATCTGTGTAGACAACACTTCATGATCAAAAATTCACGTGTTAGAGAAGAGCACAAGTTCTGGGGTCCAACAGACTGGGAGCCCCTGCCTCTGCTCCCACTCACCTAGTTGACCTTGTAATACTCACGGTAGTCATGTTGATAACACGGTAATAGATATAACTAACCTCATCCCTACAGTACTTGATAGACTAAATATGCACTAAAAGGTAGTCATTTTTATTAAACAAGATTGCTTTTAATTATTTTAATATGACAAAATTAACTAGTCATTTTGACTAACCAACCACTCAATGATGTTAAAATAGTAAACACTTGAGTTGTCTGACCCATTGAATGATTTTTCCAAGAGCCTTTGGTATACCCCCCCAAATGTGCTGGCCTGGGCCAGGGACAAGTCACCCACCCAGCAGAATCACAGTAGTTAATGCTACACTCAGTATTATTAAAATCCTTTTACATTTATTTTCATACTTAAAATTATAAATTATATCACTAGTTCATTTTTTCTCAAGTAGTCTGCAAAGGTAACTTTGGGGCCAGGCCTGGTGGCCTAGTGGTTATGTTCAGTGCACTCTACTTCCGCGGCCTGGGTTTGGTTCCCAGGCACAGACCTACACCACTCATCTGTCAGTGGCCATGCTATGGTGGTGGCTCACATACAAGAAGAGGGAGACTGGCAGTGGATGTTTGTGCAGGGTGAATCTTCTTCAGTAAAAAAAAAAAAAGGTGACTTTGTTTTCTTATTTATAACGTCTGTTCTTTTTTTTTAAAAAAATATTATTTTATTTTATTTTATTTTTGGTGAGAAAGATTGGTCCTGAGTTAACATCCATTGCCAATCTTCCCCTTTTGGCTTGAGGAAGATTGTCCCTGAGCTAGCATCTGTGCCAATCTTCCTCTATTTTGTATGTGGGACACCACCACAGCATGGCTTGATGGGCAGTGTGTAGGTCCATGCCCGGGATCCAAACCTGTGAACCCTGGGCTGCCAAAGCAGAGAACATGAACTTAACCTCTATGCCACTGGGCTGGCCCAAAGTCTGCTCTTCTTGATCCAGAAAATTAGATTTTACTTAGATCTTTATCAATGACATTTTGTAGATTAAAATTTTAATTTCTTTCAATTTGCCTGTTATTGAAGCAATGCAGGATGGCTGAGGAAATATCTCATTGTTTTGTCTACACAATGAGAAAAAATTTCCTTACTATTTAGATATCTTCAAATTCTTTGATAGTTGACTGAATTTTGTACTTAAGCATTTTGATGTTTTCTCACTGCGGAATCAAAATATATGATTTCTAACAGGTATTTTTGTCTATCTTTTTCTGCTGTAGCCGCTGATTCCAGTCAGGGACTAGAAGCTGTCTTAAAGGAGGATCTCACTGTTTGCCAACAGATGCAGCAGATTTTGTGTTTTCTGTTCACGTAGGAGCTCCACTTTTTGAAATAGAGGGATTACGATATAGGCCTGTGCGGGATTTTGCTCTTTGAGTCAAAATTATATCTGACTGCTTTGATTGCTAATTCTCCAGGAAAGACTCCCCTGATCCTTAAGTCACTTACTCTTGTTTGACATGGATTTACCAGCAAAAGTCTCTATTTTTTGTTTTCTTTCTCACAGATGTTTTATGTATTCTGTTTTGAGTTTCTTCAAAAAATAAAGTAATCCACCCATCAAGAAAGTAATTACATTATCACTTTTCCAAGAAAGATTGGGGGGAAAAAGAGTGGAAAAAAAGTCTGACTCAAAAGAAAAACAAATACATATGTAGATAATGATCATTCTAAGTTGATCTAGTCTCAGAAATATGTAAAATTAAAACTATATCAATTGCATAAGAACATATGAAACACGTTCATACAAAAGCGCTCGCAAAATTCATACTTGGAACGCCATGCTAGTTTAATGTGGTCCTGTTTACTTACTGGGAGAACGTCATTTGGGGAATAACTCAATACAGGACAGGATGCACAGGAGAGAATTAGCAATGAAACAGGATTCACCTGGTAAGCAATTCAACCAAAGACTTGTTTTGTGCTCTTTTTATTGGGTGGCAAGATTTCTCCAAATCAGTTAATAAAGGTCTTTTGGGATAGCAATCTCCTTCTCAGACCTAAGTTCTCTATTACTGGTGCCCCTTATTTCATGTGTAGCTTAGATAAAGCTCACCTTACTTGGAGTGTCACCTTTGGGCAAGCCATAACCCAATTCCACAGTCGTGTGTTAATTTAACAGAGACCAGGCACTACAGGAGACGCTTCCACACACTTTATCTAATTTAATCCTCTTGTTGTTCCCTGTAATAATCTTACCATCATGCCCTCAGTCTTGCATACAAAAAAAGTAGGAATCTGTAGGATGAACACTTAGGCGATTGCACCTCTTTAAGGCTTCCTTTGCCTGAGAAATTCTGAGTGAAAAAAGAAACAAGAAGAAGGACAAGGATTTACATCTATGGGAGACATCATGTCTGTCAGACTCTCTGCTAAGCAGACACTAACTTCATTTCCTGTAATCCTCTCAACGACCGCATCAAGTGAGCACGGGCATTTCCACTCTGAGCTAACACAGTTTAGTCTCGAGGCCTCTCCTCCCCGTCACCTCTCCCAAGGCGTCAGAGGGGGCATCGTAGAGTGTGTTCATGGTCACAAGCCTTCTGATGTGTGTACTATTTGTCAGTTGTTGTTTTTTTAATTTATAATTTATAATTGGTGTGATTTATTTTCTCATTCTAAATAAATATTCACTCTCATACCTAATTTTATATTCTTATTTCATATTCTTTTTCGTTTTAACATTTGAAGAGATTATTTTATTGTTATTACTATTTTCTTTTTTAGTAAGGACTATTGGCCCTGAGCTAACATCTTTTGCCAATATTCCTCTTTTTTTCCTCCCCGAAGCCCCAGCACGTAGCTATATATCCTAATTGTAGGTCATTCTAGTTCTTCTATGTGGGATGCCGCCACAGCATGGCCTGATGAGAAGTGTGTAAGTCCATGCCCAGCAACAGAACTGGCAAATCCCAGGGCCACTGAAGTGGAGCATGTGAACTTAACCACTCGGCCACAGGGCCAGCCCCTTGTATTCTTTTTCTTAAGGCAGGCCTCTAAAGTTTTAAACTCTTCAGGCTCTGCAAAATATGATTCTGTCCGTGGGAAAAAGTGTCATCTCCATTTTTACAGATAAAGCAACTGAGGGCTGTATGGGTTCAGTAACTAGTCCTCATCACAGACTCAGTAAGAGGCAGACATGGAATTGGAAGTCCACTCTTCCTGACCTCATGACTTTTGTTTGCTGACTTCTTTTGGTGCTTTCAAAAACTTTTTTCCCCACAAGTAATACACAGATGTATTTATATTAAAACAGGAAAGAAAAAATATAGAAGGATGCAAAAGCAAACCAATAATGTCCCTCTCGCTGCCCCCATCCAGACTCCCCACTCCCCACCCTCCTTCCAGAAGCCCATCCATTGAGTAATTTGTACATTGTCCAAGACTCTAAAGAAATAGGGGAGAGAGTTTCTACCAGATAATCGATGTCTAAATGCAGAAATACACTTACCTATAGACTGATGTATGTGCATGGTTCTAAGGCCATGCTTGCAAGGTGATGTAAACACTCAGGGGAACTAGTTTAGAGAGCTGATGAAAGCTGGGTAAGAAAATGTCTTAGAAAGTTTTCTGATATCAAAACAATTGTTTTCAATGGGGGGGAGGGGGATGAATATTCTAGATAGCCCCTCAGCTTTTCCTTTGACTTCCTAGAGTCGTTTTCAATGACTCTCTAAGGGCATTACTCACCTACCATGGCACATAACTCACGGGTTCTGCTCATTCTCCATGTGTAGGCCAACTCTGAGAACTCTAGCCCGAGGAGACTGCACTCTTCTCTAACCCGTGTGAATCTGTGATCACAAAGTGTGGTCTACACAGATGTTCACATGGGATTTACATCGTCCAGGCAGATGAGGCCACCAGAGAGACACACGAAAATGGGGAGGAAAAGAAGCTTTTCTTCTTTTCCACCAAAAAACTGGTATCTCACTATAGGCTATATGCTGCATGGTTATCTAGGAAATGGACAAAATTTGATAAACTAAGAATTTCCTGTTTTAAACATTGATGTGAATACTATCTTGGTATGTTTAGACATGTAACCCCTGTAGTTCATCATGACTTAAGCAGGTGACATCTTTTTGGCATATTTTATTAGTTGTATCAATGTATTCACCATAAAAAAATAAAAGAAGGAAAAATCCAATGGAAAAATGGATAATTGTTAGTTTAGGCAATTGCCCAAAAATGAAATACATAAAGAAATGTATTTACAAATGAAAAAGTTTTGGCTAATGTAAGTCTGTAAAACATGAAGAAAAGAAAATAGGAAAAAAAAAAAGGAAAAGATAAAGTCATACCCAGGGTTGGTGAAATTTCCAGGAAACAAGACTCATATTTTACTAATGTGAATGAAATTTGATCGGATCTTTCTGCATTTCAAGTTGGCAATATGCAACAGAGTGCCTAAACTGTGAGTGTACTTTGAGGTAGCACTTACTTTTAAATAATGACCTAAAATAAAGACCCAATGAATGTCATCTACACAAAAGTTCCTCAGAGCACTGTTTTTAACAGTAAAAAATTGAAAGGGTCAAGGTTTCTAAAAGAGAATTACATGATGTTGGCTCATCTATTCAATGAGTTAATATATAGTTATTAAAAATGATAATGTAGAAGATTATTTAATAACACTGGAAAACATTTATGATTTTTTCTTTTAACAACACTGTTTTATTTTAATTTGCTGGGAAAGATTTGCCCTGAGCTAACATCTGTTGCCAACCTCCCTCTCTCGCTCTTTTTTCCCCTCCCCAAAGCCCCAGTACGTAGACGTGTACTCTAGTTGTAAGTTCTTCTGCTTCTTCTACGTGAGCCACCACCACAGAGTGGCTACTGACAGATGAATAGTGTCGTTCCATACCCAGGAACTGAACCCAGGCCGCCAAAGTGGACTGCACTGAACTTTAACCACTAGGCCATCAGGGCTGGCTCCATTGTGATATTTTTATTAGTGAAAAAGCAGATTACAAAACCCATAAATTGTATCTATAAAATATATGTGAATTATTTGTCCGCCTCTTTGTATATAAAGATGACTTGGTACAATCATACAAAGATACACATAGTGATTTCTTCTGGTGAGAGTTTTGATGGTTTGTCTTTATTTTCTTTTATGAGCTTTTATTCTTCCCTTTTTCCCTTTTTAAACTTTTTTTTCCAATAAGGAGGAATTTCAAAATCACAGAAAAATAAGAAAAGAATACAAAATCCTTGCATCCATGACTTTAAACAAATAATCATTAACATTTTTTATTCTTCCTTTACCTTAAAAAATTACAAAGTTGGAGTCCATTTTGTCTCCCATCTCCAATCCCATATTCCTTCTACTCAAAGACAAACACTATTCTGAGTTTGGAACTTGTCCTTCTCATCATTCTTTTTACCCTTATATGTACATGGACACTTCTAGAAACAACCTATGCTACTATTTTTGTGTGCATTTTACAATCATATGAGTTATATGATATTATGTGACTTCTGAAATTTACTTTTTTCACTCAAGATTGCATATTTTTGCGATGGATCCATGTGGATACATAGATCTAGATTTCTTTTACCTGCTATATATGATTCTATCATTCTCATGAATTTCTTTGAAAAATTTTATTCCTTTGTTAATTAGTTTTAGCTTGTTTCTCTCTTTATTTTGTAATTACAAAATTGCAATGAATATCCACATAAACGTACAATTTTACATGTGTGCAAGAATCTACTATAGAGGGGTATAAGACATAAATTAATGGCTGGAATATAGAATATGCATGTTTTCAATTTTACAAGATATCTGAACAAAATCAAGGTTTTGTTTTAAGGGGAACCTTTGTTGTATCCACCATATGTATCTTTTATTTGATTTATTATTTAGTAACATTTTTGTTGCTATTGCAAATGGAATTATATTCCTTTTTATAATGAAATTAAAATCATATAGAACACAAGGGAAATATAGAAATTTAGTATATGCCTATTACCTAGGTTTCAAACTTTATACTAACAATTTGCCATATTTGCTTTATATATTCATGTTTTAAAAGAAAGGAAATTATACTTTGCAGAAATAATTGAAGCCCTCTTTTTATCCATCCCTAAATCCATCTCCTTCTTTTCTCTCATAGTTATTCTTATAATGGTTACTAGTCATCCATGTTTTCATAATTGTACTGTACCTGTATGCATTTGCAACACTGTGTATCATTATTTTATTGTCACCATCACCTTGCTGCAAAGAACATCCTTGCACAAGTCTCCTTGTGCACACATTCAACGGTCTCTTGGTGCTGCATAACAAGAACTGGAATTTCTGAATCATAGGGTGTACACATTTTTAGCTTCAGTTGTGGTTGTACCATATTACATTCTCACCAACAGTGTATAAGAGTGCTCATCTCACAGCATGCTTACTAATACTTGGTACTAAAAAATTTTGAATTTTTTGCTTGAACTTGTGTCTCATTGTTTTAATTTGTATTTGCCTGTTACTAATGACATTGAGCAGCCACATATATGTATGTATGTATATAATATATATGTATATTTATATATAGTGTATTTTATCCTATGCATTTTTCTAATATAGCCACATTTATTACTTTACGATTTTGCCATTTTTACTTGGTCTAGGAGATTCTTCTCTCCTTTGTGGTTATAGAGACATTCTTTTATATTGCCTTCATATAATTTTAAAGTTTTGCCTTTTCACAGTTAGGTATTTAATTCATTTGGAGTGTGTGTGCGTGCGTGTGCATGAGAACACATACACGTGGATCTGCTGGTTGCAAGGAAAGGATGTAAACTAGTTTTTCTTCCACATGGTGATCCCGTTGTTCTGGCATTATTTATTGAATAATCCATTCCTTCATCATGGATCTAATGACACTTTGTTTTTAAAGTAATGAAGTGAAACAATTTTCTCATACTTTAAATGTTATTTAATTTTTGTTAGAATTTCTTCTTTGGCTCATAAGCACAAATTATTTGAAAGTAAGTTCTTCATTTTCCATATGTTCTCTGTTAAGAGACTACTAAATATCTGTGTGTCAGAGGCATACCTAAAATGTGAGGACACAGAAAGATCCTGACCAGAAGGAAGCTGGCATAGCCATCTTAATGAACTTGAAGTCAGAGTATTGTTAGACAGATTAAAGTAATAATTTACCCCAAGATGTAACAATCCTAAATTATTCCATCCTTTTCCTTTTGCTCTTTATCTTTTAGTTTCTCTTTTTAAAAAAAAAAATAGAATATAGTGGTATTTTTGAAAAATTCCATCTGTGACTCCATGGTCTTTTATCTAACAAAAATAATCCATCTATATTCACTGGGATTGCTAATATATTTGGATTTATCTCTACTATCTTATTTGTATTTTCTATTTGCCATGCCTTTATTGAATATTTTTTTCTTTTGTTTTTATTCCTTTTCTGCCTTCTATTGGATTATTGGAATATTTGTGATTCCCTTTGATTCCTCTCTACTGGTTTCAAAGTTGTGTATTCTATTTTTATTATCTTAATGGATATGACTTATTCTTCTGCAACTAATACTTAGAGCTACACCTTTTTTTTGCTCAATATTAGTTCTTGCATTTGAGTTCAATTTTCTTCTGGCTAAAGTGCATCTTTTAGAGGTTGTTTCACTGAGGGTCTGTGGATAACAGACTCCCACACCTGAAATATAGTTTAGTTGTATGTAATTCTATTCTAGGTTGACAGAATGTTATCAACCAATATGATTATTGTGCTTTTATATGTCATTTACCTTTTCTCTCTACTAGCCGTTAAAATTTTCTATTTATCCTTAATGTTTTGCATTTTGAACACAATGTCTCTGGTTTAGGTTTTTATTCTTCATCCTGCTTTATAATTAATGTACCCTTTCAGTCTAAGAATTTCTACGTTTCCTCAATTCTGGAAAATTCATAGCCATTTAACTCATTGAATATTACCTTAGCCTCATTCTATGTATTCTCTGAATGGTTCATGATTTCTTCAATTCTCTCTTCACAAATTTTTCATTAGTCCTGTCAAGCCTACTGACACAGGCTTGAACTGGGAGCCAGGGATGGATAGGGGACCAGATGAGCTTGGTGCTCAAGTACTGACAGGAGAAGTAGGGAATTAAAGTCTGCGTTAGATATTGCCTATGTTTTCCTGCTGGAAGGGCTTAATCTACGTACAGGGTTCTACAGGAGAGAGACGGATCCTCATTACTGCTCACTGGACTGTGGCTTTCACTGGGGGTTACATATAAGACTCCAGTTTCTCCTAAACAATGTACTCCTGCTCTGTGTGGTGGGTTCCCTGGTGGGCTAACCGTGGTATAGTTAGGAGGGCAGGCTAAGTTCCCGTCAGTCATCTAGAGCAGTTGCAAATAGAAGAGGTAAACTGGCATGGAAGGTTATTAACTTGATCTCCTCCGCCAACTTGAAAGTCTCTAAGTGATACTCTTTCAGCCTCCAGTACAGAAAGAACATACTATGCATGTTGCAGGAGAAGAGCCATATACATCTCCTGCTCAGTTTTTCCTCCTTCGTCACCAGTTACTCATTGTTCTGGTCCCTAATACATTGGAAGGTATCATCGAAATCTGGTTGGAGATATTTAATCTGCTTAACTTCTGACTTCTATCCAGGATATCAGTGCTGTGAAGGAATCAGGGAAGTAGTGGGAGTAGAAACAGTAATGGCAATGGTGTAGGGTGTTCCATGGGGAGGAATGAAGAATGTCAATATACCGAAACTCTATGGTTAGATTTACTGGGCTATTGGCAGAATGTTTAGAGAGATACATTGAATTTAAAAGCCTGCTCTTCTGTTTTACTGAAACTCTGTGGATGACGGTGGTATGCGGTGACTGCAGAGTTGAAAAGACTTCTGGATTCTGGAGAACATAGTCATGGGCCACATAACAACGTTTCAGTCAAGGATGGACCACATATCCAACAGTGGTCCCATAAGATTAGTACCATATAGACTAGGTGTGTAGTAGGCTATACCATCTAGGTTTGTGTAAGTACACTCTGTGAAGTTCACACAATGACGAAATTGCCTAAGGACACATTTCTCAGAATGTATCCCCATTGTTAAGCATGACTGTAATTGAGAGCTGTGGTTACGTACTCAGTGCAAGTCAAAGATCATATTAAGAAACAGGCTGGTAGTTACTGGGAAAAATAGGAACCCAGTGCAGCTGACAGATCTTGCTCTCTTGGTGAATTTGTCTACTATGACTAGGCTGGTGTTTTGCCAATGTCAAGTGATAGGTAAGAGATAAAATCAAGGATATTATCTCTCAAGGGTACCTTGAGGAAGCTGAAAATGGTCTCAGATGATCGCATAACAAACAGAGTGTTAAGCCTCTACTCAATTTCTTGAATGGGCCATAGTAGCAAGTTGGGGTGGTGCCACTGCATAGTGCAAAATGTGCACACAGTTATTTCTGCTTGGAAACTACCTCACCAACCCTTTCAGCAATCTGAATGGAACACATTTCTTCTTCCAATTGCCTGGGATGACTCCCGCCCATCCTTCAGGGCTCATTTGAAATGTACCTCAAAGAAGCAGTCTCTCACCCCTTCCTCCATCTATATCCTCCCTCCCCCCCATCAACACAGAGTGTAGACCTCTTTGGCTATGTGAATTTCAAGTATCCTCTACTTCTGTTGTCTTTGAAACAGTTATTAGCCTTGTAATCATTTGTTCCTTTTCTGACTTTTGTACCTGACTGTAAGCTCGAGGAAAGCAAGGACAATGCTTATCTCCTACCAAGAACAAGGCTTACAGAAACGACTGCAGTGGACTAAAGGAGGGAGCGAACAGATGGCCATCATAGGAGAGCTCTTGCATATCACTGGACTTCTGACAGGGATTTTTGTTTGTGGCTCTTAAAGAAAATTTCAGTTAGCTTGTAGTGTTGAATAGCTTCAAAACAGTTCAAGCAGAGGATCTTTCAGTGCAATATATGTCACCTGCTAGTTTTCTGGCTTCTGGCAAGAAATGTACATCTGTAAGTTTGACGATATGAGAGAGTAAACTTGAAGAAGTTTAAAATAATGATCTAAACAGACACTTCACAAAATAAGAATATGAATACCAATAAGCACAGAAAAAAGTGTTCATCATTATTTGTCAAGAGAATTCAAATTAAAACCACATGAGACACTACACATCCACTAGAATGGCTGACGTTACCAAGACTGACAGCACCCAGTATTGGCAAGAAAAGGGAGCAATCATAACTCTTAAACCTTGCTAGTAGAAGTAAAAGAATGATACAACCACTTTAGAAAACTTTGGCAGTTTCTAATACAGATAATTGTATAACTATTGTATGACTCAACAATTCCACTCGTAGACCCAAGAGAAATGAAAACAGATGTCCACAAAAGGACTCATACGTGAGTGTACATAGCAACTTCATTGATAATAGTAAAAAGTTGGAAACAACCCAGGTATCCATCAATAGTTGAATGGATAAGCAAATTATGGTATGTTCACACAAATGAATACTAATCAGCAATGAAAAAGAACATACTACTGATGAACACAAACATGGATGAATCTCAGAAACATTATATTGAACAAAAGAAACCCAAATGAGTGCATTGTGTATGATTCCATTTATGTAGAAATGGGAATAACGGTTGTCTACGGGCTGGGGTGTTGACTGGAAAGTGGTAAAGTGGAACTTCACAGGATGATGGAAACGTTCTATATCTTGATTTGGATGATGGTTACCTGGTTGTATAATTAATCAAAATTCATCAAAATGTAAACTTAAGATCTGTGCATTCTACTGTGTATAAACTATACCTCATTAAAAATTAAAAAATAATTTGCAAATAAGCAAATAAGAGAGATCCACTACCTGCCTGTAGCAGAGTTTCCAGGTCTGCCCTAGCTCAAAAGACTACAATGATCGAAGCATACTAACTTGGATTATGAGAATCTTCAAACCTATAAAATATTCTTTGGAGGAAATAATTCCCACTTCCCACTGGGGAAGTTGACCTCTGTTGTCACCACTCTTCCAGAAAAAGTAGGTAACCAGATGCAGATGCACTGAGTTGGGGACAAAAGTCTCAGCCAGCCCAACTTGGGTTGTGGTCAGCTCAACGAGAAGGAAGCAATGAAATGCCATGGTGGCCTCCAGAAACTGAACAAGCTCTTTCACCCCTTGTAGGAAAAATGCTATCAGGCTAAATTGGCAGAAAAATGGAGAATAAACACCAGTATATATGGAGAAGTCCCCGAGTAAAGTAGGGACAGTCTGAATTAAGTCCTTCGTAGAGTGTAGAGAACAAGAGAGGATTTAAAGTGAAAGGTCAGCAACAGGGGATTGGAAAAAATGGAGATAGGAGGTTTGGGAACCAGAGGAAGAAACTGCATGGCTCACGGTGGAGGGGTGCTTTAAGGACCCCCCTGCGGATGAGCTTGTGATCCAGGACAGCACTGTTCTGGATGCTTTGGGCTGCTTTGGACAGTAGCAGGAAATCCCATTGATAGAATGTTCTCTTTTTTAAACCCGTGATTGCATCATGCAGATGTAGCCACCGTCTGTGTTTTGTGCACACTTCAAAGTAATATTTTAAAGAGAAAGAATTATAAACGCTAGAAACCTGGAATCTCCCTTTGAAAAATAAGCTAAAAGTAATTTAAATTAAAATACGCTGATTAAAACAGCCCTGTTTCAGATTTTGAGGCATGCCATTTCTTTTTGATTATTATCTCTCAGTTACTTAATATAAACCACCCCTAGATCAAGAGAATCAGGCAGAAATTTTGTGATAAAACTCAGGAACTGTTCACAAACAGCCAAAAACAGCTTCACAGATACCCTCTTGAAGACATTTAATGTCTGTCATAATCAGCACATGGTCCACGAGAAATGAGAATAAGAAACAGCTGCTTTGTAGCAAATCCTAACTACAGTAGGGATTAATTCTAAACTCATGTCACATTTAGTCAGTTTTCATTTGGGACAACAGGTAAAATCTTTGCCAGGCTAAGGGCAATTGTGTATTTGTCAAAATAGATGAAACATAAAATGTTAATTTTGTTTTTCTCTCGGATAAATATTTCTGTGGGACATGGAATCTTTTTATGTTGGCATAATCAGTGAAGAAAGACTTCTAACAGTTCCTACTACGTCTTGCCTTTTCTGCTCCACTTCACTGTTTTAAATCTGGTCTTAACTCACTTTGAAAATTCTTTGGTGGTGATGATGAATCTCTGCCTCTCCTTCCCTCCTTTCTCTCCACATATACTCATTCTTTTATAACCAAACATAAGCCTACCAGTGGAGTTTCTACTTATGGGTATGAGCACTTTTGAGGATAAGAAAATTGTCATTAAGTCTCGTACAAAGGGATTCTAAGGACCTGAGTTTGAATTCCAGCGCCACCATTTCCCAGCCATGTGACTTTTCAAGTTTTAAGATTTTTTTGTATGTCAGTTATTTCATTCCTAAAATAGGAATTATAATAGTGCTTTCTTCACATAGTTGCGACAAGATAATGTGAAGAACAGTGTTAACACATGGTAAGTGCTAACTACATGGTAGCAATGACAGTGGTGGTAATCCTGCCGAATGCTCTAGAAGTGCTTTTACACTTTAATTGTATATGAATCATCTAGGGGTGGGCATGGGTACTTAGAATGAATTCTGATTTACTAGGGCTGGAGATGGGCCTGGGAGGCTGCCTACCCAACACACTGCCAAGTGACGCCCATGCTGCTGGTCCATGAACCACGCTTTGAATAGTAAGGACCTCTTTCTCTCACTGTTGGCAATCTGGTCTGTTTTCTGATTCATTGTCAGTCATGTTGCTTTGCCTTCCAGTTCTTAACTATACGATTTAGTGAACTTGTGTCTTCCAAAAGACCAAAACAACCAGGAGAGAAGTCAAGTTTTTTAATTGCCCAGATATTTGGTCTACACCACGCCAAACTTTTGGGTGTCATGGAGAGCAAGTATCTGAATTACTGGCTATTAATTCTTAAATCTTAGATGCTTTTGTTTTTCCATGTAGACTGAGTACTTAGAGATCTCTCCCCTGTCCACCTGGCCTGTGGATGCCTATTTCACCAGCTCACAGGTCCGTGTTTATGGTTAGCAGTTTGTCCCCTCTGTACCTTCACTAGTGAGCCAGGGTTTCAAAAAGGCTTCTGAGCCAAGGCTGGCCCCTTTGCCTCTGCTTCAATCAGAAATGTGCGGACCCATTGTCTTGTGACTGTCCCACTGGCTGGATCAGGCCTTTGTGCCCTGCCCCCTGCTGGGCTCAACTATCTCTAATGAGTAGAAAGAGGAAATCAGAGGGTGAATGCTTCCTGCTTGTGGATCAGGCTCCTCATCTCCTCACTTCTCTCCGATCCTGCCCATCTCCAATTCCCCTACTGGTACTTTCACCGGCCTTGACCACAACATCTCTGATTCAAAACCCTACAGTTTGCTATTTACCATTGCCTTCCCATCCTCCCTCTTGACCTCCTGCTTCTCAGACATTCAGTGCAATTAGCTCAGTGGCGCGCTGAGCCATGATACCAGCTGCAGACACCTACCCTGTTATGTCCTGACCCTCACGTTGTCTAGCTAGTGTTACTAGAATATCTGGGCTCCAGCGGATCAACTGCTGGGGATGCAGGGGAATCTAAAATGTATTTTCTCTATGGAGACATCTTCTGATATTTAGCAATGGTAGGCAGTCAGGCACGGAGCCAAAAACCTTACCCTGTATCCTCAGTAATTTAATATTATAAATTCCACCAGGGAAGGCATCCTTTCCTTGTTGGAATCTGTAGCTTATGGTTTAAGGGGGTAGAGCGAATTGATAGACACTGGGGGCACATTTTCTCTTTCCTGTTTAGAGACGGTATTGTATAGTCAATATAAAGAGTAGGAAGCCTGGCATCAAGTCAGGTTTGAATTTCAGCTTCATTTTTTATCAGCTATGAGAACTTGTACAAGTTATTATATACACACACATATATATGTATGTACGTATATATATTCCTTTTAAAAAGAAAATATTACAATGGAAAAAATTAACAATTAAAAATCTATGCTAAATAGCATAACAGACTGTAAAATACTTGTGTACTTATAACTGTGCTTTGACAATTATCAGCTCACTGATTTTGTTTCATCTCTACCTCTGTCCCTTCCTGTCTTTATATTATTTAGAAGCAAATCTCAGGCATCACATGAATCCGTCAAAAATGTTTCAGTATATATATCTCTAAAAGACAAGGTCTCTTTTACAAAAAACTAAGTATGATGTCTTACCTAAGTTCAAAATTCCTTAATATGATCGATATCCAGTAAATGTTCAAATTTGTAATTATCTCATAATTGTTTTACATCGTTTAAGTGAGGATCCAAATAAGATCCATATACTGCAATTGGTTAAAATGTCTTAAGTAATTCGTAATTTATCTTTTTCCTCCATCACATTTCTTCCCTTGAATATTTTTATTGAAGAAAGTAGACTATCCATCCTGCAGAGTTTCCCATCATTTGAATTTTACTTTGTGCAGAATTGTGCTGTCATTTATTAGGTTCCTTTATCTAATTTCCTATAAGTTGGTATTTGGACCCAGAAGCTTGATCATTTCAAATACAGTTTTTTTTTTTTTTTGCAAAAGTACTTCATAGATGGTGTTGTGTTCTTCCATCAACAGGCACATAATTTCTGTCTCTCTCTCTTTTGTGATATTAACAGCCATTGATGATCCAATGGTTAGATCCTCTAGTTAATTAGGGGTTGCAAGATGGTGGTACTCAAAATCTATCATTTGGTGTTCATTTGTTAGCTGGAATATCTGTATAAAGAGAAATGTTCCCTCGTCCGCTATTGGGTTATCCAGAGGTATAGTTTGTATGGGGAAGGCCAGTATTCAAAACAAAGAGTTGATGCTTGAGAATCATTCAACAATGCCCAATAACTTTATCTTTATGAACTCATATATACGTATTTAAATGTACTTGAAATGCTTCAATCCAATTGCAATTATTACCCTTATTTATCCTCACCCATTTTTGCCCAGTGGGTGACTCTTTGAGTCGATGCCTGTGTTCTTTCATGTGACTTTAGCCTTCTTTGATAGCTTCATTGCAAGGTAGCATGATAAACGGATCCAGATTCATCACATGCATTTGCTTGCAAGACCAAGAAATCATTGAAATCTCCAAGGAACTCGGTTCCTATTAGTGGGAAATTGTACTTAGAGGTTATAATCTGGGCACTAAGAATTTCATTGTTACTGGGTTGCTCATTATTTCTAGGTCTTCTAAATAAACGAAGCTATGAATTTTGTTTTAAGTAGAATTCATCACCAGTTTAGATCATACTTCCAATTCAAAGTGAGGAGTGTAGGATTTTTATTTAACCTCTTTGATCTTAAATCTAATCTCCTTTCCCCATGCGTAGAATCCGAGTTCTGACACAGAAAAATAGAATTAGAATATCGAATATTTCTCATTTGCTTTATCCCCAGTTTACTCACAATATCTCAGAATAATAAAAATTTACCACCAACCGTGTAATTAGTGAAAATAGTGTAAGGTTTTTTTCTTGCAGTTTAAAAAATTTTTCTCCTTGGGCAATACGGTGTAAGAGATTATAGGCAAATGAGTATGTCTTTAAGTCACTTTGAACCTCTGTGTGGTTATTCTACCAACTCATTTCTTTCATTTTATTTTTATATCTACAGATTTATTTTTTACTTTAATTCTTTTATGATTATGCAAAATATTTACATGGTCTATGTCAAATCCATAAAACAAGTCTAGTTTTTATCCCCATCTTCTACCCTATTTCCTCCCTCCCCCATGTGCAACCACTCTTGGAATTTTATGCTTTCTTTTCTGTGTTAGTTTTCTATCTGCCATAACAAATTACCATAAACTTAGTGGCTTTAAAACAACACGAATTTGTTATCTACAGTTATGTAGGTTAGAAGTCTGGCACAGCTCTCACTCAGCAAAATAAATACGTCAGGAGGGCTGTGTGCCTTTCTGGCGGATCCACAGGCAAATTCATTTCCTTGCTTTTTGCAGCCAGGATGGCTTTTAGAGGGCAGCCATATTCCTTGCATGGTGGCCTCTTTCTTTCATCTTCAAAGTTAGCAATGTTGCATCTCTCTGACCATTTTTCTGTAGTCACATCTCCATCTAACTCTCCTCTCTGCATCCATCTTGACCCTTGAGATTACATTGGGCCCACCTGAATAACCCAGGACAATCCCCCATCTCAAGTCCTTAAAAGTCCCTTTTGCCATGTAAGGTAACATATTTCAGGTTCTGGGGATTAGGATCTGGGTACGTATGGTGGGGTGGCAACCATTATTTTGCCTGCCACAATTTCCCACTTTCTTAGATGAGTAGGTACGTACCACACACATTTTCTCCAGCTTTCTCTCTGCATTTAACGGTATGTACAGTCCATAGGTGTACATGGATGTATCTCCCACATCCTCACTCTTTATAGCTGCATAGTGAGGATATATCTTGATGTATCCAACCTATTAATGGACATTTGGTTTTGTTACTAGTGTTTGCTTATTACAAATATCCCACAATAAATGACTGTGTGCATTTTTCTTTCTGTATTTTTTCACTATGCCTGTGGAATAGATTCCTAAAAGTGGGTTGTTGAATCAAAGAGTAAAGTAAGTATGTACTTTTCTTAGAAACTATAAATTTCCTTCTAAATGGTTATTATCATTTTGCCTTTACACTACAAATATAAGAGCATGCTCTGACATTTGAATATATTGCCAAACTTTAGAATTTTTGCCAATCTCAGTATACTTTCCTTTTCTTTTGGTGAGGAAGATTGGCCCTGAGGTAACATCCATCGCCAATCTTCCTCTTTTTGCTTGAAGAAGATTGTCCTTGAGCTAACAGATATGCCAATCTTCCTCTATTTTTAGTGTAGGACACCCCCACAGTACAGCTTGGTGAGCAGTATAGGTCCATGCCCAGGATCTGAACTCGTAAATGCCAGGCCACCGAAGTGGAGCACACAAACTTAACCACCACACCGCTGCGTCGACCCCAAGCTCAGTATACATTTAATTTTTGTTTCTCTTTTATGAATGAGCTGTGCCTATTTTCATACAGGTAAGGAAAAATTTGAATTTTGTTTTCTGAGTATTCTATGTTTACTTTTCCAACCTATTTTTCTGTAGGATTTTCCATTATGTTTTTTCTCCTTTTTGGAAGGTTATTTGTAAATTAGGATATCCTCTGTTCTAAGTTGCAAATATTTTTCCAAGTTTGATCTTATCTTTTTACTTTGCTTACTGTATCTTTTGCTAGACAAGAATTAATATTTTTACATAATCAAATTTATCTGTATTTTCCCTTATTGCTTCTGGGTTTTGAGACATTTCAAGGTTGTAAATGAATTCACCTGATTTTTTCCTAATGTTTTTATAGTTTAATTTTTGCATTTAAATATCTGAAATATTTGGAATTTACCCTAGTGTAGAATGTGAGAAATGGATTCAACCGTATTTTTTTCATATGCTATCTGGTTTCTCCATGTGGAAGTTCTTTAACTTCTCTGTGCCTCAATTTTCTCAGCTGTAAAATCAGTATGCTAATAGCACTTACCTCAAGATCTGTTGTGTGGTTTAAATGAGATAATGCATGTGTAACAGCGAGATGACAAGCACATGGTAAAAGCTGAATCAATGTTATCTATGATGATGATGATGATGAAGGAGAAAGAGGAGGAGCAGGAGGAGGAAAAGAAGGAGAAGAAGAGAAGGAAGAGGAAGAAAACAAAGACCACGACAACGATGAAGAAGATGACAACGAAGAAGAAACTTCAGTGGTTCTAGCCCCTAATCTTGTCCAAGGTCAAGTCACTCTTGTTAATTAGTATAACCATAACTTTTTACCCTGAGGGGATGCTGTCTTTGAGGTGTTGTACCCAGTCCTTTTGCCTGATTTGCTAACCTGGGTACTCTTCCCAAGCCCTTGGTCTAGCCCCTGGCTGAGTTTCCTACTTCCCTCTGAGGACAAGAGATCTCCCTATCTTACTGTTTCCGGTCCCCTTCCCTGAATTCACCAACTTCATGAACTGACTGATTCTCCTGATGCTGACTCCCCTTCTGGATTTCTGGTACTAACTCTCCCTCACTATCTTTTGGGAGGTTCTGTCCACTTGTTGAAAAATCCAAATACTGTGTAGGAAAACTCTGCTGATGCTCGCTCACCTAGACACCAGCTGCTGTTGCCTTGGAAGCCAGGTTTTGCCTGCCAAACTCCTATTTGGTGAACAAGTAGCTGATTCAAAGTCTACCTCTTTTCCTTCCATTCTGAGGGTGGGGTTGAGGTGTTTGGAGATGGCATGTCCAGTTACTTGTGGTTAGAACAAGGATTGTGTTCCAATGGGCTGAACCTAAGAGGGAGGAGACTGCACTCTGGGTAAAGGATCCTCCTTACCACTTACTTGGAACCAAAAGTATAAGACAAACTAAGTGCTGTGGAAGAAAACCAAAGGCAAGATGTAAGGCTACAAAGTCAAGAATTCAAAGTTGCAAGAAGATGTGTTTTTTCTAATATCCAGTTATATGATGTATGGCTACACCCTGCTGGCTCAAAGGAACAGGATAGAGAGGACAGCCTTCATTTTCCTTAAAGTCTCTTACCTGATGACTAGGCTTGGTTAAAAGCCCCTTTCTTCACATAAAGGGTTAAAAGCCCTCTATGTGACATGGGATTCCTGATCATGTCACAAGACAGGACAAATAGTGTGTTTCAGCCAGTAGCTAATATCCAGCTTCACCAGACAAAGTAATATCTTGGATGAAGTGCAGATTTATATATCATCAGCATAACAAGCTGCTTCCATATTGTGCTTTCAGGATTCCTTGAGGACTTCCTAACTTAAAACATCCCCTTCTCACACTGATCTCTTCTAGATGCTTAACTTTCCTATTTCTATTTGCAAAATATACATCCTACTTGAATGGTGACACCCTCATTTCTACCCTTCCCCACTTCCCTTGTCTTGATTGTTGTCAGGATAATATTGAAGATATTTAAGATCTAATTAACCCACTCTCCTAATTTGAACCACAATCAATGATTCCCCTCTGCTTTCAGAATTCTTTGGCCTGATGGTACAGAAATACATTTCTGCTCAATGCTTGTGGCAGAATAGATGCCACATTTATTTCTTTTTTAAATCAATTCACACAATCTCTGAGCCCCCACTGACCAAGGTTGCTGAAAAATCTAGTGTCCATAAGTTTTCATACTTCATGGTTCATGCCTCCCACCTTGTGTTGTAATAGGATTCTAGGACGTAAACAGTCTAGGGTACATGGGGGAGGAAGCCTCTGAACATCAATCTTCCTGGTCATGCTGAAGACACTCATTGTCTAGGTCTGCATGATCCTTTCAGATACTGGTAACTCTATTCACTCCACATAAAGGTTGACCTCCAGGGCATTCAATGTGGCCTTGGAGCTTGGACCCAGCCTTCAAATGGACTTGTGCATCCACCCCTATTATGAAGTCTGACCTGTCTTCAAAGCTGGAGATGATCTAGAATTAAGACCTTGCCTTTCATAGGAACTTCCACCCTTCTGTTGGCCTTTTCTCTGGACAAACCTCTGATCCTACCTGGCCTGAAGGCACAGAGTCAGGACCTGTGTATGCGTGTGTGTGTGTGTGTGTGTTCTGTCTGTGTGTGTCCTCAGGTTGCCCACCTCATCTGAGTGCCAAGTCTACTTAATAATATCTTCCCATAGGACACAGAGTCCCCGAATCAACAACATAAGACCCAACAGCTCATTCTTTAAGGAGAGAGGAGTAAACTAAACTACCTTTTCATATTTTATGAGAGTTTATTCTAGCAAAAAAAACCCACCCAAAAATGAATAAAACAGAAGTAATGACAGAATATTTCTACATTCGATTATTAATAACTGATGCTTCATCAAACCTAACATGCTATTGATTATAAGATGCATCATTACTTTATGCACTACTATGAAAGAAAAAATGTCGATTAAACTGTGGTGTCATGCTTTCTATCACTTAGAATTCTTAATTTGTGTTACTGGAAGAACCTTTTAGATTTACTTGCTTCTTTAACATTAAATGTAAGCCCTGCTGCTCTGTTTCTGTGCCTTTCTGCATATACAGTAATGCTTTTTTGTTTCAACACTGAATTATGTGTAACCTTTTTAAAGACATTTTAATGGAATTATTCCAACATGTTGCACGTAACTCAACATGTTGTCTATAACTCAATGAGTTTGCACATATGTCAGCAATAACAAAATCCCAAATGACAGGACTACAAGACGCCATCATGTTCAAGATGCATCCTAATCTCAGGGATGTTAAAGTGTGAAAGCATGTGCATCCTAGAATGGATGGAATACCATATGTCACTCTGCTCTACTGGGGTACACACTTCCCTGTCTCCCTCTACAGCACACCTTTCGCTATGTCCTCCCTTGCACCCAGTATTCCAGCCACACCAAACTACTGACAGTGCTCTTCATATACAAGCTATTTTATGCTCTGTGCCTTTCCACGTGCAGTACCCACTTTCTGGAAGTCCTTTGTCCTTCCTCCCTTTGGGTGAAAGCACGACTCTTACTCATCTCTCAAAAAAGAGCCCACATGTTTTTTCATTGAGGAAACTTCACTTCACTACAAGCATAGTTCCCTCCCTGCATGCCCCTGCTCCCCTGGAACCTTGTACCCATGTCTATTCCTGCACTAACACTGGGATAGGGAATTTCCTCTGCTCTACCGAAACTCCTTAAGAGTAGGAGTTGTGTTTTCATTTTGATTCCCTGATGCCTTGCATGGTATTGATAGATAACAGGCACTGAAAGGATCTTCGGTAAATGATTGGATAGTTTCTTAAATAGCCATCCTTCAACAAAAGGGGTGGTTTTTCCTCCAGAACTGGTTGTCAGGGCGTCAAAGGGTGGGTGTGCAAAGGACAGATGAAGGTCTTGTGTAACAAGAGTGAGAAGACTCACAACAGGCTAAAGATAGATCTACGGACAAATACCTCAATTTGTTCAAGATACACATGAGCCAACAACGTGCTCTTAGGTCTGATTTCAGCAAAATTGCTTTCAATAGCTAAGCAATTACCATTCTGGACATACTTAGTGGCCAGGATTAGGAAAAAGAAAGAGGTTACAGTGTGCAGTGAAATCGTATCAGTTAAGATCTTCTGTTAAGCTCAGCGTGTTTATAAATCTGATTTTCATGCATAGTTTAATATCAGCTTCATTAATCTTATCGGGCTATTTTCCTTGACCACCCGCTTATTGGAAAAGAATTCTAAATGAACAATGTTATTTCTACGACCAAAAAGATGATGTTCTTTCAGACATAAGCTATATGTTCCAATTTTACTTTGCTGTTTTAAAAAAAGTAGTATCAAATAAGACTTAAACAATATAAATGTGAAAGACCCTAGTTTATAATAAATATCCTGTCTGTTGTTATGAACATCCACTGACAGACCAGTATTTACTTATAATGTCCGTTGACTTTGTTTTATCCTCTTTTGAAGGATCCAAGATGCTCGTAATATCTGCTGTTAAGTCTGGGTCGTCTCTTTTAAATAGAAATTGCATAGGACAGATCTCATCCAAAGTAGCTGTTTGGACGAGATATATTGAGGACAGAAGAGTTTACATTTCTAAGCCGTTCTGTTGTGTGTATTAAATATGACAAGCTTAAGTAGACCCAAAGTGGATAATATTTTTAATCGTCTGGCTATTTAAGCAGTAACTTTACAGCCTGTGTTGTAGTTTCAAGCAGAGAATAATACACAATATAAGTTTAATTTATGTTTATCACCAAAATATCAAATTCACTATACTGGCTCATTGTATTTAGTATACGGAAAAAAAATTGAGGAAATAATTTTTTGAGTACTGTGGCAAGTACTTGCATGCCAAGATGAGTTACAGTATCTTATACAACCATTTTCTTTTTATGGTTCTTTCATTTTAGAAGTGGCTACCTATATAGATAATTAAGTTGTCTGTATCCCTAAAATAAAATAATTCATAAGTGTGCAATAAACATTTCATCTGTCTCCTACTCTAATATAGGCATAGTTGGGTTGAATTTAAGAGAAGTCAATTTAATATATATGTGATACCTAGGAAGAGGGAGAAATATGCTGTGACTTACTAATGTTTAAATACTGTGTACCAATTACACAAAAAATCTCTAATACAGGGTTGTTCATATTGAAAATCTCTCTAGAGCCTCCATGTAGAAATGTCACTTACACTGAAAATGTGAACGTAAATCTCTGAGATTGTGTGACTTTAAAATGCAATTAATAAATAGCAATTATGCAAAAAAGAATTTATATTAGGTTCTAATAAGTTTATCAAAAAATTAGGTATAAATGCAAAAGAGGATAGAATGAAAAATAATTCAATGAAAAAGAACTAAGTAAGGCTGCAAGTTGAGGACAGTGATAGAGAGAAGCACTTCTATATATCATTATTATCATCACCATTATTCTTTGCCATTCACATATGACAAATATATACAAAAGAATGGAAAAGGGAGGTAATCATAAATGCAATGTTATTATTCTATTATTTAATAGTATATGCTATAATATAATGCCACTGTCTCAGCCCATTCAGGCTGCTATAACAAATTACCACAGACTGAGTAGCTTATAAATTACAGAAATTTATTTTTCACAGTTCTGGAGGCTGGGAAGTTCAAGATCAAGGCACTGGCAGATTTGGTGTCTGGTGCAGACCTGCCTCCTGATTCACAGATGGCTGTATTTTCACTCTAACCTCACATGGCAAAAGGGGCCAGGGATCTCTCTGAGGTCTCTTTTACAAGGGCACTAATCCCACTCATGAAGTCTCTGCCTTCATGACCTAATCACCTCCCAAAGGCCCCCCCTCCAAACACCATCACATTGGGGGTCAGAATTTCAACAAATGAATTTTGGGGGGACAGAAACATTCAATCCATAGCAACACAAAAGGTTAATACATGCTCTGGCCCATATACCAGGTGACAGGAAAGGCTCCCATCTTTGAGTGGGGCACAAATCATAAGAGGGCACCATAGGAGGTCCAAGCTGTGGTAAAATCAGCCTTGCCACTTGGGCCATGCAACTTTGGCCATCCTGTGGTACTGGTGTCAGAAGTTGGAAAAGATCCAGTATGGAGCTTCGGGTAAGCCCTGATAGGAGAATTACAATCTAAGCCTGTGGGTTTCAGAGCAAGGCTATGCCATCTGCCGCAAAGAATTATACAATTCTTGACATGTTATTGGACTTTATAGAGATGAAGTGCTTGACGTGAGACACAAAGTGGTCACCTGTCTAGAATTTGCCATTACGAGCTGGGTTCAGTCAGGCTAGCCAAGTCATAAAGTCAGATGGATCCAGCAGCAGTCCATAATAAGATGGAAATGATATATCTGGGATTAATCCAAATTAGAACTATTAGGCATGAGTAAGCTGCATGAGCAGGTGGCCCAGACCTCCTTGCAACCAATGATAACTGCAACAGTCCTCTCCCAGTTCACACCTGTGGCCAACTGGGTAGGTTTCATATAACTAGCTAAAAGAAGAGGAAAAAGCCTAAGCCTGGCTTATGGGGGGGGGGTAGTTAGGTATGTGGTGGCAAGCCAAAAATAGGTGGCAGCTGCATTATTTCTACATTCAGAGCTGGTCCTGAAAGACAGTGGAGAGGAAAAACTTTTCAGTGGGCAGAGCTATCAGCAGTACACCTGGTCATACACTTTTTGTGGAAGGAAGAGTGGCTGAGTTAAAAATATGTTCAGATTCCTGGGAAGTGGCCAATTGCCTGGTGATCTTGGGGGTCTAGAAGGAAAAGGACCAGAAGATTGAAGACAAGGAAGTGTGGGGTGGAGGGATGTGGATAAACGTAGGGGAGTGGGTACAAAGTGTGAAGAGTTTTATACTGCACGTTAATGTCCTACATAGAAGAGGCACTGAAAACATGAATGGGCCAGTTGATGTTAGCCAGCTTTCTTTACTAACTGTCCCAAATCTGGAACAAGAGATACATGAACCTAGTGGTCACAGTGGCAGAGATGAGGGTTCTATATGAGTTAAGCAGCAAGGACTTCCAGTTACCAAGGCCAATGCAGCTACTATTGCTTCTGACTGCCCAACCTGCCGGCAACAGAGAACAACACTGATCCCTGGTATGGCATTATTCCTCTAGGAGACCAACTTGCCATTTGGTGGCAAGTTGGCTATATCAGGCCATTTCAGTCTAGAAGCCCAGCAATTTGCCTTAACAGAGATAAACAGCTATTCTGGGCATGGGTTTGCCTTTCCTATCCATAAAGCCTCAGCCAGCACCACTATCTTGGCTGATCTATAAGCATGGAATTCCACACAACATAGGATCTGACCACAGCATGCATTTTGCAGCAAAGGAAGCACAGATGTGGGCCCAGAACCATGGTATTTAATGGTATATCACATACTGCACTGCCCTCAGGCACACAACCTTACAGAACAAAAGAATGATCTAAAGGTAGACTTGAGCACCAGATTGGAGGGAACACTCTAAAAGGATGATATGCCTTCAGGATGCTGTTTATGCATTAAATCAGAGACTCTTATGCGGTGCTGTGTCTCAATGATCCAGGGAACCAAGGAGTGGAAACACTTACCACCACTCTCAATAACCAACTGGGGAATTTTGTACTTCTCATTTCTATAAGTTTGAGCTCTGAATGTTCTAGATCTTGGACTCTGAAAGAAGTGCGCTCTTTCCAGGGCACAAGGAACTCATTGATACAAGTTGTGACTAATGTCAGGGTGCTTTTCAAGTTTTGTGCCCAGGGAACAGTAAGGGAGAAGATGCATCACCATAGTGGTACCTTGGTCAACAGGAAAATGTTAGGACTGCTTTTATACAATGTGGGCAGGGAAAATACATGTGGAAACTAGGTAATCCACTTAGGCAGCTCCTGATAGTTTGCCCCATTGTAATTATGAATGAACATACGCAGCAGCCACAGTCTAAGAACATGATTAGCAAGTGTTCGAGACTCCCCACCTCTCCCCATTTTTTTTGAGGTTTTGGTTGCACCACCTGTAATACGGGATTTAGAATGGATGATGAAGTAGAAGATGACTACCAGTTGCAGACCCAAGATCAACCACAGCAAGAAGCGATATAATTGGTCCCACAAACCTCCCACTTCTGATTATTCCCTCAGAGAGAGGGAACCACAGGAATCATGAAGTAACTGTTCTCCAACCCTGCAGGAAGGAGTAGAACTGTATGGTATAAGTGAGTGATTCTGGCAACAATGAAAATACTCCTCTCAGATCTCCAACTGCAGGCAGAGTAATTGACTGACCGCCCAGCTGCTGCACTTTGAAATCTATCATCACTGTCCCAGCAAGGCCATGCTTCCCATAGGCTGAGTACAGCAGGTCACTAAGGTTATTTCCTGTTTCTGGAAATATTCTGATTGATGACTTTGGCTCAAGGACACTTCATTGTATCCTGCCAAACTGTCTTCAAATTTCACTGTAGTCTAAAATGTTCCCACTTGACCTTCCTTCCTTCCATCTCTTCATAAAGGTGACACCAGCATTGCAATATGATGGCTCTCCCAGCTGCCCCTTGCTCATTTTTCCTCCCAAGCATTTTCTCTAATAAATCTCTAGCAATCTAGTTCTGTATTAGTGTATGATTCTTGGAGAACTCAAAGCAACAGAAAGATCCAAATAGAATTTCTAAAAGTGGAAAATGTGGCATTTCAATTTAAAATCTCAGGGGATGGGTTAAATGGCAGATTAGACACAGTTGAAAAGACAATTAGTGACTGGGAAGTTACACTTGAAAAAATTACCGATAATGCAGCACAGAGAACCAAAGAGATGAAAAATATAAGAAAATTTAAGAGACATGTAGGCTAGATGAGAAAGTTTAACACGTATCTAGTTATAATTCCAGAAAGAGATAATAAAGAAAATTGATAAAAGGTATTATTTCAAAAAGTAATGACTGAAAGTTTTTTAGAAATGAGGATAGGTATAAATTTTCAGATTCAGAAAGTACAATAATCCAAACAAAATAAATAAAAATAATTCTATACCACACACATTGTAGTGAAACAAAACAATAAAGACACAACTTAAAGCATTAAAAAAGCAACCAAAAAGAAAAGAAAGTTAAATTAACAGCTGATTTCTATATCAGCAACAATAAAAGTAAGAGAACAATGGAATAATGTTTTCCAGGTGCTGAAAGAAAATAACTGTCAATAGAGAATTTTATAGTCAGCAAAATGACCTTTGAATAACAAGTGCAATATCAAATCATTATTAGAGAAACAAAAACTGAGAGTATTTATCACTTTGAGACCATCCTAAAAGAACTTCTAAAAGATCTATCTTAGGGCAAAGGACAATGATCCCAAAGGCAAGATCAGAAACTTAAGAAAAAATTTCAGGCAAAGATGTAACTTTTTAAAAAATTGACTATATAACACAATAAGAACAATGCTTAATTTCGGGAGTTGAAAAAATGAGAGAGAACCAAAAGACATACAATAACATGTATGCTGGGATGTGGGTGAATGATCAAATTAACCCATTCTAAAATCCTTGTATTATTTGGTAGGAAGATAAAGGTTTTGATTAATTTTACATTTCAGTAAGTATTCCTCTTAGAATTTTAAGAGTAGCCACTGAAAAAAAAATTGTAGTAGTCTGTGAAACTTTGGATACTATTATAAAGAAAATATGGAAGGAAAAACTAAAAATTCAGTCGACCTCAGAAAAGATGTAATGAAAGGTAGAGAAAGAAAAGTAGGGTAGATAGATACAAAAGAATAAGAGTGCAGTAGAAACAAATCCAAACATATCAGTAATTACAAAACATTATTTTGAGATAAACATACATGTTATAAAACTGAAGAAAAGCAAGAGAATGATAAAAATTTCATGACATTGTTTCTTTGGGAGTGGCAAAGTTGAATGCTGTCATGAAGGGTACACAAAAAGCTTCAAAGGTGACTGTCAATGTTCTTTTTCTTAAGCTGGGTAGTGGACACATAGATGCTTCTCTCTCTTTCTATATACACACATACATATTACATTATTTTCATGTGTTTCAAAATTTTTCATAATAAATTTTAAAAGAGAAAAAACTACAAATGGGAAAAGATTTAGAGAAAAATAATCGTGGCAGAATTGCTAGAGTGTGGAAATCTCATTTTATGAAGGAAGTCTTCAGAATTATAGTTGAAAAAGACTATTTTCAGTTCTAAATGAAGTTATTAAACTTGACAAGTTTTGTTTGCTCTCAGAGTTGCTGTCTTGGATCCTTCTTGGCTTCTTTTCCTATGTTTATTTCCACTTATTGTTGAGAACTTATTCTAAATATCTAACTGAATTACCAACTTAATTCACCTTATAGCATTTTATTGTTTGTAAGAAAAGCAATTGAAATAGTGTTCATTATTCTTTCAAAAGAAATCAGTGGCATTTATTCCTGTCTTGGAGCTGGCGCTCTCCTGGCCTCTGTCGCCCAGGGAATATGGAGGCTGCAGCTGTGTAGACTTTGACCTAACCACACCAGGCAACTCTCGTTTCCATTGAAACACCACCTCTTGCCTGGCAGAGAGGCAGAAGTGTCCACTTAAACATGCCCTGAATTCTTTTTGCTTTGTTTCTACTCTGTCTGCTCCCTCCCTTGATCTCACCCTCCTGCAAGACAAGCATAATTCAAAGTCCTTGCTGTAGTGGGGGCTTCTCATGGCAATTTGGTGGGAGAAGTCTTCTCGGCCTCCTGTGGCCACTAAGTGAACAGCCAGTGTCTGAAGACGCAATGATAGCGCTCGTCGGAAACAGTTCAGAACACAGCTGACCGTGACAGTGAAAGTAGCAATTCTCCAAGGTGAAAGCCAGGAGAATGGATGGTAGCAGGAGCAGGAGAGTTACAGAAATGGCACCTAACATACAGCTGAGGTCCGGGTCTAGGTGCTGTGCCAGTGTCGTAATGCTGCCCATGAAATCATGTAAGACTTGGTGAGAGTCCTTTCTCTGTGTGAATAGTGACTACTATTGTCCACACTTTTAAGAAAGACTTGCTTTTCTTGGTGATTTATTCTGATGTCTCACAACTCGTACTTTAGGGTCATGATTAGGAGCGTGAATCTCAGGGCAGCCATTTATGAGTAGTAGGCATGACTTGTCTAACACCAGTTTCCTAACCTGTAACATGGGTGGGAGATAGTACCTATTATATAGTAGCGTCCTATCAGATATGGTAATAGAACCCCATAGAATAGTCCTCTGTTACACAGGTGCTTGTGAGGAGCAAAAGGATAATTCAAGTAACGTTCTCAACAAACATTAGCTATTCTCACTACTGAGCTGTTAGAGGAGTGTTTTCAAACTCAAAAAATCGTTTTTTAAAGGAAAACAATTCCACGTTGTTAATCATATTATTTTTATACTTCTCAAATGTGTATGAGAATAAAAGTAGATATAAACTGTCTTTCTGTAGCTATTACACATCTATAAACAAGAATGTGTTTATAAATTAAGTTCAAACACATGAAACCAATAAAATTCAAATTAATAATATTAATTTAATGCTGTTTTGTTGAAAATGATACTAGGTGCGATAGCACACATTCTTTTGACATCTTTTGAGTTTGGCCTGCCTTAATTACCCTGTGCTATGTGATACTTCAATTCTTCTATTCTTTGAAATCTATCTGGATTACTTTAAAACCACATGTCTGGACACCTCATTGACATACAAGGTTCTCTTCTTTTCTTGTTACCCTCAAGTTCAGAATTAACACAACAGGAGCTGACACTATTGCACAAGGGAAGAAGACATGAGTACTAAAGCTGAGAGACGCAGACACCACTGAGAGACGGCATCTAGATGAGCCAGAAAGGGCTTCATCAACTTTCTCAGATAATCATCTAAATAAATGAAAACACAGAATTGAAATATTCTCGTGGAACACTTGCAAACCTCCCAGATGAGCCACATGGACCTTGGTCGAGAAACTGTAATATATCTTTGTTGAAACTGAATAATCATTTCTTAAAGTGCTAGGGGAACAGTGTTTGACAATGGTTAAAAAGCAATTTTCCTGCTAAATTCCGTGAGCTCTACCAAGTAGAAAGCATCACTTTCTGTTCTACAACTTTTTACTGAAGCCAAAAGATATTTCCTTCCTGGGGCAATAAGAGCTCTTCGTGGCACACACATTAATCTGAGAACTCAGAAACTTCCACTCCGAATCCTGAATGCTAATGGTTGTGGGTGTAAAATGAGGTAATTTATGTGTCATAGCTAATTAAGATTACAGTATTTCAAGGCACTTAAAATTCAAGTTCAAAGAATTTTTAGTGCTTTGGTCTGATAGATGGTGTCACGGAGCCCTCGAGAGGGCTTCCTGCCTACAGCAATAGGCATGCAGTAGCTCATTCCCCATGTCCTATCATTAACAGAGAATACAATTTCACCCTTACTTCTTTGGGGCACTGAACTTTTTCAAAGAAAATTTAGTCATTATTGGCCACCATTTTATTAAATAATGGAAAGATTTTGTGGGACTTATCTTGTTGCGATCTTTTTATTAGGAAATGGCTTTGATTGATCAGAGCTGTATTTCTGGTGTAGATGAAGTATGCAGTCAGGAGCAGAAGAGAAGAGGAGCAAACTGCACAGAGGAACAGTGTGGCTTTACCTACTAGAGCTGAAGGCATGCTACTCCGAAGTGGTGTCTGTACCATAACAACGTGTACGCATGTACACGAAGAGCCAGGTATAAAGAATACTTACAGCAGCAATATGCATAATAGTAAAAAACTAGAAATGACAAAAATGTCCACTGACTGTACAATGATTAAATAAATGTGGTATATTCATATAATGGAAAATTATACAATATTGAAAATGAAGAAATTACAACTACATATGACATGAATGGATCCCATAAACAATATTGAGTGAAAGACATCAGACACCAAATAATACTTTCTGTATGATTTCATTTATATTACATTTAAAATATGCAGACTAATCCACAATGCTAGAAGTCAGGGTAGTGGTTACGTTAAGGGAGAGAGGACTGACTAATCAGGCCCAAGGGGGCTCTAACGTGGTGGCAGTGTTTTATTTCTTGACCAATACGGAGTGCTCATGGGGGAGCTCCTTAAACACTCTAAATTTTACTTGTGAAATGGGATTACGTCTACCTACCCCAAGAGGTCATTGTAAGGATTAAATAACAATGTATGTGAAGCGATGCACATTGTACCTGGTATATAATAAATGCTCAAACAGCTGTAATTCTCATTGCTATTATTATCAGTGTCATGCTGTGCATAGGAGTTTTGAAAACTTACTAGTTAAGCATGCTCTCAGAAGTGCATTTATTGAATCTCCATTTAGTGTTACACAGTCTTAAACACTGAGGTACATTCCTGAAAATGGGCCTATGAAACCAGCTGCTCCGTTATTGTAAGGGTGTTTCTGAGGGCACTGTTTACTAGAGTACATGTGTTCTCTTGATAAGGACCTACAAAAGAAATTTCTTTCAGACGTCAATAGGAAAATAGTTGAACACCTCCTAGCAACGGATGTTGGTTATTGTCCAAGTCTAATCTTACATACATTGTGAATCTTGTAAATAAATGTATCTTTCTTCTTGGCTTTCTATCAAATCTGTGCTCTAACTTATCAAATGTATAAAGACAGGATACATTTACTGGATAAATTCCATTTCCCTTGATTTCTTGTTTTCATGTTGTTTTTATTTCATATTTATATGAGCTATCTTAAATTCTTTTTGAGTAATAGGAAAGTATAAATTAATAAAAGAGGAACAGATAAATGACATGAGGTTACATTCAGTTATGGAAATATCTGCCAAGGCAGTGGTATTAATGTAGTTGACACTCTATTAAAAATGTGCTGAATAAATGAATACAAGAATGATTTGGCATTTGGGGTGGCTCCATAAAGAAGTGGAACCTGAGCACAGTTTTGGGAAAATAAATGCCTATGGTGTGAACAATGAACTGAAAACGAGAGACACTAGAAGTAAAAAGGGTGTTAAAGCCAAGATGCCGCTGTGGTCAGAGCACTCAAGAAGTATTGAGCAATAAGCGTTTGTTGATGATAGTGATGGGGGATCAGGGTGATAGCAGTGAAAATGGAGAATAAGCAGCAAATCCAAGTGGAAGAATTAATAGTCTTAGTGACAAATTATACAGAAAGTACAAAAAACGAGAAATCAGGAGTGAATTCAGGATTGTCTTGGGCTTAGAATAAATATGAGAGTTTTGAGGCAAGCTAAAGAATAAGTAATCAAACAGCACATAAGAGACATAGATATCTAGGAAATTAGTTCATTTCTCCAGTATGTATCATTTATAAATTTAGAATTTGTGAATTCTGACAATCTAGGCTTTGTGTTTCATACATTAAATCATTGGAAGGCAAGATTGCTTTTTTGGGGTTGGGTGTAAGCAAAGAGCAGTCAGGACTGACCAATGGATAGGGCAGAAGGGAAAAAAATTCCACTATGATTTTAGTACTTTAAAAAAACCCAAAATATAGAGGCATGATTCATACTAGAAAAATCAACAAAACCACTGTTGAAATGATCTACATACATACATTGATTAATGGATCCAACATTATGCATTAGAATAAAGCGCATGTGAGATGCAGTGATGGACAAGATGGACACAGTCTTTGGTCTATCAAAACTTGTATTTTGGGAAGACAAGCCTAAATAAATACCTATATCTGAAAATTATTCATAATTTCTAGTAAAGGTTTGAAGTTGCTGATAAAATGGCTTCCTTTCTCTCTTATGCCATAAAAAAATATTCCTCACAAAAATACAAATTGCTGTCTCTTCACTTCTTTTTTCTGGGATTTAAAATCACGTTACTATTCACAAAGCAGCATTACCAAATAATGAAGACTTCTTCCTTATTGATTTTTCTGAAAACTGCCTTCCTTATTTCATCCACACTTCCTCTATAATTGGGAAAAGGAAAATGCTAACTTGATAAATTCTACTAGGGGAGAATATATCTTGAATATGAAGTGTTATTACTGTTGACAGTCCAATAAGAGAGACACAATGGAAGAATTTATGGGCGTTCTTGAAATTGGCTGAAGCAATTTTCAACACACTGTATTTCACTCTTGGACAAAACTAAAGCTATATTTCTTACACATTTTTTTAGAAGTCAACATATAACAGGCAGTAGATACTTCTCCAAAAGTTGCTTGGCATTATCCAATTCCATTAACTTAAAAAACTCAAAAACTTGAGTATTGGAACTTTTCATTGGGATGTCTAGCCATTTAATAATTCAAATAGGTTTGTTTTACAAAGTATGATAAACACTAAACATTTCATAGTTGCTCAAATGCCTTATGATTCAAACTGCCTGTTATATCTGACTTGGGGACTACACGTGTGCTGGGCACATAGGGAAATGAATTAACTAAACGACCTAGAGACCCTCAGCTGCTTTGTTTTTGTTTCCCCACCTTCCATTTGATTTTTGCATCTCTTTTTTTTTTCCTCTGTAAGGAAAGTGTCTCAGAAAAAGCTGGAGCCACTTCCCTTAGTGCCTACTTAACCCTAATAACAAAGGAAATCTTATTTTTCCTTTGTTTGAAACACATGTATCAACGAGGTCTTTCGTTCAGCAGTTCTGAGGGTCCATGCTGAATATTGGAGTTGAGGTGGAGATTTTGAGGATGTATTTTAAGCACATTATCTTTATTTTGAAGGTGAAGAAGCCAAGTTTAATTGAATTTCCCAGAGCAGAGCTAGGTTTAGAACTCAGAAATTACATACAAATAACACACCGACAATGAGTGCTGGCCTCTTGATTCCTATTTTTCTAAACTCTGCATTTTTTCCACCTATGGGTTTTATCCTTTTTTTTCCTCTATATATGATCATTATAACCGATACCTACTTGAGGTCCAATTAGATCAGAAAACCTCAGTAAGTTAAGAACATAACCCTAATGTTCTGAGCATAAAATAAATTATTGTGTTCTTTGTAGCTTAAAATATGATCTTGGGCATACTGTTCAATTTTAAATTATTTTAGTACATATTTTTATGTTTTGCTTCAATTTGGAAACATTAAAATATTTGTCCCTCAAAGATATTTTTTCGGGACACAACTTGTCTTCCAATATTGAAACTACAACAAGAACCAGATTATTTGGAGAAATTATAGTGAGGATTTTTTTCATGTGTGGTATTCTTCCTGCTTGTTATTCCTGCAAATACCCCAAGCACACCCCCAGAACATGTGCATTGTCTAGTCCATTGTTCATACATAGCTTCTGTCCAGCAGGTGTTGGCTCAGTGTTGAAGAGGTAAAGGAAACAGCCAATTGGCCGGTTTATAGAGAGGTGGCCCTTTAGCTGTTGGGGATGATTTTTGTCCATGTCATTCTCACACTTGGACACCTTTGATGGGGCTACACTGAGTGGAGGATAAAGTTCAAATCTGGCTGTCACCTACCCTTCCAGATTAATTCCCCACCCCATGTGTCTCTGTCTGCCCTCAGCCTCCACCACAGGTGACAGGTTCACATGGCAGCAGGCTTATCAGGTAACACACCTGAATGAAGCAGTCCAGGGACACGAAAACTTGCTAATTGCTTGAGCGGTGGCTGAGAAGAACTGGAGAAGGTACCTACGTCCAAGGGGTAGCTGCTAGTCGGCTCCATCCATTGCCGTCATCAGAAAGGAGGGGCCGATGTTGCTGGATCCTCTGCTCTTCCTTAAGGAAAGGCGAAAGGATGGCTATTCTAATTTTGAAATATCCTGGTTTCCTTCTAACATTTGACAGGGTACTTTTTATTCACTCTGCTGCCATGTTGGTGAACCATTTCCGATCCACTGACTGGCGGCTGGTGACCTGCAGAGATGCGCTGTAACCTTCCTAACCACTCACTATAATTTCTCCAAATAATCTGGTTCTTGTTGTAGTTTCAATATTGGAAAACTTGGAGTTTTCTCAGAAAGCAGCGTATTTTCAAGCCTCCAAGCTTTGGCTCGCGCTGTCTCTGCCCGCAAGGCCCTCCTCCACTTATCCATTTGACAAAGCCCATTCTTAAACACTGGCTCAAAAGACAATTGTGGACAAGCGTTTCCCAGCCTCCCTCTCATTTGATCTCCAATAGGCCAGCAAAACGATTCCTTCTTCCCGTGTTTCACTTAACGTTGTTCAAACACTGGCGGAGGTGCTACATTGGAATATAAGCTGTGATCGATATCCACCATCTCCTCCACCAGCATGTAAGACACGTGTTATTCCTCTTCATATCCTTCGTGCTTTATACGGTGAACGGCACCAAGAGACCAATGCTTGTTGAAATAGAGTAAGAATCAAGAGTTGTCACAAACTTCCCCTCTCCGCCCCTTCATCAGTTATCATTTTCCACCCATATCAGAGCAACAAAGCCCCCAAAGTTTCAAAGATAATAAACAATCTAAAGTTCAGATTTCAGAATCATGCAGGTTCAGAGACCATATTTTCAGAACCAGTGTGGCTGTTTGCGGCTGTCTCCTGCAGGGTGAATATGCAAATGAGCCTGCTCTCAGGGGGCTTACGTTCTAGGGCAGGGCCAGAGCATTTTGTTTCAATACTGACCATCACTCAAGTGCCCGCTCAGCTGGTTCTAAAAGCAGATCAGCTAAGACTCTCCTTTGCCATCATTCTGGTTTTTTGGTGCAGAACCTAAAGCCCAGTAGGTGAAGCATTTTATCCAAAGACACGGCAAGTTGGTGTTAGAAGTGTCTGTAGAGATCATTTCTTAGCATCAGATGCAGTACAGAGCAAACATCTTTTTCCTTTCTCTTAAATGTAGCTGACAACTGTCTGTCAGTATACACCCTACACACACAATATGTGCGCACACACACAGACACACACATTTGTTTTCAATTGGGGGTCAGCCACTCTTACCAGATTCTAATTTGTTTTATCTTTTAATCATTTTGTCTGGCATGGTAAGTTCAGAGGGGCAGTTGGCATTCACCCCACGGGCAGAGGGTACAGAGCCTGAAAGCCTTGTATGGAGACCTCTGGTGGCACATTGCTCCTTGACACTCGCCATCTGGCTCTCAGGTCCCTCGTGACAATGCTACACAAGTCTGCTCTACTTCTCAAGCTTCCACATTCTAGCATTTTCATGACTGGCAATGACCCCCACCCCACCTCACTGCCCACATCACCATGCCCTTAACCTTGGGTCCCAGCCTTTGGTCTCCTCCAGAGGACACAGTGGTGGCTGACAACGGGAGGGTTTTCCTCCTCCTCACAGTATCGGTACTTTAACAGGGACTTCTGCAGGCTACATCTAAGGGTGAAAGAGGGACTCGCACACGCTGAGGATTTTTGTCACACAGCCAGAGAGGCATCCGGGGCCTCTGACACCAGCCACACCCTGTATCCAGCTACTTCCCATCCCATGTCATATTTTCAAATAAAGTTGGATGATATTTTAGTTAGCCAAGGCTGCCATAACAAAGTACCACAGAGTGCGTGCCTTAAACAACAGAAATGTATTTTCTCAAATATTTCTCAAATTCTGGAGGCTAGAAGTCCGAGATCAAGGTGTCAGCAGAGTTGGTTTCTACTGGAGCCTCTTGGCTTGTAGGCAGCTGTCTTCACAGGGTCTTCCCTTTGTAACTGCAGCTGTCCTAATCTCATCTCCTCATGGGGACGTCAGTCATGTTGGATTAGGGTCCACTCTGGTGACTTCATTTTAACTTTACTTCTTTAAGACCTTTTCTCCAAGCGCAGTCACATTCTGAGGTGCTGGGGGTAGGGCTTCAGTATATGAATTTGGTGGGGGTGACACAATTCAGCCCATAACAGACGTGTAGGTCAACTCTCGAGTTCATCCACTTCTCTTGCATTCCACCTCATATCAGAGTAATTTGGCAATGAAACATGATATACAGTCGTTTTACATGATGGAACTTCTCTAAAACACTTTGTTTCTAAGAATAAAAAGTGATATAATTCAGTTACCAATAGAAGTTTGTGCTACTACTATTCTTCTTTTTGATATGGTGCTGTGGGCATCCATGTTCTAGAATCTACACTAGTTTTAGCCTAACAGGTTAATCCTTCCACAGAGATACATTGTAAAAACTATTTTTCTAAAATGTTCGGTATTGCTATTACCAAAAACTATTTCCTTTATGCTTTTAAAATTTTTAAATGCTTACCTGATTATATTTGTATTATTAATAATAAAACTTTAACTCATTTGGACTTTCCCCTTAAGTACATTCATAACCATATATAAGAATGTTAATTTCTGCAGTCAATAATCTTTATAACTAAAGAAAAAGTCGTGTAATGTGATCATTTATTTTTTTATGCAAGACCTTGGTAAAAAATTGATATAGTTCATTCCCATGGGTCTCTAAGTCATGGCTGTTTGTGATTTAATAACCAGTGAGGTGTTACAATGATGAGCAATCACTGAAATCCATCCATTAAGATAAATGCAAATGTAACATATATATACTCACCTGCCTGGGAAAAGGATGGAAACATATCAAAACCTTAAGAGTGCTTAACTTTGGATGGCAAGAATTTGGGTAATTTTAATTTTCTTCTTCTATGCTTTTCTATATTTTCAATATAATTATATGTTTTCATTTTATAATTGGAAGAAAAATAGAAAAATTTCTTTTTTAAAAGAGAATAAAAATATATAAACAATCAGTCTAACTTACAATGGCCATATCAAATTATCCATTTAGCATAGTATTCTATGGTCTACTTGTTTTTTAAAGTGACAAAACTTTATGGGACCTTAAAATGGTTGAACTAAATTCTATTACGATCGAGATTGAAGGATATTTAAACATGAACATACATATACGAGGCAATCGTGGGAAAATAAAACGTACCCACAAGACACCCACAGGTTTTCATAGTTTTCACACAGGCAATTGTGCTCTGGTTCAAAGATAATTGCTTCAGGGCATGCTTTATGATTTCTTGTCAACAAATTATATGTACTAGATTTATAGGCCGAAGCCCCAGTTTTCCCATTGCTAGGACATGCATAATAAGATCTATCTCTTCCTTTTCCCCCATGTCTATTAGAGCAGCACCGGCTCTTAGAGAATAAAATAACAAGGCAGATATAGAAGGTTCTAGAACATTATCTAATGAGTAGAAAATATTTACTTTGTGTAGAGCTGACATGAGGGTGAGAAAGTATTTCCACTGTGTGGAAGAATCCTGAGAACATAGCAATATTCTTTTGTTTATTTAATAAATATTTTTGAGGACTCAGTGCCAGACACAATCACAGGCCCTGAGACTATGATCAGGAATAAGACAAAATCCTTGCCCTTTGGGGACTTACAATCCAGTAATCCAGTGGACAATGTAGATATTATATAAGGAAATAATGGGTAAGATAATTACATAATAATTGCCCAATTAATACAAACAATAGCATAATAACATAATTTTACAATTAATTACAAAAAGTAATAGTGCTGAGTTCTATGAAGGAAGTTGGGTACTGTGATATAGAATAACAGAAGGAATCTATTTAAGATGAAGATTGTGCTTAACATAAACATAATTCTTTATAGGTCTTATATAGGATGGGGTGGTAGTGATTTACTCTTTAAATATGAGGATTGAATATTCAATGAGAAATTCTAATGATACAACATTAGCTGCAGTAAGACTAAGTAATCACTTATTACCTAAAAAGAAGCACTTCTTGGTAGTAGGAACATTTTGTTTCTCTAGATTTATCTCATCTTTAATCACATACATGCATGCAAACAATCATTTTACTTTTAAAGTTTCTGCAGCATCTTTGACTTTGTTGGAAATGTCAGAAAATTGCTGACCCTTTACTCAGCCCCTACAGAGCCATTATAAACCCATTTTGTGAAAGTAACAAGTAGAAGGATGGATGGAAAAAAGAAAAACAAATTTTGTCACTCGTGAAATATGCCCAGGTCCAACCTTGACTAACCCCATTGTGTAAAACATTCAGAATATTATTGAGAGAAAGCCTACAAGTGTAAATATACTTATTCTCAATGAAATCAACACCATCCAACTGATTTGTAACTATTCCCTTAATGCTGCTATAAACTTTATTGCAGTGAAAACACTGGTTCTACAGATTGCTTTCCTCTTCCTCAGGATGTGTTTGACCTTTGTGGCATTGCCACTATAAATCTCATGGCCCTACAACCCCTTGTCTGCAAGTGATTTCAAGCACTATCATAAAAATGAAACAGACAGACTTAATTTGAGTTCCAGACTTGAGGAAACTCAACTAAAATATTAGCATAATTTCGCTGAGGACGGAGGAAATTGTTAAAATATGTGTATTAGAGAGTGTCTGCAATTTGATCCATCTTTTTTCTGGCTCTTGGGTGCCACCCAGTGATTAACTTAGCCGCAGGTTTCCGAAGGGGTCTGTGGTGCACAGACAGCCGCTGGGCACAGGAGAGCATGGGCAGGGAAGCTACGGCGGTGAGGGCTGAAGTCCTAAATTAAACAGGAATAAAAAAAATAATCCCTGTTTAGAGATTTTTTTGTTCTATCCAGAAAACCTAGCCATTGATGATGTGTTCCTTCCAGACATCCAGACATGGCAGATGATCTACTCCGTGAATTAGGAAACTCAGATCTTTAGAACACAGACTGGGTCTACAGCCACACGGTAGAGAAGAGCAAGAAGGAAGTAACCAGCACTGTTCAGACTCCTCTTTCCTAATCTTCTTCCCCGTCCCAGTCCCACACTGTCCAGTCCCTCTCCTCAGTTCCATCCTAAGACAGAGCTTGAAACATTCTGCTTTGGAAGCACAGAGACACGAGGCTGACTCAATCAGGTGGCTATTTTCATCTCCAACTTATTAGACTGTTTCTTATCCTTGTAACTCACGGGGATGGCAATAAGAACGAACACTCCCCTTAGCCTTACACTCCACAAAAATCAACAGCCATCCATTGTTGTTCTTGTTTTTAAACTGGGTTCTCTCTCTTTCTTTGAATAATATATGTGACACATATAATACATTTTATCAAGGATTTACATCATTTTTTGGAGGTGAGGCAATATATACTCAATTTAGTGGGCTTAAGGAGCTTACAAATAATACTTCTCTATATATTATAGATATTTTATTTTTATTCTTATATATATTACATATATTTTATTACATCTTATACAACTATTTAATTTTATTTTTGTTCATTATATGTATTTTATATCTATACTATGGAACATTATCTACTTATTTTATCATTTGTCGAGTCTCTCCTGCACTAACTTCTTGAAGGTCCACCCGGGCCATGCTGGGTGCAGGGGTAGATCCTACACAGAAGTATGAACGTGAGATGGATTCCTCAAGCCACTGTTTTCTCCCCGCTCAGCTGCTACCATTATGATTTCTGAGGGAGGTAGGATCAGAGGACAGACAACTGAGAAAGAAAAAGGAAATATATGCCCCAAAGGAATAGGAAGGTCCCTATGAATGAGGTAGGAAGAGCGGGCCAGAATCTGGAATGGGAAACAAAGACGTGCATCAGTCCCGTAGTCTCCGTATGTGTACCTGCTCCATCATCCACTGTCCTCAGAAGTTCCTCCTCCCCGAACTTCTCAGCCCTTCAGTCCTCTCACTCTGCCCTGGACCTACAACCTGACTGAATATAGCAAAGGCAGGGGGGTGGGGGTGGGGGTGGGGGTGGTGGTGGTGGTGGTGGCGGCGGCGGCGGCGGCGGCGGCGGCAGTAGGTCCAGATGTTGACCTGAGGCAAGCGTGGAGAGCGAGAGCTCATCTACAGAAAATAGGAGCTAGGAACCACAAAGATGCCCACGAGCTGAAGAAGTGGAAAACACTAGGCAAACTGGGGACAAACACAAAGAAATTCGCCTCAGAAGAAATCTTTAGAGGAAGCACCCAGGACCTGGAGTGGCCTTTCATTCACTCCCATGTGATTTGAGGGGCAGGCGGACCATCTCAGCCATTGCCCGGCCCCATCTGCCTTTTCCTCCTGGGAGCTTTCATGACACCTTCGAGAGGAAAGGGGGAGGGGGAGGGAAACGTTCTCAGACCCTCTCAGTTCCATGCTCCCTTCTCAGAAGGAGGCTGTTTTGCCAAAAACAAACAAATTGATGATTAGGCCCTCACACTGGCCCACAAAAGAGACGCATGAGACCCCTCCTGATTCTAATTTCTCATGGTGGCATCACAATACGAGGAAGGTTAAATGCTTTAGTTTATGATGAGATCATACACTTTGGCCAATGTTAGTCATTTACGGACTATTTTCCTATGCCTGGCTCTGGGCCTATGTCATGTAAAACTAAAATCTCTAAATACATATTATTATTATTACCCTCCCTTGAACAGTTGTATAAACTGAGGCACAACAAAGTAAGTACTTGCCCAGCCTCGTGTTGTTGGTAACTAGCAGCTAGGATTCGTCTTCTAGCAATTTGACCACTAAGCCTTTAGTCAACTCGTCATTCGATACAAAATCTGAAATAACATACATACATTCTAAACTTTTAAAAATTGCAAATAAAAATGATTTGTCTCAACATAAATTAAACAAACTAACCTAGTCTCAATATGGATTAAATAAATGTTAAATAAGCTAATTTCCATTTTTTAACACCATTATAACACAGTCGTTTTTAGAAACGCACTTTGACTTCAATATCAACTTACAAACATAATTTTGAAACACAACCATCTGGTAAGCTGGATATTAACTACATACATAATTTACTGGGAAAACTTACTGAAATTGTTACTTACCACAAAATCTGATATTTTAAATCTGTAATTTCTGAGTTTCATTCCAGCCCTATTTATTTCTATAAACATTCATGAAGGTTAATTCTTTTACCTCATAACTGTGGGCAGTCAAAACTTACTTAAATAGAAGCTTTGGATTCAACCAATGCTTACATGAGCACCTCCTCGAAGCCCCAGGTTTCTGTAGTTTAAATCCTGAAAGAAGTAACTGTAGTCAGAGAGATGTTTAGCCCAGGCGTTAGCAAGCCTCTCCTTCTCAACCGAGACGCACAGGGAACATTTCATTTTGTGGCTCCATCCTGGTGCATCTCCTAGGAGAAACTGGCCCCCAAATCCATCCACAAATAACGCGTACATTAACTTGTTGAGTGGAATTGTTTTATATTACTCAACTGGATGTCAAAAATAATGAGTGTGATTGGAGCATAATTATTATTTGTCCCTAAAATTGTTAATGGAAGAGTCCATTTACTGGTTGATCATTGACAACAATGGCTCCCCTGGAATGAGATAGGAGATACAATTGTCATTGGTAATGGATGAGGGTTTTTCCTGTTTGATATAGGAGGAAAGAATGATTCCAGTCCATTTAAAAGCTTTAGCAGGTTGTTGAACAAACTCTCAAGAGAGGGGCTGGACAAAGACTTATTTTATACCATTTCCATAAAAATTTACTGTGACAAAAGGCCATCACTGCTATTCTAATCCTCTGTGTTGCATTGAAACAGAAACTCTAAAGGAGAATGACGTATACCAGATTGATGTCAAATTCCACAACTGGGCTGAAATCGCAGACCAATATGGTGGCGCCTGAATGCTCCTCTGGGCTTTAGAAACACACTCATCCCTGGGACCCAGGAGGGTCAGGAATTGGCTCCCTTTGGAGATGATCAGATACTGAGGGCCCAAATTGACCTTTGCAAGACAGTCAAGGATGTTCAGGAACTAGAAATTCAACTATCAGCAAATAACCCCAAGGTTTACAGCTTTGGAAGTGGGCAGTGGACAAATCAGATAAACACACAAATACCCCAGTTCAGTCACTTTTTCACTGCTTTGGAGAAGATATTGACCTTCCTCCTGTCGGCTCATATCTCACCACGTCAAAGCTTTCCTTGACCACTCTTCCCCTTTCCTAGATTCTCCACTCCCTTCTGCTTCATTCTTCAGACACTTATCGCTACTGGATACATTATCTGTATGTTTATTTCCTGACAGTTCCCTCCAGCTAACATGTAAGCTCCCTGAGGGCGGGGCCTTAGCTTTGGTCTCATGATAAGCACTCAGTAACTAACTAGTGGATGGATGAACTTTTGGGGAAGTCTCAGTTTATCCCTCTGTGAAATCCTGTTTGTCAAGATAGACAAGCCATATTCCTTACACATAATAGGTACTTTTCTGCACATTTCTCACACTGGTTGGAGGGGGAACAGCTTTGCTTCTAGGAAGCTCTCAATCTTATGTGCTCTGATACACATCACCACAAACATCAAACCACAGTCGTCCTCTTTCATGTTTCATGTCTGGATAAGACGGTCTGCTCATTTAAGTCATTAATTCGCTCCAGAAATATTTATTCAGCACCTGCAGGGGCTACTCTGATGCTTTGTGAATTCCCGGCAGCTTCGTGTCCTACCGCCTTCATTTTTCCTGGACCCAAAATGCTCCTGAGTTCAGACTGCTGCCTCTCTCGAGTCCAGCCTGAGAACTGCAGCAGGCTTCTATGGTGAGCCCCCTTCTTATTTGCCACGGCTTCTTGTTGGCATCAGAATTATGCTATTTTATCTTTCCCTTACTCAATCAGAGTGAACCTCACTTCTTCCTTAAGCTCCTTCATGTAGAAAATCATTTCCCTAAGGGAAAATTACGCCAAAGAATTTGATTTCAATTGTAGTAGCAGAAAGCCTTGTTCTAGCCCCATAGTTTTTAACAAAACCTCTTGTTTGTAACAGAAACGTGCAAAATTAGTGAAGAAAGTCACCACTAAGCTATGTTCTTATCTTAGACACTCATGCAGCCACAAATCTGGATTGAGTTAGCTAAGGTACCTACTGAAGTGTATCTCAGCAAAACTGATTCTTTTCTTCATTTATGTGGACAGACACATAGTGTCAATCTCATAACAATTGCTCTCACAGTATCCTTAAGTCAGTAGCACTCTCACCTGGCTAATTAGTTGCCTCGGAAAGATGAGGTATGATGGTGACAACCTGGGCAAGTTTCTACCCCTGAATTCCTAAGATCCAATTGATGATTGACAGAAACAATGGCGCGTGAAAGTCTAGATGTTGTGAATAACTGGCCCTGATTTCATTTCAGCATCTTAAGTCTGAGACGGAAGGAGAAGCATTGTGAACCACTGTAACTGATTTATCAGAACACAAATTCATTCTGCAAAACTCATATGGAGTCTTGGCCAAGGTTTCTTTATTCACTATCACGGAAAAGAACATGCCTTTGACAAAGTAAAGATACTTCCAATCTTTGCTTTTGAGCAAAGAAATCCCAGATACCAAGGTAATGCAATGGTTACCTTCAGTCAGTGCAGTTGACTCGCAAATGGAATGTTTTATGGCCAAAGTAGTTCATGCTTACCATTTGGGGATAGTTTTAACTTCTCTGGCAGTTTCTTTCTAAGTCTCCATAGAAAATGTAAGACACAGAGTCTCAGAATCTTGAGTAATCTTGTGATTGATTTTGTCATAGCAGATGGGCCAGAGCTGATTTTAACATGAAAATATCCAATGAGAGCGGTACAACATGACTTGGATATTCAGTGGCGGATTGAGCACATTCGGATTTACTATTGTTGTAGGTAGTTTCGTAGTCAGAAACCATTTGCCAAAGATAGAGCAGAGAGGCTGGGATGGTCCAGATACGATTTTTGATCACTATGAATTTTAAGACAAGGCCTTGGAAGTAACTGTAGAACTTCCCGATTCTGACAAAAGAGTTTTGTCAACTTGTATTCAGGTCTGTGATTCTAGTCTGTCTGCTATTTTCCTTGAATAATGAGTAATACACATTTTCTAGCATTGTGCAGCAAAACAAATTTCCATCGCACTAGTACTGGGGCCCTCTTAAGATTGCTTGGTAATGCTAAAATGTACCTATAGCCATAAGTTTTATATGTGGGATCTTCTTTGGACATCAGTTTTCATAAAAATGTTGTTTTATATTAAAACAGAATTATTACAGAGTAGAACCTGAAATTTTAAAATATGTTTTAAAGATGCAACATGAGATTTTGAAGAAATTCTGACCTTGCTGTGTGCATCACTTCTGGCCATGCCCCTAACCTAGCATCTACGATGATCCTCTCTCTGCCATTGGGGATACTAAGTGGGAAAGGCTGTGACACCCTGCTTTAGGCTAGAGGACTAGTGACAAGAAATCTTAATGTGTTCACAGACTTGGAAGTGAATGGCCACTTTACAGTTTAGAAAACTCTCCTTAGATTACAATCTAACATCACGGAATGTCTTTCTCCTGCAGGCAATAATGAGGCTCTACAGTGGTTGCCTTTTACGGAAGAAAAATGTAACAGAAATTAAATAGTACCAGAATAACCGGAAGTGCTTAGTCTGCTTTTGGGGGAGGTGCATTGTGGTTTATCCCTTCTCTCCCCATCTCGAATGAAGCAAATATCAACTCTTCTAGAGCAGTGACTTAGTAATGCCACTATCACAGTTCTGATTTTATGGTTTTCTTTTTCCATTGATAGGTCAAATCATTGTAAGACTTCCTAAAATATGTCTGTGAGTTTCTTTCCAGTTGATGCCATAACGTATTCACTCAGTTGTCCTGTAGAGCCTTTGAATTCATCAAAGCCATAAATCGTCTCTTCTTTCTCTGTGCTAAAGGGTTGGCACCTTTTTCTGCAAAGGCCCAGATAGTAAATATTTTAGGCTTTGCAAGCCATGAGGTCTCTGCTACAGCCACTTAACTCTGCCATTTTGTAGCAGAAACAGTTGTAGATGATCTGTGAACAAATGGGTATGGCTGTGTTCCAATGAAACTGTATTAACAACAATGTGGAGGCAGGTGGGGGGGGAGGCAGATTTTGACTGAGGGCTGTAGTTTGCTCATCATTGCTCTATGTTCTTGCTTAGTGGGTTCCAGCACCATCCATTTACTCTCCCCAAGTTCAAAGTTCTCCCTCTCCATTCACATCCAAACAAAGATTAAGTCACAGATATTTTACCGCCTACATTAGTTTAGTAGGGCTGTTGTTACAAATTGTGATGAATTTGGCAGCTTAAAACAACAGAAATTTATTCTCTCATAGTTCTGGAGGCCGGAAGTCCAAAATCAAGGCATCAGTAGGGTCATGCTCTCTCTGAAGGTTTGAAGGGAGGAGCCTTCCTGGCTTCTTCCTGGTTTCCACTCGTTGCAGGCAATCATCTGCATGCCTTGACTTGTAGCTGCATCACTCTAATCTCTACCTCCATTGTCACATGTCCTTCTCCCCTATGTCTCTGTCTCTGTGACCAAACTTCCCTCTTCTAATAAGGACACCATTCATATTGGATCTAGAGCCAATCTAATCCAGTATGGCCTCATAACTTTATTACGTCTGCAGAGAACTTATTTCTAAATAGTTTCACATTCACAGGTTCTAGGTGGACACAAAGTTTGGGGGACACTCCCTATTTTCTAATCTGTCCTCTACTTTCCTTCTCAGTTGCCACAGCCCTAATTCAGATCTTTGTCACCCCTCATTTCTCATCTGATTATTCCAACAGCCTCCTAATGGGTCTTACCTCCTCCAATATCTAGCGTGACCTTTCTAAAAAGCAAATTTCACCCACTTCTTTCTCCTTTGAAAACTCCTTCTTGTCTTTGTCATCACAGCAGTGGTTCTCTATCTTTTTCCCAACACGCTTGATGGATGAGTTCACTGTGGGACAACAACCTATTGGGCTGTCCAGATGATGTACAGACTACACCTCCAGTCAGTTAATGGAATCTGCTCTAATTTCTAGAGAAGAGTAAGTCATTACATTATTACTGTTGATAGCATAGTACTTTCAACTCACCACTGATTGTACCAACGAGGGCTTTTCAACACTATGGCTGAAAATCTCTGGTTTTCTGGACATATATTCTTCCACGATGGGAACTTACCAGCCCCTTTTTGCCCTTTGTTCTCTAGCAACTGACCAACTGTGCTGCTTCTCATTATTGTTTTACTCACACAATTCCTGTCTTTCCTTCTAGAATAATACACGGATGCTGACTTCAAGTAACTTAAAGATAACACGGCCTCACCTTATCCTTGGGAATTTGAAGTTCAGTTGATGTAGCTGGACAAGTCTGGCAGGAGTAAGTTTACTTTTGGGAATAATGTGACGGTGTATCTGAAATCAGGTCTAGCCCAGAAAAACCACGGCTGCCCTAAGAAAATATAACAATGTACTAACAGGTTTTTAAAAACAATTTGTATTTTCCAAATTTTCTGCAGTGACAAGATGCTATCATAAAAGAATGTGGTAGACAGAAGTCTATCTCCTGGTCTCAGTCTCTCTCACTCACCCATAGATCAGTTTTTATGCCAGAACAATTTTCCTCATAAGCAAATCTCATCACTTGCTCCTCACCGTCTTCTGGGTAAGACCCTTATTTTTCACATGATAAACAAGCCCCTCATGGCTTGCTCCTGCCAATCTGTCAACCACCTGGGAGCCTAGCCCAGGGTCGGCCCTCTGTAGTTCCTCAGAAAATATCTGTTGAATGAATGAATCAATAGATGAATGAGTAAATGGAATTTTTATAACTTAAAGAAAATACATGTAAATAGCTATAGATTATTGCATCACACAAATAAGTCCCCTTTAGGCAGATGAGGAAACTAAAACACAGAGAAAGTAAATAACTTGCCAAAAGTCACACACATGAGTCCTAGGTATTCTGACTTCAAATCCTGTTCCATAACGGAAGAATGCATCTACTTTTATGTTTTAAGTGTTCTAACTGATCTATGCAGCTGTATTCAGCTTTACAGTTTCAAAAGCCATTCGCCTGTCGATAAATTTACGTGAGGTTGACGTAAGTACCATCTAATAGGCCATTAAGATGCATACATTTTGTACTTTTAACCACTGAATACACTGAAAGAAATCTTCTATGTTTTATTTATTTATTATGTATTTATTATAAAACTGTTAAAAATCAAATGACCATCTCTCCACCTGGCCTTTATAATGTATAAACATTTTGGCTAAGTTATCTGCTGTTGAAAGATTTGAAAATATGGTACACAAAAGTGTATTTTCTCTTCCAGTTTCTACGTTAGCATCCGCCCGATAGTTCTTTATTATTTAATGTTATTAAGATTCTTAGGTAAAATATTTGCATACATTCCTCTGGGTGTGACTAATGCTCTCAACTACCAATGCTGCTAAGACAGACAGGACTTGTCTGAAAATGATGATGACGATGATGATGCAAAGAGAGATGTCTCATACCTTGTGAAATTAAAGGAAAACATTTGTAGACTGTCAACTAAATTATATTGTACAAGCAATCAAAAGAAACTGTACCCAAAATGACATGATCTCTCATTACTACTTAATGCTAAGATAACACAGTTAAGGGAAAAATATAAAAGTGCACATTTTATCCTAATGTTGGAAGAAAGTTAAAGAAACAGGTCTTGGAAAACTCATTTTTTATTTTCATGGGGTAGCAGCACATATAACTCAGTATTATTTTTCTTCTGTCTTGATACAACAATCAGACGGCTTAGTGGCTGTCGACATAAGCACAATGTCAATTTGCCAAGAGTGTGATAGAGCACTGTAGGGAATACGGTAGTAAGCCTTGTTCTTGTGGGTGGATGGAAAGAGGAATGTTAGAGACCAAACTCCCTCAGCCTCCCTCTTTACTTCCTGGCTTTCCTGTTCTCAAAATTTCCTGCATCTTCATCCAACTTCTGCCCCACTGCACCTCTTTCCTCCTATTCCATTCTAATCCTTCTGCTTCATCCCTTGTTCCCATCCTGAAACACTGCTGAATCAATTAACTGGCCCCCACCCCATCCCCACTAACATTTCTTAATATTTCCCTCTTCAAAAGTCCCTTCCATTCAGCCTGCCAGCATGCTATTGTTTTCCTATGCAAACCCAACTTTCTCTTGATCCTGTCATTCCCTTCAACTATCCCATGTTTCCCTTGTTTCTCCTTCAGGCCATTGCCAAACTTCTGGAAAGATGATTGTCCACCACAGTCGCTCAGCACCTACTCAGATGCTGATCGGATCCTCCCAATTTCTTGAAACATCTCACTCCAGAACTCACTCACTTCGGCTTATGTGACTCTCCCTCATTTCTCCTGGTTCCCTAGCTTCTCTGACAGTGCCTTCTCCATCTCTTTTTCCACCTGCCATCCCCTAGATGTGTATAGAAAGGAAAGATCTGTTTTGGCTCCTCCACTTCCTTCCCTCCTCTCTGGGGTCATTTCCTTTCTCTCTTTCATTTTATTATTATTATTATTATTATTATTATTATTTTTGGTATTCTCATCTAGTCTTTACTCTTAATCTATACAGGTAAATACCACATCTTTTGCTTTAATTTTAAACTTTTCTCTTCACTCTAGACATGCATTTCTGTCTGTGTCCTGGATAGCTTTATACTAATGTTCTAAGTTGGTCTTAAGCTCATTCATTAATTTGTTCATTCAATCATTCATTCGATAGATACTTATTAAGTGCCTACAATGTTAGCTAAAATGAGAGTTAAGCTGCTATCCTAATACAATCACTTTTTGTTCTGATTTCACAACATAGCAGAACATCTATACAAAGTCATGCAGGGACACAGGGCCCTTCCAGCTTGTGGCTCTGCCCTCCTAAGGTGTTGTGCTCATATGTAGAGCGAGAGCTGGATCACTTTCCTATAAGCAGGTGAAAAAGAGAAAGAGAAAATGAAAGAGTGCGTGCCCAGTGTTTTAAGACAAAGCACAGAGTGGTCTCTATCATTCCAGCTCACATGTTGTCACTCTGTCTTAGTCAGGTCACCACACCTAACTCGTAAGGAAGGCTGTGTCTTTAACTGGATGTCCCTATTCTCTGCTAAACTCGACTGCCATGGAAGAAGAGGGGAACAGATTTCACAGGGAGGGGCTTCTCCTGGTCTGTCACTCCTACTAGGACTAGGCATTGTGCCTAGCATTGAAATTCATTGTTTGGAATAACTCTCATTATATTTTCTTCCAAATCTTGTTTTTGTTCAGTATTTTATACTTCCATGGATGGCACTATCATCCTTCTGGCCACATTGTTTTAAAGAATCCAAAAGATCTTTAATGCTTAATCAAATTTTCCTAACTCCCTCCCGATAATAGCTACAATTTTCCGAAGTATGATATAGTCTCCCCTGTATATTTCTAGCTTAGCCCCCTCTTTTCTATTTTCCTTGATACGTTTGAAGAGTTAGTATTCTTTACCATTTACTTGAAAAGAAGACAAAAGCCTCCTAACTCATCTCCTGTGTCCAGTCTTGCTCTGCTCCCATCTATCTCAGATGTCCCACAGTAGTTTCTCTGAAGCAGGTACAACCCCTGTGTATAAAGAGATGAAGTATGGACTCTTCAGCATGGCATTTGAGGTTTGTTGTTTTGTTTTTTGTGAGGAAGATTGGCCCTGAGCTAACATCTGTGCCAATCGTCCTCCACTTTATGTGGGATGCTGCCACAGCATGGCTTGATGAGTGGTGCTAGGTCCATGCCCAGGATCCAAGCCTGCAAACCCCAGGCTGCCAAAGCAGAGCACGCGAAGCTAACCACTACGCAACTGGGCCAATCCCACATTCAAGGTTTTAAGAAGAATATGTGTCTTTGTCTAGGATTGGTGGGATTTCCTGCAATCATTTTCCTCATCCGCTTCACTAGCCCTGACATATTCTACTTTGAGTCACAGTACATGCTCCATATTTTCCTCCTCTGAACATTTATTCTTATTTTTCTCTTGGTTGCAATGCCCTTCTAGATCAACAAATCCAAACACTCAATATTTCAAGGCCTATTTTAAACTGCACCTTTTTCAGAAAGCTTTCTTTGTTTCTTTTAGGAAAATGTTATCTTTTTCTCCTCTGATCTTCTATAAAACTTTATCTATGGTCCGGCCCCTCAGCCTAGTGGTTAAGTTCAGCACATTCTGCTTTGGTGGCCTGGGTTTGGTTCCTGGGCACGGACCTACACCACTCATCAGGAGCCATGCTGTGGCAGCAACCCACATCCAAAATAGAGGATGATGGGCACAGATGTTAGCTCAGACTGAATCTTCCTCAAGCAAAAAGAGGAAGATTGGCAACAGATGATAGCTCAGGGCCAATCTTCTTCAGCAAAAAAATAAAAATTTAAAAATCTTTATCTGTCCCTCTCTTGTGGTACTTAACTCTTTATTTCTCATATTATAGCTTATAAGTATATGCCTTATTTTCCATAGTAAGCTCCTTAATTTTGAGACTAAGGTTAATTCTTCTGTGTATTCCACTTGGGTTCTAGTACAATGCATGAGGCATAGTGTGTGTTCAACAGATATCAGCTTAATGAATGAATGTTTGAAGAATGGGTTAAAAGAAATCCAGAATCTGGTAAATAGAGAGCAAAGAGTCGACTAGGAAAATGCATCATTTTGACTGAAGAATTTGTAGACTACTACTTGGAGAGCAGATTTCCACTCAGTTAAAATATTGTTAAGGCATTTAGGGTGACACATTTGGCATAATAATAATTGGTATCTTGGTCTTGTAAGTTTAGTAACAGTGATACAGGTTTAAAAGAATTATCATGAAAGTATAAGTATTTTCCCCAAGAAGACACATTTCCCATATGATTGTCTAAAATGCGTGTGAGGTCCTAAGTTTTTGAACTATTGTGGGGGTTTTATTGCACTTCATTTTCCAGCAAAGCCCAAAAATATTGAAATAATTTTCATTCTAATTATTCTGTGGTATTTCCAGTCACAGTCAGAAGTAAGGCTATGAAAACTCTTACTAGAAAGACCCTTTTCATGGTATTTTCCAATTGAATTTTATAGCCTTGGAGATATTGCAATTCTTAAGATAATTTCCCCCCAAAGCCCAACATTTTTCCAAGCAAGAACTCCAACTCTTTTGACATTTACGTATCTGAAGTATTGGCAAAATCAAACCAGCCTTTCCCTTGTAGGAATTCTACGTTTGCCTTCTTAGATCAACATTTTAAAATCACAGGATCTCATAAATGTTTCACGGAGAATAAGAAAAACATGCTATAAAAATCACTAAGCCATGAGATAAGAAGGAAGAGGAAGGCGCGGGAGACCAGTGAGGGCCTCTGGGATGATGGTGGCTGAGTCTTCCTGAATATCGGGCCAGATTTTCACAACTCATAAGTGACTTTCTGACCACCTATCAAATAATGCTGGAACTTACTTTAACCCTTTCAGGATCTGTACCACCGTTATCTACATGACTAAATTTGGTCATTTTAATGTAATCTAAGTTTTATTCTGGCATCCCACACTTCAATTAGAAGTGGCTCCTTATTAATTATGAAATCTTGGCACATCACTTTACTCTCTCTGAGCCTCAGCATCAATATCTATTAAAATGTCCGTAAGAAAGCTTTTAACTACTTTGATGATGGTGGGTACACGGATTTTTATTTTATTTTTTGAATTTTTGAAATATTTTATTACAAATGTAATATGTGGCTAAAACATGTGGAAAGTTTGCAAGAATGTAAGGAGATTATGAATGCAAACTAACCAGTTCAGCACATGGCTTAATAGTTGATAATTATTATTGCTATTAATGATGATACTGCAGATGATAATTACTGTATTTCTTTAGAAATAGTTATGTACAGAGGAAGGTATTGGAACTGGGGGGTGGCAGGTAGGGAGGGAGGACTGTGATTTAAAAAAATAATAAAACCTAATCTCAGTCCTTTGTGATCTAAGTATTTTATTCTGGGACAATAGAACTCACAGATGTAAATTACTGAGTAACAATACAAGGCAGTATATGATTAAGGTAAAAATGAATTATGCAGATATATGTTCCAAAGGAGTTCAGAGAACCATGTGTTCAAATAATTTGTGTGTGTGTGTGTGTGCATATGTGTGTAAGACACACTCAATAGGACCATGCAGGACTTTAAGAAAGCAGAAACTTTCACATTTCAGCCCAGAATGACAGAGTATCACTAGAGGTTGTTATTTAAGAAGAAGTCTTTCAGGGCCCCTGTTTGGAAACCCAGAGACCTGTTTGTGACAAGTCTTTCCCCTCCTGCCTACAAATGCCACCCGTGTACCATTATTCTGACATATATGGTAAAGCGTAAAATATGCAGTAACCGCTGAATTGATGAGTTAACGAAATACACATGAGCACCAGGAAATTAACAAGATGATGGTCCCAGGTTAGCATGAAGCATATAGCATTCTGCTCCGTGTGGTTTTCTGGCATGCTTATTAGACTCCTGGGCAAGGAAATGCCTCTACCTGGAGATTTAGACACTAGAATTGATACTCCCAAGCGAGAGCATACTGTTTGTAATAAAAGCGGTCTTTGTGTGGAGAAAATAAAACTGCAAGCTTTGTATACTTGTAAACCACCACTGGCTCAAAAGTTATTATTCTTGTTTTACTCTCAGATTGAAAAAAGGGCTTTTAAATCTGATATATTTCAGTCTGAAAAAGAAAAAGAGCAGGATTCTGTCAGCCTAATCTTATTACACATGTAGCCATTACAGTCAAAATGAGTTTCCTCTGAGTAAGTTTGGGTGAGTTTCAAAACCAATTCTCAGAGGAAAAGAGTCATTATGCCAAAGTAGTGTGTTATGAAATGGAGCTTCCTATTGTCCCAGCGAATTCACATTCATTTTCCCTTAAGCCAGAGGGTGATGAGAAGAAAAATCCAGATTTTGTTCAATACAAAATTGAACCGAATGAAAGAAGAGGAGACAAAACATTTAAAATGCGTGATGTTAATACCTTGTTAAAGATTTTCTTTAACAAGGAGAAAGAAATAGCTTTGGGAAAGTACACTCAGAATACTTGCCCTTGCTTCAACTTTATGTCCTGCTTGTTTCTTTATCATGTACATTCTACTCAGAACCATTTGCCAGTTGACTTAGTCATTCCCTTCAACCGCCTCACTTCCGTTCCCTTCTTTGTTCTTTAATGGAAGAACAAAGAAAACAAGCTGCTTGATGATAGAGACTTGGCTTGGTCTTTGCTGTATCTTTAGGGACAATAAAAGCGTCTTGTCCATAATAGATCTTCAATAAAGGTCTGTCAAATAATGACCGTACTGACTGGAGGCTCTCTCTGCTAGAGACTCCTTGTGAACTCAGTGTCATAAAAGATGAAGCCCTCGGTATGCATTTTAGTGGATAAGGACAGTAATGGCTGCATGTGTAATGATCAGGCTGATAGAACCCCGGGTTCTAAAGCAAATGTTCACAAAGGACCCTGATACTGAGGCAATGTCGCTGAAAAATCAGCTGGTTTAAGGTGAGAAAGGAAGAACAAATCCTTGATTTGTGAGGCATTTACCCTTTATTTCCTAGTTTTCCTCAAAAGTTGACCAATGACCTGTTTTTAGTATCACTATGAACTCAAGGATTGAAACATAGTTGGGACTGAAACATTTCTGATATCAATTGAAACATATCAAATATATTTCAATCCCTTGCTCTTATTATTCTTATTGGTGCTCAATTGCCTAATGATTGGCCAAGGAGAGCCTTTTCAAATTGGCTTCTTGGTTCTTTTGACAAAACACTAGATAACTTCCTTTGTTTGTAGTTATGACAAGACGTAAGAGCCTCATCTTGCTCATTTCCTAACATAGACTTAGAATCAGCTATTTCTCTCAGGGGCATTAGTTCTCTCCAGCAGGAAATGATATTTGGAAGCCACATTTTGTGCAATAGGGCCCATTCATTGCTCCTATGTTGGTGATTGTTCATAGGTTTCTGCAGTGGACATGTTAGATAATGTGCGCACACGTGTGTGTGTGTGTGTGTGTGTTAAAATAAATCATAAAGTCATGTTGATACTGCAAATTCAGGGATATAGGGTTTTTACTTAACCTCATGAGTGTTACATCTATATCAACTTTCTTATACAACGAAAATCTTCATTCCCCAAATGGGGCTGGGGATTTTGAGAAATATAATTACCAGATCTCTTCTGCGACACAAACGACACCTTAGAACGAAGTAGAAAGGGGGCAGACCCTAACTAGCCTTTGCTTGGGCTTCAAGGAACACATTTTTTCCCCTTTAAATTAATTTCATTTTTTACTCTCTTTTTGAATGGGAAAAAGGGAGTGTGAATCCAGCCAATAGTAATAAAAACAATAGCCCTTCTGGAGCATTTATTTTGCAGTAGGTACTGTGCTAAAGTCTTTACAAGTGTGGGAATGAGAAGGGAGGTTCTCATTTTCACAGTATTTTTTTAATCTAATTTCAAGCAGTTATAAGACTGCATAGGAAAGACAACATCCTAATAGGCCAATATCCACTAATGAGCTGATATTTAATTAGACTAAACTAAAATACCCCCTTTATTTTTCCTAGCATCTTTTCTTAACCATAATTTAAATATCTTTGTTAGTCACTTTCTTGCAGATTGTACAATGTTGTCGATATCTAGCAATAAAATAGCCACGATAGTTTTGAAAAGGAACAAAAGTGCCCAGTTTGTAGTCTCTAAATACCATTTTCCACTAAAAGGATCAGGCTGAGAGAAACATACAGAGGAACTATCTAGACTAGGAAATGTGTGAAATCATCCTATAAGGTCTTTTTGCACCAGAAAGAAAGGAAATAATAGTGACTATTGGGGTGGCACTAAAAGGATTCAGAAGAGAATCCCATTGGCCAAAGATGAAATAATTTGAGTGTTATTAATAACAATTTCGATGGATTGAAAGATATCAAATATCTTGATAAAATGAAAAAATGAGTTCACAGTGATCAGAAGGGTGGTGAGTGGGGAGGGACTTCATTGGTTATCTTCAGAGAATGCTAGGAAACAAACTAATTATTCTGTAAACTGATAAATAAAGGGGAAAAGTAAGCATCTAATCTGCCTTTCCTGTATAAACTGTACCTCAGGGTAACCAAATAGTTTATGAGGAGAAATTTCTTTTTATATAGAAATTTTCCACCAAATAAATGAAGTGGAATGATAGAATATCACCGCTTTTCAAAACGCTAATTAATTAATGGATTTTAACAATAATCATTGAAGGCTGCAACATCACAGAACAAGAGGCAACTGGAAATTATGCCGTATTGATAGACATACATAGAATCATGTGCAACTACTCTTGCCAAAAAAAATCTAATCAACCTCTCTAACGACCTTTTCACAGGGGACAGAGGAATATGTTAAGTGATGCTACAGTGATACATGCATCAAATTTACCTCTGGGTAATTTTATAGGACAAATGACCATTTTCATCAACATGTGAACTGTAAGGAACGAGACAGGAGGGGAACCTATAGTTCCCAGAGTTGGTTGATTTTTGGAAGAATCCATCCATACATAGCCAGTAAACATACATTTAATATCATCTTGGCCATCAAAACAAAGATTATAAGAGCAAGTGTAGGAAAGTTTAGCAGAATAAATTGTGAATTCCCACGTTAATGAACATTTTCTTATAGTTCCACGGAGCATAAAGTCTCTTGAAACATCCTTCAGAATGCAAATAGTGTTACAATTACCTATAGAATTTCTCACAGTTTGAAAAAACATAACATGATACAATTATCAAAATTTAATGACCATTTTCATCAACAAGTGCACCTCAAGGAAGCACTTTTTCTAATTCACACATAAGCTAGCAACAGCCCTGCTTTGGGCTGGGGAAAGGTGAACAGAGACGGGAGGGCAAGATACTCTTCTGTGATGCAACGATTCTTTCAGCTTTCAGTTTGGGAAGGGAGGAGAAGGGAAGAAAGGAGTTTTCTCCATCAGATAATTCTGAAAAAGAACAGCCTCACATACTCATGAAGAGCTCACAAACTTTGTCAGTCACGGTTCAGTTTTATTTTTCTTCATTCACCACCTCCAAAAGTGCTTTGTAAAATCTTTCTTCTTTGTCCTTTAGTGATAGCTTAGGCACATTCCATTGCCTTCTGGTCACTTTGCATTTTCGTGAAGCATAGGCCTGTCCAATGTAACTCATCAAACTTATATCCTACTGGACATTTGTCTCCTCCCCTACCCTCTCTCCTCTAAGGATGGAGGGCCCTGCAGTGGGGAGTGACATGGTCTACTCTCTTATTCATCATTCCCTCCTTTGTCTGGTTCTAGTGTTGCAGTACAGAGGGGGATAAAGATGGGGACATGGGTTTCTTATTTATCTGGCCTTAGATGTAATCTTCTCACTGTTGCTACTTCTTTCTGATAATATTGACAGCGAGCTGATACACTCTCTGGGACTGATGTTGATCTGCTGGCTCCACAGAGGGTACACATCAACTCCCTTCTAGCTCCTGACCTCAGTGGTACACCCACAGACTCTTGATGTTGGGGCCACTCATCAAGAAGCCAGTCTTCTCAGGTGGGGTACCAGTAAGATGGTTCGAGCATGGCTATGAATACAGGCTATTCATCTACCCTTATTTTGACTTTCTCGTTTTCTTCCTTTCTGTTTTTTCTCTTCTGAAATGGGAATACCAGCCAGTCTGTTGATCTATCTAACTATTGGATGTGATATCTAGACAATTGATAAATGAGATGACATTCTTCTCTTTTTAGAGATACCTTCAATGTTTGCAGGTGACTCACTTCGAGTTCCTCTAATTTAGCTTGGGACAGGTGGAAGCACCTCCTCTACTCCTTGTTTCATTCAAGGATGAGTAAGAAAAGACCAGAACTCCACTTTCAAATCAACAATTCTTCATCTCCCTTTCTCTCTCTTCAATTTCCAGTCTTCTGCTTATATAGACTGAGGTTTAGAGGGGTTGTTGTTAAGATTAGGCTGCTTTGTAATAAACCTGGCAAAGATCTCTGGTTCCAATTATTTGTATCCCCCTTTAGAATGTGGGTAATTTGACATCATTTTGGGCTCAAATTTGGGTCCTAGATGCCAATTATGGGCAACAGAAAAATCCCACTCAATATACTGTTGTGTTAACAACTTATATTGTACATGTTATGATTTCTCTTCTCCTTCAACATTGCCTTTGATGAAATTTTAACCTAATTTCACTGGCCCAAGAACACTGGCAGGGAAGGTAGATAATATTGCCTGTGCGCAGACGTTGCTATCCTGCTAAGCTGGTGCCGATCCAGATATTTATATAGGACGAGGTGGTCTGTGTGTGTGTGTGTAGTGTGTGTATGTTTGAGGGTGGGGAGTGTCATTTTGTTGAAAGGGAGAGGATATTGAAATTTCATTTATGGAATTCTTTATACTTGGTTGAGATAATATCAGTTGTCAATATTATGGAAGGGAGGCCTTATGGAAATTATGGAGAGGAGTCTTAAAGCTCCTGAATGCCCTATAGCTACTATAATGCTGCTATAGCCTTGGACAATGGAGGAGTGTATCTTTGGGTTCCTATATCAATCGTGAGAGAAAAAAGATGTTACATTCCAGTGGGTAATTGAAGAAAATTTAGTCAAGGAACTATTACAAAATGTGGGAAGCCAACAGGCATGATAAGTACCTTGTAGTTAGCAATAGCAGGAAGCCATTACTACCCATAGGCTGAGGAGGAAGGAAAGAGACGGTTTATTGGAATCCAGAGAAAGCTGTAGCTGAAGCTGTGGAAGAAAACTCCCAGACAGGAGACGTGGCCTTTAGTTGAGAAATTCAGTCACTGCCAACCTGTGGCCTAGCAGAGAGAGAACTGACATCTTTCTTCTCCTATCCTTCTCTCCTCTAACTTCCTGACCTCCTCTCATCACCTCCCATTGGATAAACTGGACTTGAAGCCAAACGCAAGCCACAAGGGAAGAACCCACTGAGACAGTCCATAAAAGTCAGTCTCCTGGGGTGATGTCAGCAGGTCAGCAGGGTGGGGAAGGGTGGAATGCACATCTTCAGGGGGAAATGGAGACTATCTTAAGAGATGTTAACGAATGATCCTAAGGTCATTTTTAATACCATATTGAATCTCTGACACCATCAGCAATAGGGTTAGCTCTTCGTGATTTTTTGTTCTAGGCAGAAAGTTAAGTTCTTCAGAACCCTGCACATCTCCAGCAATTCCTCACGTGCCCATCTGTATTCTGGGATGGAAAACAGAGAATAGGCCACTCACCATTTGGTTGAGCCCAATCCTGCTCTCAGTTCACTCTTGCTCCACTCTCCTTATTCCAGTCTCAACTCCTATGCCATTTCTCCATTCTCTCTCCAAGGTAGGCATCATCAGTAGATCTTGGCTCTCTTTTGGATGAACCAAAATGCAGCCTCAGAATCCTTCTTAAACTAGTGCTTTAGCAATCCATTGGAGTTGGGATACAAGATGAAAGCCATTTATCTTTTATCCCTGGCCTATGGTTTACCTTGAATTAGATGTTTCCATGTTTTATTCATAACAGATCACTTCCTATTAACCCTGGAAAATGTTAGCTACACCCATTGCTTGTTTGTTTTTACCATCTGGAATAACATCAGTGTTATCATTAATTGGAAGCTTTCTAAATAATGAAAGCTTCACTTTTACTGCTATAAGTTTCTTTTCCTTTGTCTAGCTTGAGCCCAGCATTTCATCCTTTGTTTACCAGTCCTCACTATCTTGGACCACACTTTCATGCCAGACTCTGATTGGAGTTTGATTCTCTCATTTAGGAGATGCGGTTCCCTCACCAAGATCCATAATAACAGCAATGCATACCTCATACTTATAGAGTGCTTACCAATGTACAAAATACTCGCACATATATTTATGAAATTCTTTCTGATCAAAGCCAACCTTTTGTGATATAATTAAAAGACTTTAGATTTTTGGCGTATGGGACTAAACTACTCCTCAGATTCTTATTATCTTACTATGGCTTTTAGTCACCTTCTTTAAAAAAAATCTTTCCAGGGGCTGGCCCCGTGGCCGAGTGGTTAAGTTCGCGCGCTCCGCTGCAGGCGGCCCAGTGTTTCGTTGGTTCGAATCCTGGGCGCGGACATGGCACTGCTCATCAGACCACGCTGAGGCAGCGTCCCACATGCCACAACTAGAAGAACCCACAACGAAGAATACACAACTATGTACCGGGGGGCTTTGGGGAGAAAAAGGAAAAAATAAAATCTTTAAAAAAAAAAAAAAAAAAAAAAAAAAAAAAAAAAAATCTTTCCACCCACAAATTTCAGGGCTTCTTTATTCCTCACATATTTTTCTTCAATTACATAGGTGATTTTGGCTTTATAGAGTTTGTCAAAGGAAGTAAGCCTTTAGAAAAATAAATGCATAAAACGAACATCTGATTTAGGAATTGAACTACAAACACTTTCTTCCTCCAAGATGATATTCAACAACTGAACTTATGTAAACCAAAGCTCACATATGCATTTCCTAGCAATTTACTTATGGTTTCAGAAACATACAGTCAATATTAAGATGCTTTTTCTTGAGTGTTCTTTTTGAGGATATTAATGTTCTAATCCGTTCCTTTCTTTCAAAAAAGGGGAATCATTTGTTTGAAATATTTTAGCTGGTCCTCAGAGAAAGTTACAGACGAAATTTACTACGTTTCCTGTGATATTTTTTATAGGTGGCCTTTTAATTTTTTAAATCTTTTTACATTTTTAAAGCTTGCTGCACCAACGCCTGTCCCCTTAGACATAATTCCTCCAGGGGCTCTGGCTGAGCTTGTAAAGCTTTCTACCATGATGAGTCTTTCTTTAAACTGGAAGCCTTCCTGAACTTTTTAAAATAATGAGACCTCACCAGGCAAATTTATGATAAGGTTCCTTTTCCTCCCAGCCTAACCCATTTAACCTCACATCAATTCATGGCTGGCCATTGGAGTGTAAGACAATGGTAATAAACAATGAGAAGAGTTTTCTAGGTGTCCCGATATCTTTATGAGAAGGAGGAAATGACCAAGTGATTTCATGTGAGCCTATAAAGTCATCAAACATATTATGATGCCATTACTAATCTTGAGTCCTGATTCCGACTCCTCTATTTTTTTCCCCAGGCTGTTTGCTTTCTTTATACAATAAAACCAATGCCTGTGTTTCAGACCATAAATTGGAAAATAAAGAAAAATAAGAATTAAATTTAGAGTTCTTTTAACCTCTGTTTCTTTCTGGTTCCCAAGGAGTTTCCAGATCATGGTTAATCTGGAGTCTGCAGCTTTACATTCTTATGCCACTTTGTCTCTTTTATAATTCAGGGCTACGAATGCCCCAGGGAGTGTCTTTAAAACAGGAAGTTGCTCAAGCAAATTATTATCTTTAGGAGGACAGATCTATGGCCAAAACATTGCAAAGGCCAACTGCCTTTTCTTCAGGGAAGCAAGCAGACAGAAGCATACTTCGAGAGCAGAACTAAACACACAAGGCTGCTGCTGTCTCTCACTGCTCTCTGACTCCTCAGAGAAGCCACTGGCTGAACTAAAGGCAAGAGTCACTCAAGACAAGCTGTTGAGGAGGAGTTGTCATATTCAATTGTTAGCTCATCTTTTTCAGGAAAGCAGTAAGTTGTTATAAATAGATTCCGCATTATGCTTCTGTGTCCCCACCTTGCCCATGGTTTGGTGGCCAGCTTCATGAAGGCTTTCTATTCAAGTTTTACTTCTTTGTCCACTCCATTGTCGCTGAGTGCTCCAAATCACGTGTGCCCATCACTTGGCTCCTGAGCTTCAGGGGAGTCCGGGAGGCAACCAAACATCCCAGGTGAGGAATCAGACGTTTGGATTAAATCCAGCCAGTCCCTCCTTAACTGCTTTGATATAAGGCCTTGAAGATTCTCGAATCTTATTTCCTGTAGCCCATGACAGAAATGGGATGTAGGGGGGCATGCATTGAAGGACATGTTAAAAGTCTCTGTACTAAAGTTGGGGAGGATGTAAATGGATTTCAGATTCGGTATTAAAATCTCTTCCAGAGGAAAACTAAAAAAACTCATTTCACAGAACTTTGAGAAAGTAAACAATAAAATAATTTTGTGGTCAATATCTATGTTGGCCCTCTGATACGGGAAAAATGTGGTTGGAATAGGCTGCTTAGAGTATAAAGGACCCGTGCAATGAATGTTCTTCAGGGTATGAGCTCCTGGCTTAGGATGCATTTCTGCCTTTGGGCCACGAAAGACATGGCACTCAGTGGGCATCCAAGAAAAGCTAGTTGAATAACTAGCTGAATAGCAAGCTGATTTAGTATTGGACCCCAAATAACTTTAGGCAAATGGTTATAAAAAGAGAAGTAGACAGTAAGAAGTGAGAAAAGCCCAACATTTACTGAGTTTCTCCAAGACGAGTGAACACGTGATCCACAGCAGAAGATGAACCTGAGGTTATAGATTCTTCCAGATTCCTTCCACTTGCAATTTTTAAGGTAAAAAAGCTTCCTTTAAAAACAAAGTATAACACTATGAAAACACTGAATGTTTGATGTGGAAGCCTTTTTAACATCAGTAAAAAAGAAAAAATATATTCTTTCGTTATTTCAAAAACAGGGAAATGGTTTTGGATTTCCTTGAACATTTTAGAATTTAAAAGAATTTCCCATGCATGAATAAAATCAGACTTCCATCAAAAGACTTTTAAGCAAAACTCCACATTTTTCTCCATAAAACAAAACAAATATTTTTCAGAGCAATATTCTCTTACACAAAAGATTTTTACGAATCATTAGAGTGTTCTGCATGAGGAAAATAAAATTCAAAATTATTCAGTAAAATATTTTTCTTTCATTTTTTTATTGCTACTGTGAATAAGAAAGCATTAAAGAGGATGGATGACTATAGATGAAAGTTACCCTGCCAAACATTAAAAAAAAAAAATTCTTTTAACGTTTTGGTCACGAACTCTGACAATGATAAATCACTTTTCAACAGCTGCAGACAGCTGTTAAAGTCTGGAGCCGAAAGCGCTTAATTGGGGAAGTGTGTTAAAAGTTAAAGGGCCAGTGTCCTTTTAGGCTACGTGAAGACTTTCTTCAACATGCCCGTAGCAGTGCATTCCAAGGTTTGGGAAGGAACAGGCTACTCTCTAGATTCATTAAACTTAAAACTTTAAGTGGACAAGCGTGAAGTGCTCCCACTTATATATATGAGCAAGAAACAAGACTCAGAATGCACTAAAGGAAGGCACTCAAACGCCTTCATTTGGTGACCAGTTTTCCTGTGTTTGGAGATGTAACTGGGATTCATGGTGCTCTTTTATCAGAGGTTTGAACCGGCAACTCCTAATCGCTTCAATGTGGGTCTTACTGCAATTAATACATTTGCCTAGGATTCATTTATTTAGTGATGATTCCCAATCTTAACCAAATCGGTAGAAAAAGAAATTAAAAAATTTTAATTAGTCTTTTGTGTTGCTTGTATGTTATTTTGGCGATGTTGAGGCAGTAAGATATTACAGTTAGTTTAGGGACTTCCCCTAAAATTTTTCTTCATTAGGATATTTCAAACCAATTTGTAGCCATAATATTTATTCAAGACCCACAGTTGCTGGGATAGTATCCTTTTGAAACAGGCTTTGTTGATTGCACATGACTTTTTCCAAAGTATGTATATGTATATTCACTGCATAAAAATGCATGTATTATATTTGTTTTATATATTCACTGCATATATATAATCACTGGAGAACACACTTTTTATTTATATATATATATATATTTGTATGTATGTATTCTATAAAGCTCTGCAGGAACTGAACTTATGGTTTTATTTTACTTTTTCCATGGGTACCAAGTGTGTAAAGTTAAACATCATATATCTGTTTGAAGAGCGACATTTCCCATTGAGTCACTGTCGGTAGGTCGTTTCTCCTCTGTAAAGCTCCTGACATTCAGGAAAGGGAGTAGTTCTGTTTCACACTCCATAGCAAAGGTGATCTCTGGGAATTGTTTGCTGAGTAATTCGCTGTTACACAATACATCATTTTTATTGGGGATAAGGCAGATGTCACCAACACCAGAGTTTGTCCAAGGCAGGCTCTGAAATTTCCTTTAAGACATTATGCTCCCAATCAGGCAGAAAATTGTCGTCAGCTATTGCAGAGTGAAAGATCACATTGCAAGGTCCAGGGACTGTTTATGACTTTTCCAGCTATCCACAGAGTGGGTGGTGGAGAGCGGCCTCATGCAAGCGTATTCGTTCCGGTTACGTTGTATCTGGTGTGTAAAATTTGGGTTGAAATGCACCATAAAAATATGTTGTGTGTGGTTTGTATTTTGTGAAGCACATGGGTTTCCATCAAGAATTGAGAAAAAAAGATCCATTCACAGGGTCTTTCCTATAAAACTGTCTACTTGAAGCAATTATACCTGTTGCTTAAAAAAAAATTCTAAGATGAATGGCTTTAAATGAAAGCTCTTCATTGCTAGGTTTAATTAGAGAGACAGATTTACGCATTTCATTTATGGAAATCCTGTGGGCCATTCTTAACACACTGGATAATGACCGTCATGTCATGATCTGTAATGCAGAACTTTAGCAAGGTTCAAACTCACTGATTTACTTCAAGTTTGAGACAATATTGTACTAATACTCTATATTAAATTTAAAAATTCAATCTCCTATAAATGTGGAAGGATCTTATCCCCTTCTCCAAATAGTTAAGAGCAGCAAAGCTGGAATATAAATTCCGTGTATACATAGCAAGACTGGTAAGATGCCTCATGTCCAACATTGTGCCAAGCCATTCATTCTCTTGTTGCTTCACTGTTTACAGTGTGAGAAGGACTGTGTATTTATAAAGCTAACACTAACTGTTGTAGAGATACACCCTCATATTTCAACGGCTTAATAAAACGGAAATTTGCTTCCTCACACATCACAGACCAATGTGGTGTTCCTGGTCAGGTGGTTCTACCCCAAGTGGTGATTCAGAGACCCAGGCTTCTTCAGCCCTGTGGTTCCACCGTCCTCAACATGTGGCTCCCAAAGTAGCCCTAAGGGATGACATTCGTTAAGGAAGGGAGAAAATGGAGGTGTTTGGGGCACTCATCCCATTCACCCACATGCCATTGATCAGAACGCAGTCAGTCAGTCTGACCTAGATGCAAAGAATGCTGGGAAATGTAGTCCCTGAATGAGTACCTACTTCCCAGTTACTCCGTACCATGAAGGCAAGCAGGAAACTTTAGTTGACAGCTAGCTATCTCCACCAGAGTATAAAGGTCATTCTCTCCTTTCCTCTCTCTTGCTCTCTCTCTCCATTCAACACTTGTTTACTTATTTTAGAGATACCAAGTGAGGCAAGGTCTATAGTAAAAATGAACAAAAACAATGAATAAGAAAAATCTTATTTTGTGAAACTTGCTAGAAGTCCCCAAGAGGAGTCCTTTGACTGCTTTTGTTTGTAAAGCAGTCAATTGTTAATGATATAAGACTTTAAGTATTAGAAATTAATGAAAATAAAGAAAATGTCTGCATTAAAAAGAATAAAGTACCTAAGAATAAATTTAACCAAGGAGGTGAAAGATTTGTACACTGAAAACTATGAGACACTGATGAAAGAAATTGAACAAGATACAAATAAATGGGAAGATATTCTGTGCCCATGGATTGGAAGAAATAATATTGTTCAAATGTCCATACCACCCAAAGCTATCTACAGATTCAATGCAATCTCTATCAAAATTCCAATGGCATTTTTCACAAAATAAATTAATAGTTCTAAAATTTGTATAGAACCACAAAAAGATTCTGAAAAAGCAATCTTGATAAAGAAGAACAAAACCAGAGGAATCACACTCCTTGGCTTCAAACTATACTACAAAGCTACAGCAATCAGAAGAGCATGGTACTGGCATAAAAACAGACACACAGATCAATGGAACAGAATTGAGAGCCCAGAAATAAACCCACACATCTATGGACAATTAATTTACGACAAAGCACAATAGAGAAAGAATAGCCTCTTTAGTAAATAGTGTTGGAAAACTAGACAGCCACAGGCAAAAGAAGGAAACTAGACCACTACTTTAAATCATACATGAAAATTAACTTAAAATGGATTGAAGACTTGAATGTAAGACCTGAAATCATAAAACTCCTAGAAGAAAACATAGGTGGTAAGCTTATTGACATTGGTCTTAGCAATGTTTTCGTGGATCTGACTCCAAAGGCAAGGGAAACAAAAGCAAAAATAAATAAGTGGGACTACATCAAACTAAAAAGGTTCTGCACAGCAAAGAAAACCATCATCAAGATGAAAAGTCAACCTAACAAATGGGAGAAGATATTTAGAAATCATATATCTGTCAAGGGGTTAATATCCAAAACATATAAATAACTCATACAACTCAACAATAAAAAAACAAACAACTTGATTAAAAAATGGATCTGAGTAGATGTTTTTCCAAGGAAGACATACAGATGGCCAACAGACATGTGAAAAATGTTCAACATCACTAATTATTAGGGAAATGCAAATCAAAACCACAAGGAGATATCACCTCACACCCGTTAGAATGGCTATTATCAAAAAAATGAGAAATAACAAGGGTTGGAGAGAATGTAGAGAAAAGGGAACCCTCATACACTGCTGGCGGGAATGTAAATTGGTGCAGTCACTATGGAAAACAGTATGGAGATCCCTCAAAAAATTAAGAATAGAACTGCTATATGATCCAGCTATTCCACTTCTGGGTATTTATCCAAAGAACACGAAAACACTAATTCAAAAAGATATATGCACCCCTATGTTCATTGCAGCATTATTGACAACAGCCAAGATACGGAAACAACCTGAGTGTGCAACGATGGATGAATGGATAAAGATGCGGTGTACAGTCATGTGCTGCATAAAGCCATTTTGGTTGATGACAGAATGCATATACAACAGTGGCCCCATAAGATTAGTACCATCTAGCCTAGGTGTGTATTTGGCTATACCATCTAGGTTTGTGTAAATATACTCTATGATGTTCTCATGACAACAAAATCACCTGATGCGTCTCTCATTGTTAAGTGACACATGACTATATATATGTACAATGAAATACTATTCAGCCATAAAAAAGAACGAAATCTTGCCATTTGCAACAACGTGGATGGACCTTGAGGATATTATGATAGGTGAAATAAGCCAGATGGAGAAAGCCAAATACCATATGATTTCATTCATATGCATTTAAAAAAACAAAAAATATGAACAAACAAACCAAAACAAGAACAAACTTATAGAGAGAACAGGTTGGTTTCAGAGCAAAAGGGGGCTGGGGATGGGCAAAATGGGTGAAAGGTGTCAATTGCATAGTGATGGATGGTAACTAGACTTTTGGTGGTGATCACTTTGTAGTGTATACAGTGGTTGAACTATAATATTGCACACTTGAAACTTATGTAAGTGATATATACCAATTTTACCTCAATATCAACAAAAAAATGAGAGAGAAGAAAGAAAATGTTTATATCTGTCTCTATTCTTTCTCTACCCTTTTTAACCACCCATTAGGCTGGGAGCTCACAGAGTTAGCCACACAATTCTTCTTAGCGTTAAAAATGTCTAGGATATAGTATGTGCCAAATAAATCTTTGAATGCTTGCCTACATGCATGCATGGGTGAGGGAGTAATTGTGGGAGTTAGCGAGTACACAAATAAGCTTAGTCTTGTTTCCTGCTGGAGACTATTTTCAAGAATAAATCATAAATAATTAAAAGATTTCTTAATGTGATTTCATAAAAATGTGGAGGAAAGATGTAAAAATATAAATTGAAAACTTAACCTTAAAAAGAGACATAAATGTTTGAATTGGAGCTTCCAAGAACAAAAAGGAGGAGATTTAATGAAATAAGGAAAATTCATTTCATTCAGATTACTTATGCTTATTAAGTAAAAGAAAAATGTATGGTAAAAATACTATGAAAGTGTCTTTAAGTACCGAACATTAAAAACAGCAATAACTACAACACTCAGAACAAAAATAAATACTAAAATTTAAAAAAAATTTTCGCAACAACAACAAAGGTAATCCAAGAAACCAAAATTCAAATATGTTTGCTCAAAAAGGAGAAAGTTGGCATCATTTCCTCAAGGATAAATCGAAGAGATAGGGAAGATGTGTAAGAATGAAGACAAAGGAAATGCAAAGCCCTACTTGTGTAGGAAAAAAAAGTCTGACAAATATCAGTGTTACTATTCAGTTGCATAGAAAAAGGAACAAATACTTTTTTAAAAAAATGAAATATTTACCTTAAAAATATGAACTCAAGCCAAGCAATACTTTTTAAATGGGCAGGAAACTGCTTTGTGTAGGAAATCATTTGATAAAATCTAGGTTAAAAATAATTGGCAAATGTCTTTGAAAAAGACATTGGATAGAGACAAGAAAGAACCAGAGTTGTGCATATTCTAGAAGCAAACGAAAAGGCTTTTCCTTTCATTGCTAGCTAAGTAGGAAAAGGAATCAAAACAAAACCATTTGCACTCAGACAATAAGGGTCTACAATCCCCAAGAACAAATTCTGTCAGGCTCTGCAACTACCTGCCCATGACAACCAGAAAAGCCAGCCCATGGCCAAAGGGAAGGGTTTCACACTGCTTTACTCAGCATATTCATTAGGAAACTCAGAAAAGTACCTGAGACCATTTAGCTCTTAAATATTTTCACGCCTACAACGCACATCTTTCTGAGCGGTGAGTAGTAACAAATCATCATCAGTCTCAGGCACATCCCAGGAGTTCGCAGGCAGGGATGGGTCCTGCTACACTGGTACCATTTTCAAATGACCTTTCCATGCTGCTTTCTCAGGGAAGCCGCAGACTGATCTTAACTGATTTCCCAGCTGCCCTGCTGCATCTCCTCCATGGCTCTTATCTTGATTGTAATTTAAGTCCTTGTTGGGTGTGATGATGTGTTTAATACCCGTCTCCCCGCTAGACTTCACGCTTAGTGAAGGCAGGGCAGCTCCTGACTGGTTTATTCCTGCGTTTCCAGATCAAACACAGTCTCTGGCATAAAGACTCTCTATAAATGTTTGCTAAGTGAAGGAATGATCCATCGGTGGGAAGAATGTTCTCAGCTCCACTCTTAACTTGGTTGACTCCCCTTCATTGCCCGGATCGTGACTTAAGCATGGCTTTCTCAGGAAGCCTTTCTGGACCCCCAAGACTAAGCCACATCTACCTGTTCTGTCACTGCTCTTGTCAAAGTTGCATTTTTATACTTATTTTGGAATTATTTGATTAATGTCTCTTCCCTCAATAGTCTAAAAACTACCTGAGGTTAGATCATTTTATTTCTAGTACCTAGCATGGCGATCAGCATATAATTGTCTCTTAATTTAATTAACCAGCATAATATTGGCCCACATAGTTGAATGAAGGGACAAAGTAAATGAATATATGAACGAATGAAGAAGAAAGACATTTATAAAGTTTGCCATTAAACATCCTGAATCTAGGGATAACCTATATACATAATGTTAAAGAGATGAAAAATTTTGTGACCTTTTAAAATTGGTATGGTAATGAAAAACAAAATTTATAATGACATCATAAGGTTAAAACGTAAAATGCACAATGCGGTGATGAAAATAATATACAGTAGATACATCTTTGCCAGATATGAGTGAGTCAGGGTGCCGAGAAGATTTACAACCACTTAAAGCCCAATCTTGAGATTCTAAAATGACCCTGGAGGAACAGCACAAGCACTGGGTCAAATGCTCACTCCGAGAGAAAGAAGGATGGCCGTATCTGGCTACACGACTGCAAATAGTTAAAGAAAACTTGAAGTGGTCCCAGGGGAATATCAATCTGAAGAATGAGCGAAGAATTGAAAATTAAGTGTAATGGAGCTTCAAGAGCAAGCAAATCAGCAGCATCGTTCATGGAAAACCTTTTGCACAGAGACTTCAGAGAGCGATTTCCAACCTTCTATTGCCAGGGCAATAAAAGTGAACAAAATACAGCAAGTGAGATTTACGCTAGGAGGAAGAATCATTGTTTGAAATTGAGTTTTTCAAACTTTGGACTAACTTATTAAGGACACCATGTGTCTCTCAAAAGTCCACCAGGACAGATCTCTTCTCAGTGGGATGAAATGACTTAGGGGCAGTCATGAGGGGAGGTCCAGGACAAACGCCCTTGTGACCTCTCCAGTGCCCTCACCTCTGCACTGAATAATGAGAGGGGGTTGGATAATAAAAGAGTGTTTTCCAGTGGAAATCTTTTATTTCTTGATTGTAAATTTGCTCTGCGCTCAACCATATGAATTGCCTACTTTGTTACTGAAACACCTTCAAGGTTTATAATTAAAGGGGACAATCATAGCATATTTATCCAGAATACAAGTAATAATGCAGGATTATCAGTTCATATGACATCCAATGAGGCCTTTAGTTTTTAATTTGGGGTCAGGGATTATAAATTGAGACTTTGAGGGAAAATGCATACCGTTAAACCAGAAATAGACTGAAATAGATGCCAAGCTGACAGAAAGGAAAGTTTTCAAAAGTTAAATATCTGTTGATTTAATATGCCAAAAATCAAGTGTCTGAGAATTGAGAAAGCTAAAGTTTTTTGTCCTGTAATTTTCAGATACCATTGGTGGCCTCATTCATGATGGAATGTAAGATTGCCCCATGATCATGCCCCATTATTCAGCTGTTCAGCATTGATAAAGCATTAACTGAGCACCCATCACTGCGTGTGCAAAGTGTTAGATTCTGTGGGACGCAAGAAGCTTAAAACGGGAAACCTCCCCTCCTGAGATTTGTTAACTAACCTTTATGATTCAGTGGACTAGAAACTATTTAGCAAACTAGGAATTATCTACATTTATTGTGTCCTAATGCAATTAAATTTACTTACTTATTGATTCATTCAATCAACAAATATTTATTTCAGGAGATATGAAATCACATCTTGTCTCAAGGAGCTTTGAAATTTAGTAGGAAAGAAAATCAGCTCAAACCAATGTAAAAAAAAAAAAATAGGCAATCTATTTTCAGTGCCTGAGGCGGATACTATGGGTTGGTTCTCTCAAGACCAGCATTCCCAACCCACTTTTCCTTTGCTTTCTTCATCTCTTACAGAAACTAGAAAGCCAAATGCTTGATTTTGCAGCCTCCCTTGCAGTTAGAGGTGACTTTGTGACACCATCTTCTCCAAAAGGATGCAAGGTAAAGTCTGCTGAGGGAGATTTGTAAAAGCTTTTGCTTTCCAGATAAAAACACAGCCTGTTGTTGTGCTTCCCTTATCTTCCTGACTGGAATGAAAAAAGGTATGTGGAGATGCAGCAGCCATCTTGTGTCAAGAGGCAACAAGAACAAGAATGGAAAGCCAACATGACAGGGATGACTCAACCTCGGTGCCTGACGATATCATTGAGCAGCTGCATCAACACTAGCAGAGGCTACCTCCGGACTTGTGAGAAAAATAAATTCGTATTTGTTTAAGCTAATATTATTTGAACATTGTTACATGCAGTCAAGTGCATTCCTAACTGACAGTATTAAATAGCTCCAAGAGACATGGAGCACTCTAGTGGGCCAAGGAGAGGAAGGAGGCAGCGAAGTCTTCATGAGGGAAGTGGCCTTTATTAATATACCTTAAAGTCTCATTTCTTTCTTAGATGGAAGCTCTTTGAGAGAAGCAAATGTGTCTTATTTATTCTTGTATACTTCTGCCTAGTAGTTAGAGCAGTATTTCAGCCTATAGAAGTTTCTCATAAACGTTAATTAAGTAAATGAATGTTTGTATTCTTTCATTCATCTTTAACATAGCAAGAAATACCAAAAAATTGTGTCATCTAGTCTAATTCTCTAAACCAGTGTGACCACACATTTTTGGTCACACAATTCCATTAGTACATCTCAAATATATATATATATGTGTGTGTGTGTATGTGTATGTACATAAATACTTATATTAACATATTATGCAAATCACAAAATATGCCAAGAACGAGAAGTCAAAAGAATGAGATAAAACTAAATATAATAAATATTGTGACATCTCAGTGGATCAAGGTTAGCAGACCATCTGGGGACATACCTTTTTCGTATGTCCACTTGGGGAACACTCTCCAAATCAGACTATCATAGAACTATTTTAAGGCCGAGAAGCGACTGATAAATCACATAAACTATATCAATATCTCAAGTTACGATATAAATCATTGTGCATCATTTCCTAAGTTTTCAAAGTTTTATAGCTCTAGGAACTGGAGCACAGTGGCTAAAAGCAAACAAACTAATAGATTACTAGGAATGCAATGAGATGAATTGCTCTGAGATGAAATTAAATGTCTCTGAGCAGACGTTTACCGAGTCTGTGTGCTATCACTGTGCTAGGTGCTGAGGATGTACAGATCGACCGCCCCGACTCTGCAGGAGCTCACTGTTTCTTGGGAAAAGAGGTGAATAAATCGATGAAATACCATAGTTTTCATGATAGAAGCTTGTTTCATACAATGGAGCCACGAAGAAGGGATTCCAGCAAAGGCTTCATAAAAGTGAGTGACATGAGCTGACACAGTCATTAAAATGGGCCTTGCATTTTTACTTGCTAACTTTTGCCAAGTAAAATTGTACTTTATACTTTATTAACTAGTGATTTATTCTCAAACTGCCTTTTACGGTGAATAAAAATTCTGAATTAACTGTTCTCGTAACAAAATATTTGTGCCCTAGATGGAACTAAAAAGCGTCTAGAAACTCACAGCTGATTTTCTGGCATAATGCTTTGTCTTGCACGGGTCAGTTCTGGAGTCAGTGGGACCTTATTTCCAGAAGCAGAAACAGGCCCTTGTTAGAAGGTGGTCTTAGAAACCATTTGGGCCCAGAGCTCTCAGCGTGGCTCCCGAGGAGGTTATTGAAATAAGATTCTGGGTTAGCAATTTTAAAAAATAAAATTTTATCCACGTGATATAGAAATGAAAGTATATTTGTATAATTTTTTAGGAAAAATAAAATATAAATGTGTTAAAATAATAAAGTTGTTTTATTGTACACTCTACTGAAGGAAAGAGATGATGGAAAAAAACTTAGAAGAAAACTCTTCCTTTGAATCCAGCCTTTGAGCCGCCCCCTAATTACTCCTAAGGTGGCCTCTGCACACAGCACAGACCTGTTTTTAGGTCCTGGGAAGCACAGGGCGCTTTGCTTCTAGTCCTTTGACTTCCATCCCCTCCCCCCACCCCTCTGCCAACCCCAAGTGACTTTTCATTCAACACCTCCGAGAGCAAATGAGTTTCTTTTGTCTAAAATTGTCTAGACAGTTACTAGGGGGCAGGGGAACTCCAGATCACTTTTTTTAGCGTGATAATTGAGGCTGTATTAACTTACTACATACCAGTTCATACTAAAGAGTTTAAAAATTGCTGATGTAGATCCGCTTATTTTGATAAAACTATATGCTTAGTTGTCCATTATCTGGTGCGGCCTGAACATTTTGAATGTCGCGTTAGCAGGAATAATCTTCTGGTCGTCTCCTGGTGAATACCTGGCTGCTTAAATCCATGCTTTCACAAAGCCCTCAAGTACAGGCGCACTTCTGCTAATGGGAAAGCAGAAAGCCTGATTATTACATTCCTATATTTTAGCCAAAACATGGGCTTTATTTTCACACTTCTGGCAGTTTTTCAGCTTCAACGTGATTTCAATAGTAATTTTTATTCACAAAAAAAGTGACAAGAATTACTCTCAGCTCCGTTATCGATGGACATAACAGATGACCTCGTAAACTCTCCTGCAATCTGAATTTAATCCTGAGGATTGTCAGCTGGATAATGAAGAAATATGTTCTAGGGTTCAGAAATGTCTGTTTTCTCCATGCATGCATGTGTGTGTGTGTGTGTGTGTTGGTCTGTGTGTATGTGTTAGTTGTGTTGCTCTGTGTTAGTAGATATTAGTGTTTATGTATTAGTGTGTGTTGGTGTGTGTTGGTGCATGTGTGTGTGTATGTTGGTGTGTGCGTGTGTGCTGATATGTTAGTGTATTAGTGTGTGTGTGTATGTGTTAGTATGTGTGTTAGTGTATTAGTGTGTGTGTGTGTGTGCGTGTTGCAAAAACAGGGGCAAGGATAAACCAAGAAGTAAGATTAGGATACCTGATGAACATACTAATCAAGCAAGGCTGTTCTGTTTGGTTTTTTCCCCATGAAAATGCTAGTTGGACCTTGTGAACAAAGCCCTGGACCAAAGAAGTTGGGAAGAGAGGGATAAACTGAGAGAGAGCAAGATCAAGAGTGAGGAGAGCGTGAGAGCCAGATAGGAACGGAGAAGAAAGAAAGAGCAAGAAATCAGAGGCTGGAAAGGCAGCAGCCATACTGGGGCCGATAGGTGTCTGGCTTCCCCATGGAACTATCACCATAGAGCGAGTGCAGAAAAATGATTTAAAGGTCAAGTTCAACCACATGGGCTGAAATCCATCTCACCTTGGTTCTGTTTTGCTTTCTTTTTGAGGAACGGTAATGATCAGCCTGATGAAGGACAGTGTGTAGGCCTAGACGCCTGAAAGCTTTTGAGCTGCGTGGTGACTCCCTGGGACTTGACCACAACGTCCTCCTGTCAACACAGCCTTGGCCCCGGACAGAACAGGAGAGCAGGCCCTGGGCTGATTTCTTTGCGCGCACGCGCGTGTGTGTGTGTGTATGTAGGAGGGGAGAACAATACAGGAAAAGAGAAGCATAATTTCCCCATATATTTATTGAAAGCCTTTGTAGCTGGTGAATAGTTCTATTTGTTTTCATACTGAGATTTAATTGAAGGCATTCTAATACGATAGGTGCTAGTAAAGATTTAGTCATACAATATATCTGCACAAAAAGTCCATATTCAAGAGCGATGCCTTGCAAAACAAAATGAATGACTAATTACATCTAAAACTAAAGGAGGCTAGAAAAAATAAGGAACATATTTGCAAGGATAAATATTCGTTGCAAACATGAAAATGTGGTTTGGACTAAAGTCACGAGTAAGATAATTAACAACAAAAAAATGCTAAAGGATTTGTGAGAACAAAAGCAAAAAACAAAAAGCCCCAGAAGGGCGATGTGCTTTCCCGTCTCCCATTCCTCGTGCTCAGTCCCCACGTCAATCATTTCCCTCTCAGTGGTCACTAACCTGGCTATTTGTCTGTTTCCACACTACTGCATCACAAACCATCATGCCCACTTGCCTGGAAAAGATAATATCTCACACATATGGGGCCTGCCTTTGATCTCTGCGGTCGAGCTAGAGGTCAGAGGCCTGCCTTCTCCAGGCCCTTACTTCAAATGATTCCTTTCATTTACTGAGAAACCAAACGTTAGAAGGGCAGAGGCAGGAAAAATAAAAGCCGTGATTTAATAGCAATTTATGTGTTTGGCCTATTTCAGTTTGGGTTTTATTCTCTTTGGGTCACATCTAACTGTCATTCCTCACTGTCCTGCCTCCCCCACCATTTGTTTGTTCTGTGGCCCTCAGACCAATTGACATTCTAAGGAATCCTCTTCCCCATCACTTGTCTTGTGCCATTTTGTCTTTCTAAAATGTCTCTCAAATTCAGAGACTTCATTCACTGTCTCCTATTGACACTAAGAAAATATTGTATGAGGGTCAGGAGGCACAAATATGGAGTGGGCTCTTGTAAAGTTAATGTTTTCAACTGTGGATATAAATGGCTTTTTTAAACTCACGTGACTCATTGAGGGGATGTCCTATTTGGATGCAAATGGGGAAAGGAGGTAGATGACAGGGCAAGTTGGACCCAAAACTGGAGTGGAACTCAGGCGTGGAAAAATATTTTATAATATTTTCCCTTTTGTGAATTAATTAAAAACATTATACTATCTAAAGGTGATTTGGATTTTAAAAGTATGAATTTTCATGTAAGATAGATGTAATCAGTTATTTTGTGGCTATTTTACAAAGTCATTAATGACAATCACAACGCTGCACTTCACTGCATAATAATGTGGGATGGTCACATTTATTGGCAGAGTCCCACGTGTCCCCGGCACTGTGTAGTGGGCTTAGCTGTGTTCGATTCATCCTCACAACAAGCTCATGAGGCAGATGTTACTCCTCTTTTAAAAATGACAAGCAGTTAATCAGTGAGTTACAAAGAAAAATGCTAACCGGGTTTGTTTCCTCTGGAATTGGCAGTTTCCCTCGTGAGACTGACTGGAATGGATGAGTTTTACTAAAAGAATTTGAAAATGCTATACTATGCTCTTAAAAATGAAGGGCTGGAAAGCTCAGCTCGGTAATGTGGTGTTCATATCCTGGCAACTCACTATATTCCCTGCTCATCAGAGAGGCAGGCTCACTGAGGGCTCTGAAGTCAGAGGGCAAGTGGAGTCGCAAAGCCAATGTTTGCCAGGTGCCATGGGCGAGTTGTGGAGCCCCTTCTGAAGCCCAGTATCTCTGTCGTGTAGGTGGGAAGAGAGTATCTACATCATAGGGCTGTCGTAAGGATTAAATGAGGTGACACATATGAAACCCTTAGCCTGGTGCTTTCTATATTCCAGTGTGTGTGTGTGCCGTACATCTATATTTCAACAAGATACATATAAAGAGAGAGAGCACAACTTGGAGACGGCTGTTTGTTGTGCCACTCCAGGGCATATCACTGTTGAGGGAAACCCAGGACTCATGGCGACCCAGCAGCCAGACAACACAATAATATGATCAAGACTTTTGCAGTTCAAAAGGTACAGGGGGAAAAGCTGGACTGTCGAATATCATAGAGCGGTTAGTTTACAGAGCCTCGGGAAAGAAGAGCACAAGAACGAGACCCGTGTACACAGTAGTACCTGACTATAAATAAACACAGAATTCAGTCAGTCTGGTCTGAGCAGCTTTCCATATGCAGCAGGAGGCAAAGATACCGTCCCAGCGATGCTGCCTGGGGCATGGGAAGTCTGCTGAGGAAAAGTCACACTACTATAGTGCCCTGCTCAATTTTCTGTCAATAAAATGGCAGGTGGTATGGCAGTTTAGAGGCTGGACTTCGGACCCAGGCAGCTTTGGCTCAAATACCAGCTCTGCCAATTATTAGCTGTGGGACCCTGAGCAAGTTAATTAACCTCTCAGTACCTCCATTTCCACCACTGTCCAGTAGCTGTTGGGTGAGGGTTTAAGGAGTTGATATACGTGAAGCTCTTACAGCACTGCCAGGCACAGGGCTCAGGGGACGTTCGCTATATAAAGACCAGGCCTTAGGCTGAGTGCATTCATCAGAGTGCCCAGAGGCGCAGAGAAGGTTTTTCATGGCTCTGAATCAATGGGAACTTTATTAATAAGAAAAGATGCAGAATTGGCAGGGAACTACATGAACTTTCAAGAGTTTTCTAGTGGCTGATTTATTCGCTGTTGGGTTCTGAGAGAGGTACATCACTCCTTGCACCAACCAGGGTACCATTTGCTTCCTCTGCTCAACCCAGAGTGTCCTGAGTAAAACATCTACCATGCAGGAGGAATAGGCTACCTGCTGAGGAGAAAAGATTCCAGTGATTCTCTCTGACCAAGAGTGCAGTAAGATTACAGATGTTCAAGAAACAAAAGTTGCTTGAGAGGCAATGCCTGTTTGTACTGGATGTTTCCATAAAGGTATGAAATGTAGAAGGATTTTGAATTGGAACATGAAGATAACATAAAGAAAGAGAACAAGCGGACATCTCAATCACAAGATGACCACTGGGGAATGGGAGACAAAGAGTATCATTTGTTCGCATAGTATAGCATTTTTTCGTATAGCACTGGATAGCATTGCATAGCATAGTTCGTCGAGCAGCATCTGTTCTCATTTGCCAGATTTGTGATACGAAAGCCTTTAGGATAATAGAATTTAAAGGGTAGCTTCTCCCTCCACCCTGACATGGGTGAATCCCACGTTCAGGAAAACTTATTATTGATCTCTTGGAGGAGGGGCAATTACGCAATTAGCCTCAGGTTCTTCTCAAGTTAGAGGAATGAAGAATGCATGTGTGAGGAAAAGAAGCGAATTAGTCACTGGAATCAAAGAAGCAGGGTCTGAGGCGGTGGACACAGCAAAGCTGGTTCCTCCGCAGGTCTTGGTTCTGCCAGCTGAACGCTGTTTCTCAGGTGTGCATTCCACAGCTGGAAATGCTGCAAAAAGGGATTAATCCGCAGCACCTGTGGTAGTGTAAACCCTTGCTGACCTTGGAACTCATCAAGATAAGCTTTCCCAGTAAAGAATTCTTACTTTTGACATGCTTGAACGGAACCCAATGCTGCTTTCCCACACCGTTCGCTCACCAGTGAGCCATCTTTCTCAGTTGTTTTTAAAGCCACTTTCGTGGGGTCTCCCCTTGAAAACTGTCCTGATCCACTCAACTAATCTCCCCACTTTCAATATTTTGGGAGCCCGAAAGCCTGGAACTCTGACCCACCTGCTAGTCGTTAAAACAATTACATGGTAGGAGCGCAGAAACAAAGCCATTAACAATGCACCTGCGTCATATTTCCTCCTCGTCCCTTATGCAGAGGCATGAATTCTGTCCTTGTCCCTTTTAGGAGCTGTGTCTCTGGAACAAGGGCACACAGAAGAAGAGGAGGAAGGAGGGACTCTTTTTGACTTCTGTCTAGACACCCAACCCCCAAGACACTCACCTGGCAATAGGCTCTCGATTCCAATCTGCCTGACATTACCACTTAGTTTTGAAATTCTGTACTTATTTTTCGCTCCATTGCATGTACCTTAATTTGTGTTTGTTAACTCAATATTTAGCACATAGTTATTGAGTACTTACCATTCTCGGTGCCAGGATGAAGGAGACAGTGGACAGTCCTCGGCCTTCTGGAGCTGACGTTCTCGAGACTGTGTGGTCTGGCTGCACCAGTAGTTTGCAAGTAAGATGAAAAGTTTTACGCAGGTAAGCAGGGTGCTTTTTTAGTCTTCTTTTGGTGATAGTATAATTTTGATACCAATGATCATTTGTGCCAAGCTTCGGAACTTGTAAAGCATTCCGCTCCTGTCATTTGATCTTGTCCCTTCCAGAAGGCACTGTCTCTCCTGGGGCAGGCATTTTGTGACAAGAAGTAGTCTACTTTCTGTTCCTCAGAAATCCTCAGAATGTTCTGGGCACTGCAGATAGTATGCTTTCGGCAACTTCTTTTTTGAAAGACTTTCTTACACTAAAATTCATGTTGGAATAAAATACTAAAATGGATACAGCAGGGTATAACTATTAAACTCAGAAAACAAGAATGAGTAATATTCCGGCTGAGGAAAGGAGACGGAGGGGTGAGCCCCTTTGCACAACGGAGTCGTGGGATCCTTGACTTCTGCACCGTGGAGCTGCCTTCTCAGTGCAGCTTCAACTTGGATCTTTTTACTCCTCCTCCCAACCCAGGCCAGCATGGCTCAGAACAAAGGCTTCTGGGAAGAAGACGCTACAGACGCAAGTAAATAAAGAGCGCACAGGGCATTTTGAGGAGCTTGGGGTATGGCAACACTTTTTAAATACAGCTGATGAACTCACTCATCAGGCAATCATTACAAGGATCTTGATATGAGGAAGCCAGATTCCCAATGCATCCTAGAGTGACCAAGAAGAGGTAGTAACATAAATAAGAGGAGAAAAACGGTGGAGAGGGTGTTAAGAAAACTCTGATATCGACTAGAATAGAGACAATTGCTGGCAAAGAGATTCGGCCGATTCCTGTTAAGGAGGAATAGAAATCAATATAAAAACACTCTCACATATAATTAGTGTGTATGGTTATGCTGACGTTAATTGTAGAGTGAGCTGTGTTCATTCAGGCAAGAAATATGTATTGAGCATTAATACTATGGTTCCCACCCCTTGGGAAGATTTTATACTCAGGGCCCCCACTCTAGACCAAATAAATCAGAATCATGGGGGTGGGGTGCATATGCCAGTATTGTTTTAAAATCTCCCCTGGTGACTTTAATATACAGTCAAGTGTTGAGAACCATTGGCCAGGTGAAGCGGTTCTCAGACCTGGCTGTACTTTAGAATCACCTGGAGAGCTTTTAAAATGTACTGCTCTGGGTCCCATCACCGAGCAATTCAACCTGACTCTAGGACATCAGTACTTAAAATCCCCCCAGATGGTTCTAATGTTCAGCCAAGACGGGGAACCAATACCAGGCACTCCTGTTAGGTGCCTGCCAACAGAGAACAAAGCTTGTGAATAAATCTGACATCATGCCTATCTCCACAGAATTTAAGATTTAATGAGAAAGGGAGGCAAAGAAGATGTTAGAAGCAAACACATTATGACCAACTGTGACAAGTGCGATGATGGAAACTAAAAGGTGGCAATGATTGGAAATAATGGTGGAGTATGAGGACACAATGAACTTAAAGCAGAATGGTCAGAGAGGGGACATTTAATCTGGGAATTAAAGGAAGACCAAGAGTTAGTCTTTGGAATAGGAGGAGGGAGGTGAGGAGGAGAAGGAACAGGAAATAGATATTTCTAGGTAATCCAAACAGCTCATGCAAAGGTCCTGGGGTGAGATGGAGCTATTCATGTTCAAGGAAGGCTTCTGTCTGGCAGTTAATAAAGCCAGGAACAAGTGATATGAGATGACCTGGAGAAATTAGCCAGGGGCCCCATCATGCTATGTTAAAGAACTTGTATTTCATTTTAAGCTTAATGAGAATCTGCCAAAGATTTTTAAGCAGGGACATGAGGTTCTTCCATTTGGTTTTTTAAAAGATCAGGCAAGAGATGAGATGGGCTTGGATGAGGGTGATGCCGTGGAGATGAGAAAGGACACTTCCTATTGGCTAGTAATTGCATGTGTCTGTAAGCAACAGAGACCCAGGATAATAGTTGTTTACTGCCGGGGTTTTGTTTTCGCTTACAGAATGAGCCATCCAGGGCTGAACTGGCAGCTTCTTCAGCTCTCCTCTCCACTGTCGCTAGAGTGCAGCTCCCTCCTCAGGATGATCTCGTGATTGCAACACGACTGAAGCAGCCCCGGGTGGGTCTTCAGCGTGTCTTCACTCCAGGCAGGTATAGAAGGGCAGAGCAAATAGTCCTTTACAGTGTGTGCCTCCTTTTAAAGATCTTTACTGCAAGCCGCACCCAGTTCTTCTGTCTACATTCTACTCACCAGGACTCTGACTACCCCCCGCTGCCAGAGAGGCTGAAAAATGTAGCTTTTCAGCAGAGCATATGGCCACTCCCAGCAAGATCAGAATTTTGTTATATGGAGGAAGGGGGAAATGGATACTGGGTAGGCGATGCTGGGTTTGAAATATATTTAGAAGTAGATTCTCCAAACCTTCCTGAATTGGAATGGAGAATTGAGGGAAAGAAAGCATCAAGATAGGGGCCAGGGGGATTGGAGAAGACCATGGAGCAATAGACCGGGAAATCAGAAGTCCACCTAGGAAACGTTAAGTTTAAAATACCTGTGAAATGTCTAAATGGCATTGATAAGCAAGCACATGAATGAAAGAAAAACCGAATCCAGGGAAATGATATTCGCTGAAGGGACAAATTTGGGAGTGATCAGCTGGTTTGAAATTGAAGCTCTGAGTGCAATGATACGGGAATAACAGAAACAGATTGAGGACTGAACTGTGGAAAGCACCAAAATGTAAGGTTCGGGCTGATGAAGCGGAGCTGGCAAAGGAGGCAGGAGACCAGGAAGACAGGGCAGGGCAGCCTGGAGTGGAAAGAATTTCAGGAAGGTTGGAGTCAGCTTGTTTAATGCTTTTGAGGGGTTGAGAAAGTTGAGGACCAAGATGTGTCTGTTGGATTTGGCCAATGGAGGACTCTAGTGACCTGGAAAAGAGCAGTTTCAGCCGACTGTTAGGGAAGAAGCTGACGGAAATGAATTGAAGAGAGATGGAAGCTGCAGTACAGATAGCATGGGGAAGCCTCCTCTTAATAGATGTGGGACTTTGGAGAAGAGGAAGGCAATAGGGTAACTGCTGGGAAAGGACTGAGAATTAAAGGGGTTGTGTTTGGTTTTTTTGAGTTGAGAGACACCTGAGGATCTTTGCACACTGAGGGAAACTATCAATAGAGAAGGAGAGAAGGGTGATGGGGGAAGCCATCTGTACCTTTGAGAAGCCAGAGGGGATGGAAACCAGGGTAAAGAGGGGGGTCTGGCTTGCGATGGGGAGCAACCCTCATCCTCTGGGATGCCATCACCTGTTGTCCAAATGTAGTTCCAGAGTTTAGGCTCAGTCTCTCAGATGACCTTTTTGTTTTGTGATAATGTACTCTTACAAATCTTATGGATTTCCATCTGAGACAAGGATTGTAGTTAAGATCATTGGAATCATTCTGGGCAGACCAGGTTAGCAACAGCCCCTGTAAGACACAATGCTATTCCACTCCACTAGTACAAGACAAACTACAGGTACACTACCTTTTCATCTTTTTCAATAGCATACATCGAGTACAATATTATTCCTCTCTTCCCTCCCCGCCTCCCTCTCTGTATCTTTTAAGATTTTTGTTCCAGGATATATTTACATGGATGTTTACTACTGCTGGAATTGGGAATTTGGTGTTTAAATCTTAAATGTTCACTTCTAAAAGTGGCGTGTGGCTGGGAACCAACCATCCCAGTTTGCCCAGGACCGAAGGGTATCCCAGGATGCAGGACTTCCAGGGCTAAACTGGGCAAGTCCTGAGCCAACCTGAATGGCTGACCACCCTGAGTGCGGGTTACAAATGTAAAAGTGGTTTAAGGGTCTTTGGCCTTAGGGTGAACCTACTGAAACATTGTTACTTTTTCTCCTTACCCAATCAGGCTTAAAATACAAGAGCGCTTCTGAGAGAGCTAAGGCGAGTGTAATCCAACTATACCCGAGTCTGGCAAACAAGTTAGCATTGTGTTGTGCTTAAAAGCCAGCCTTTGGAGTCAGAAAAACCTAGGTGCAAGTTCCTGGTACTATTGCGCTATGAGCTTGGAGAAATTACCAAGTCTCTCAAAGCTTCCGTTTCCTCATGAATAAAATGGTGCTATAACGTTAGGACCTGTCACTGATTGTTCTGAGCATCCCCCAAGATCATGCATGTGAAGCACAGTACTTGGCATGGAGGACTCGCTCAGTAATTGATAGCTATGATGTTAGTATTGATAATCACAAGTAGACATAGGTAATAATATCTGAATTACGCCCAGTTCCATGCATTGAAACACTTGAATTGCACTTCTATCATTCACCAATGCAGTGTAACTGATAGGCTCACGACGGCCTAGAGACAGAAATGCCCTATATCCTGTCTGCATAATTGAAGAAAGGATAAATCATTTCAGTACGTTTTAATGTAAAAATGTGTGAGTTTTGGGGCTGGCCCCGTGGCCGAGTGGTTAAGTTCGTGCGCTCCGCTGCAGGCGGCCCAGTGTTTCATTGGTTCGAATCCTGGGCGCGGACATGGCACTGCTCATCAAACCACGCTGAGGCAGCATCCCACATGCCACAACTAGGACCCACAACGAAATATACAACTATGTACCGGATGGCTTTGAGGAGAAAAATAAAATCTTTAAAAAAAAAAAAGTGTGTTTTTTTGTTTTTGTTTTTGTTTTTTTGGTGAGGAAGACTGGCCCAGAGCTCACATCTGTTGCCAATTTTCCTCTATTTTGTATATGGGACGTCACCATAGAATGGCTTGATGAGTGGCGTGTAGGTCCACACCCGGAATCTGAACCCACAAACCCTGGGCCACTGAAGTGGAACATGCGAACTTAACCACTACGCCATTGGCTGGCCCCAAAATGTTTGAGGTTTTTAAAAAATTTCTTAATTAGAAGATAGCATTATGGTTCAGAGCACAGACAGCCTAGGTTAAAAGCCCAACTCCACTACTTACCAGCTGAGCATCTCGGACAAGTTATTGGAGCACCTGTGTCTCTATTTCCTCATCTCTAAAGTGGGAATAACATCAGTTCTTACGTCACCAGATGATCTGAATAAGAACTGGGATAAGATGTAAAATTTAGCTCAGAGTGGGTACCAATAAAGGTACCTGTGATTATCCTATTGATAATGGTATTTCAGGATGGTATTTACACAAACCCTTGGTTGCTAAGTGTATTTAATTCCACATTGAATAAGAGATATTACTATCATTTAAATGAAAAATCATGAAACATAAATATTAATTAGAAAAAATTCATTGAAAAAATGCTAATTGAGGTAATAAACCAAAAAATGCATGCTGAACCATTAAAAATCTATTGTCTCTCCCCTCCCAGAAATTTTAACTCAATATTTCAAAACCTAAGGGTACTACCTATTATTCTAGTTATTCCATGCTACCAAAATAAGAAAAAGAAATCCTTTGGTTATAAGTTTATAAATTAGAGGGAAACATATGCTAAGAGCAACAAACATTTTCAGTTTAAAACTTTTAATAACATTTTTCTCAAACCAAAATAAATATGAAATTATTGCTGAAATACTTTTAACATAGAAAAACACAAAAAAAGAAAATAAGCTCTACCTCAAATCTTATTATCCAGAGATTAACATTTTGGTATATGTAGTTTTAGGGGTTTTTTCCACATACATTATGTTTTCATATTTTTTTCTTAACAAATTAGACTCACATTATATACGTTGTTTGGTAAACTATTTTCTCCTAACAGTATACAGTGACTCTTTCTCAAGTCATTAAATATTCTAAAATTTTATCAGGGCCTATTTATGTACCACATATATACTTAAACAATCACATCTTTTTGAACATTTAAGTTTTATTCAATTTATAGCCTTATAAATAAAGCTACAAGATTTATTCAGTAACCTCTGAAGAATAATAATTCAATGGTTTTTGTTTTTATCCAAAATAAAATGTTTTAAGTAATGAAACTGATATGAGATAGTAGAAAGTTAAGAGCTATACAGATAATATGAGTTAAAATTCAATGAATTTGTAGTTATAGCATCTTAAAGAATGAAAAACTCAAGGGCTGGCCTGGTGGTGCAGCATTTAAGTTTGCATGCTTGGCTTTGGTGGCCTGGTGTTCGCTGGTTCAGATCCCAGGCACAGACCTATGCACTGCTCATCAAGCCATGCTGTGGCAGGCATCCCACATCTCAAATGGAGGAAGATGGGCACAGATGTTAGCTCAGGGCTAATCTTCTTCTTCAAAAAAAAAACCTCACACTCTAAAATGGTCACTCTGAAATCCTTTACACACTAAACGTTTTAAAAAAGTTAGCTCCTTTTTTTTTTTTTTTTTTTTAGAGGAAGAGTAGCCCTGAGCTAATGATCTGCTGCCATTCTTCCTCTTTTTGCTGAGGAAGACTGGCCCTGAGCTAACATCTGTGCCCATCTTCCTCTACTACACCTACCACAGCACAGCATGCCAAGAGGTGCCATGTCCACACCCAGGATCCAAACCAGTGAACCCCAGGCCACTGAAGCAGAATGTGTGCGCTTAACCGCTGTGCCACCAGGTCAGCTCCAAATTAGCTCCTTTTAAGTTGTCTACTGAGCTGAAGTTGAGATGCTTGGATTCTCAACTTTACTACTCATTCCATTTTTCACCAATGGTAACTTCTGGATGTGTCTTATCTTTCCTACTTGACTGGACTCTTCAAACCTCTGAGGATCTTATGTTGTCCAGCTGTCTTTCCTGGTGGTATGACCTAGCCCAGTGACCAGCACTCCATGCTGAGAACTAAATAGTACTCAACTACACGTAGTGATTTAAATCACTGTAAACGTTTGCGAGGTTTACTTTCTTCAACACAAAGATGAGGGTTGAAGATATACTATAAAGAAAATACTATAAGATTTTTCTAGAAAAATTCTAGAAATGGTGACAATAAAAATGAACCAAAGTTGAGCCAGCCCTGATGGCCTAGTGTTTAAAATTCCACACTCTCTGCCTCAGTGGCCTGGGTTAGTTTCCCAGTCGCGGAACCACACCACTCGTCTGTCAGTAGCCATGCTGTGGCAGCATCCCACGTAGAAGAACCAGACGAACTTACAGCTAGGATATACAACCATGCACTGGGGCTTTGGGGAGAACAAAAAAGGGAAGAAGATTGACAACAATGTTAGCTCAGGGCAAATAATTGCCTGCAAAAAAAAAAAAAAAAATGAACCAAAGTTAAAACACAACAACAAGGGAAAAGAAGTTTCAGTGGAAAAGTGCTTTAAGATTTCATTTTAAAAGTTATCTCAAGGAGACTAAGAAGACATGAGAACTAATGGAGCGTGGGATTCTGGATTGGATCCTGGAAAAGAAATAGGACATTATCGGGAAAACTGGTGAAATCTGAATAAAGTCTGCAGGCTAGTTAACGATATTCTATCAAAGTTAATTCCTTAGTTTTGATAACTGTACCATGGTTATGCAAGGTGTTAACATCAGGGAAAGAAAGTTAACTGAAAGATACATGGAAACTCTGGACTACTTTTGCAACTTTTCTTTAAGTCTAAAATTTTTTCAAAATAATAAGTTTTTAAAAAATATCTGGTGATAAACATAAAGCCATAAAACAACCGCCAATGCCATTTTGGTGCCCTAAAATGTTAGAAGATCCAGGCAACATTGCATAATTATTTATTTGGAAGCTTTTTAAAACAAGAGAGAAATATAAGCATTGAAACATCAAGGTACACAATGGAAATCAGCCTCAGATGTTTCAGTGTCCATTTCTATTCAGTTCCAGCTCAGAGTTACAATTAAAAAAAATAAATTGATTCTGTGCTACCGAGGCTGGGTCTAAAAATGGCAGAGAAGAGTTGCTTTATAATATTTACCTCTGTTCAAGCTAACTTCTGACAACGTGGCTTAGTCTCAGAGAGCCTAATAAATAGGAATCTTTTTTTTCTTTTCTCCAAATACCTGAAAATAAAGTGCACAAACCTCAGTGAGTTTTGTCAATAGACTTATCTAGGGGCCACACGTACTTAATGGAGTTTCCACCTATAAATTCATATGAAAGATTGACAGAATCAGACACCTCCAGAGGAGAATTTATATGAAATGCCCAAAATAACCATACAAATTACTTTAATTCATTCTGGGCTTGTTACCTTTCTATCACTTTTATTAAATAGTTGTATTTAATTTTTAAATTTTATTAAACATTAAAAAGTGCAGAATTTAACAGTTTACTCTGTCTTGTATTTTATAATGTCAGGCCAAATATGTAACTATTATGAACTATTCTCAGCTGCTCTAGCGACCTATTTTTTTATATTTTGGAAGCAGTATTATCTGATAAATAAGAGTGAAAAAGATAGACAAATACTTATTAGAGTTTTGTGAAGCAAAAAAAATGTGGCTAACAAGTATTTGCAATTTTGTCTCATCAAAATATATCTCTAGAAACTCAAATGATTGCTTTCCATTCATATAAATATAGTAGGAAAATATTTCTAGAAACTGATAAAAATAGAAGATTGTAATTCTTTACTCTGAATTTTTCTAGGATTCTGCAACCCCATAAATGGATATTTACCTTTTTTTTGACAAGCAAATGCATCTATCCTAATAATAAAGGGAACTGAAATTGTCTTAGTGATATTTTCCCCATGCTATCTGTCATTGAAAAAGGAAAATTACTCAAGGTCAATCAGCGTAATCTGAAGGAGAGGAAGTTTACCCTCATTTCCCAAAAGATTCTCTTTAATTGGGAAGCTACATTGACAGGCAGCCTCAACACCCAGGGCATGACAGACCACCTTGAAGGTCTCAGTGCCAGGAGCCTTTGAAGTCAGAGTAATCAGCAAGTCATCTGATACGCGATCAGACAAATGGCCCCACGGAGAAGGCCGTCTCTCAGGTAGACTGATTGTCCATCAAATAGCAATAACTTGATAGAGTTTGCTGAGCGAATTCAGAGACTTAATGGAACTATAAAGTGGAGATAAATGTGCATTACAAACTGATTTTCAGTGCTCTTACTTTCTATATGTGTTAACTCATTTTCTTTCAAGAGTATAGAAGCATATACAAAAAAATGATCTTTTACTAATGATGAAGGGAAGAAAAATTATTTTGTATTTTATGGGCAGATAAAGCTCCTCCCTCTCTTTTTTGGTAAATAGTAAATTGTTTGATCTAATATTTTGAATAAGAGCCCATCTAAAGTCACGGATAGTACAAAGAAAAAAATTAAATGTTTTTTTCCACAATGTGTGAATAAGATGGGAAAAAGAATTCCCATTCTTGGGAAGGGATTGAGGTTTTCCTATCAGAATTAAATAAAATTTCTGGGCATTAAATAGTCTCTCCTCTCTGATAATAGTTATTAAGATTTCTGTTTATCAAACCTGATTCCACTTGCATTTATTGAATTCTTAGTCGGGTTTTGCCCTCCGTTGAGCAGGTAATTTTATGTTTTTACTTTGTGTAACCAACTCGTCCTGTTCAATTGAAGAGTGATTTGTAGACGCATTGTGTGCTCAGGAAAAGACCTAAACATCGTTTACATGTACATTTGTGACACTCATATTGTCAATGTCCTTGTCAACTCAACTTAGTGCAATAGGTTCTGAGCTCCTTGTGTGTTTCACACACCTGACCAGGTGCTGCGAAGGCTATTCCATGGGCTGAAAAGGCTTTCTCAATAGTATTGATAAATGACAGGGCAATCTCCCCAAAGTGAATGATATGTTTGACATCCTTCATGTGGCTACTGTTCCCAGAAAAACAGTTTCCTAGTTCACAGGAGAGCTTGACTTTCCAGAATATGAGGAGGCTCCCATTGGCAAGCACAGCTCTCATGATTCAGTAGATGCCCTGGAACAAAATCCTGCTGTTGATAACTTGTACCTTCCAGCCTCTTAAGAAGCTCAAATGTAGTGAAGAAAAAGAGGAAAATTAAAAGAAGAATTCTTTGAATAGGAATCAGTAGCATTGGGAATGTTTCGAAAGAGCTGAAGACTCATCTCTCTCTGATGGCTGGATTCACTGACCATTTGCCTTATCATCGGTGAGCATTTGCCACCTGATGGGTGAAACACAGACTCTGGAGTCAGGCCATGAATCAAGTTCCAGCTCTGCCACTTCTTAGTTGAGTGACCTCAAGCTGCTCACTTGAGTTTTCTAAGTCTCAGTTTCCTCATTAGTAAAAATGGGTAACAATATACCTACCACATTCTCAGAGGCTCTCCTGAAGATGAATGAGACAATGCATGCAAAGTGCTTAGCACGGAGCTTGGAACAGAATCAATGTTCAATATCGTGTAGCTTCTATTTTTATTCGGAAATGTCATTCAAGTTTTCCTCAGAGATACTTGGCAAAACATACAATATTTTTCAAGACCCACGGTTTTTGTTCTTGTTGTTGTTATCATTGAGCTATCAAGCCACTATTGCTCTTTTTCCCCCTCCCATTACATCCCTAACTTCCAGAACTCAAAAAAGCTATTTAATGAGTAGATGAATCCAGAGCATTCAGAATTTTCTGCCATGGAGTTGGAGAAAATGTTTGTAAGGACCGCATTGAATACTACTCTGAAGGGGTTGTATGTAAAGATTTTTAACCTCAGTAACAGGAGGAAAGTTGCCGTTCAGGGAAGCTGGCTGAGAACAACAGGCTGAGTACGTTGATCGGAGACAGAAGCCTATGACACAGGCTGTTAAAATAATCCAAGATGGAAACTGTAGGGAAAAGGAGAAGACATCACTGTAGAGAAACTGGATACATAGTTTGAAGAAACCAGCCTCAAAAAGGAACCCAGAAAGCAGTACCATTTACATTAGCACCAAGGAACATGAAATATTTAGGAAAAGATCTAACAAAATATGTGAAGGATCCACATGCTGACAACTACAAAACACCGATGAAAGAAATCAAAGACGGAAATAAATAGGGAGATGTATGACGTTCATTTATTGGAAGACTCAATATTATGAAGGTGTCAATTTCCCCTGAACTCATCTCTAGACTCAATGCATTCTTTTTTTTTTAATTTTATTTTTTTAATTGATTTATTTTTAAGATTTTATTTTTTTCCTTTTTCTCCCCAAAGCCCCCCGGTACATAGTTGTATATTCTTTGTTGTGGGTACTTCTAGTTGTGGCATGTGGGACGCTGCTTCAGCGTGCTTTGATGAGCAGTGCCATGTCCGCGCCCAGGATTCCAACCAACGAAACACTGGGCCGCCTGCTGCGGAGTGCGCGAACTTAACCACTCGGCCACTGGGCCAGCCCCAACTCAATGCATTCTTAATCATCATCCCAGCAGGACTTTTTGTAGATATTGACAAACCCGATTCAAAAACCATTTTTCAAAGGCCAAAAAAAAAAAAAAAAAATCGCACACGAGAAACTAGAATAGCCAGAATAATTTTGAAAAATAAAAACAAATTTTGAGGACTACCTAATTTCAAGAATTACTATAAAGCCACAGTAATCAGACAGATGCTATTGGCAAAAATATAGGCAAATAGATCTATGTCTCAGAAAGAAAGAGCCCAGAAATAGAGATACATATAAATGGTCAACTTTGGCAAATGGATTTTTGTCAAAAGTATAAAGGCAGTTCAATGAGAAAAAAATAGCCTTTTCCACAAATGGTGCTGGGACAATCTGAATCTCCATGTGTAAAAAATATGAACTTCAACCCATACCCTGTGCATACACAATAATTAATTTAAAATATATTATGTACTTAAACATACAAATTCCAAAACGATAAAACTAAAACTTCTAGATGAAAACATTGGAGAAAATGTAGCCTGGTTAGGCAAAGATTCTTAGATATACCACCAAAAGAACAATCGACAAAAGAAAAAAATTGATAAATGATGCTTCATCAGAATTAAAAACTTCTGTAAAAGATACCTTTAAGAGAATAAAAAGAAAAGCCAAAGACTGGTAGAAAATATTCACAAATCACATATTCAACAAAGGACTTTATCCAGCATATATAAAGAGCTCTCAAAACTCAACAAGAAAATAACACAATTTTTAAAAAATGAGCAAAATATTTGAACTGAAATTTCACAGAAGAAGATAATAGGTTGTCATATAAACACATGAAAAGATGCTCAACATCATTAGTCATTAGGTAAATGCAAATTTAAGCCACCATAGGATAGCATTACAAACCTATTAGAATGAATAAAACTAAAAAGACCGACAATACCAAGTGAAGAAGGGGATGCGGGACATCTGGAACTCATATATTGCTGGTGGGAATGTAAAGTGGTACAGTCATTTTGGAAAAGAGTTTGGCAGTTTCTTATAAAGTTAAACATATACTTACCATGTGATTCGGCAATGCCATTCACGAGAGAAATGAAAACTGTGTCTACACAAAAACCTTGTATATGAATGTTTACAGTGTCTTTATACACACTCACATACACAAAAATCTGGAAAGACCCAAAATATTCTTCTACAGATAAACTACGGTTCTTCTATACAATGAAATACTACTCAGCAATACAAAGAAAATATTTTTGATAAATGAAGCAATGTGGATGACAAGAAGGTAGTATGCTAAGTGGAAGCAGTCAGACTCAAAAGCTACATACTGTATGATTTTATACAATAACATTCTGGAAAAGGCAAAGTTTTAGGAACAGAAAATAGATCCGTGGTCACCAGGACACTAGAATAGGAGAAGGGCTTAATCACAAAGAGGCGGTCTTGATTATGGTGGTTGTTACACGTCTGTATTCTTAAACCGTATGTCTAAACCTATAGACCTGTAGGCCAAAAAGAGTTCATTTCATGTACATTTTTGAAAAAGTGAGGAGGATAACAGTAAAAGTTTTTCAGCTGGGGTGGCTAAAATGGAAAAAAACTAAGAGTGAAAACTAGGGAAGACCTCAGAGAAGCAGAAAGAAAACCAAAATACGAAGAGTCATGGAAGAGAAAAGAAAAGAGACTTTTTAGAAGCAGATGATGGCAAACATATTTCATGTTGTTGAAAGTTATTGCTGACTTTAGAAAGAGCTGTTTTAGCATAAGAGTTACCCCATCTAGCAACTACTTTATTCTTTCTTAGGTCAATAATGCATTAACTTGACATTTAAATAACCACTCTTGTAAGAGGTCTGGTAATGATAAGAGAAGACTAAGGTAGTTATTAGATAGGGCTTCAGGTTCAAAAGATGGGTTTTAAAGATGGGGATAGACTTGGGAATGTAAGGTGCAGGGGCAAAGGATTCATAGGGGAAGAGGAGACTGAAGATGTTGAAAGATAAAGAGATGGCCATGAGAACATGGCCCCTCTGGAGATGGGAAGAAATAGAGCTTAGCCTTTAAGGAGGAGGAATGGCCTCTTTTCTCTTGAGTCAGAGGGAAAGGCAGAGATAAGAGGATGAGACTGAAACATGAGGAGAAAAGAATTGTAGAGGGCACAGATTACCACCGATGGCTTGTGAACTCCATTCCCTCTCTAGTGATGATGAGTGTCGAGACAGTGTTAAAGATTTTCACACAGCGTCTTCCTCCCTGTGGTAATTTCAAAATGGCTGGTGGGAGTTCTTTTCTTGTAGCTTTGACTCTACTCTCTCTGGCAAGCTTGCCCCACTCAGCGGTGTATCCAGGAAGGTGTTAAGCGAGTGCCCCCTTGTGGGCTCAGAGAAGAATGGGGCCCGTTGTACATTTGCAGACACAAACCACTAGACTCGCGATGCTCTGTAAGAGGAGTGTGGAGGTGCTATTATATCCACCACCATTTTCTTCTCCCTAAGGTAACCAAGGTGTAGTCAAGTGTCACCTTAAATAAATAGCCAGGGATAATGTGCAAGGAGAAATGTTGACAATGAGTAAAAGTAATGTTTGACTGAATTCTATTTCCAGATGTGTTCCAGTATGTTTATGTTTTTGTTCAGACAAGACTTGTGCATATATAACTTTCGGCATCAGAAAAAAGAAGGAAAGTAAGAAAAATCCTGAAATTGTTCTGACTATTTCTGAGCCATTCCTTAATGGGTGTCATTCATAAATCTATTTGTAAGGCTACGGACCACTGACAGAGAAGCAATAGAAACCAATTTGCAGTGCTGTTTGGAATGAGACTTGGGACATGGACATTAAACATCAGCAAATTCAAAGCAATTTTTCCCGCAAAGTCCTAAGAATTGATGAAATTTGACATATGTCATACCGTGTTTGCCAATTAAATAAAAACCCTACAGAGACACACGTAGTGCTTTAATTGCAAAAATAACACCTACATAAGGAGAAGTACAGCAAGAATCCTCATGATTCCCATTACCTCTAATTGGAATCAAACAGCAAAACCCCTGGCCTCCAGATGGGGTATTCATTTCACAGCTGACATTTGGTTTTTTTCTCAATTGATATTTTTAAATTATCACATAGGAATAAAAATGTTTTAGGACTCTGCTTAGGTCAGGGTTCCAGCACTGATTTGTAGGATTACATTTAGAGGCCAGGTTGAGCCCTTTCTCCATACTCTTTTAGGGCCATATGGTAAGATGAAAATAGAATCGGCTAATTGCAGCTTTTCCTTCTAAGCCATCCTGTGAATGGGAAAGTGCTGTGGTGAAGCAGAGAAAAGTGTGAATTTCCAAGCTCATAACCAGTAAATAAAGAAATAAATTACTCTCTGGTTTCCATCCTTAAATGGAAACAAAGCAGCAATTTCGTCCATTCCGTCTGAGTCGTTCCCAGAGGCCAAACCCTTCCAGATCTGGAAATGATTCAACACAGCGAAGGTGAACCCCAGGATGTGCCCAAACGTCTGTACACAGGTTGACTATAAAAGCTTGATAGCCTGAAAGCTGAAGTTTATATCAGCTTCAAAGCTACCACAGTATTTACTTCTTAAATTTGCCTGGTTGGGAATTAGTAAATCTATTGAGAAGTCCTACAGGGAATTTCTTCCCGGGCTGTTTGAATAATGAAGAAGAATGAAAGGAACACGGCCAATAGCTGAAATGCTATTTGGTGACTTCCTTGAGTCCATACAGTAGCAAACACCTGAATGGAAACTGAAAATGCAGTAAATTACCCTAGATATGTAGCATGCCCAACATCCAAATACACAAAAGTACAGACACAATAACCTTCTTGTAATATTGTTCTCAGGACCCACTGGAGTTTCCCATGGAGAAACTACTTTATAACAAGGTTTATTTTAGATAAAACCAACCAGGAGAATGAAACCACCCCTGAGAGTAACGGTTAAATCAGAAATAGAAAGGAAAAGATATAGACATAAATTTGGAAATTGGCGTTAGAGAGGAACTATGTGAGCAAATGAATTTCCCAAGTTTTGGAACATAGGGAAGGACAAGAAGAAGGTCAAAAGGATGGACGTCTGGTGGATGCTGGTGATTAATAGCGCCACTCCCTCTCGCAGCCACCATCACTCTCTTCTTTCTCAGCCCCTCGCATATTGTATGCTTATTTAGCATCTATCCTCACAGATGAGGTTGGGACCTCACCACTATACATAAGCTCTCTAAGAGCAAGTATTTTGTACTGCTCTTGTTGAAGTCCCAATGCCTAGACCATTGCTTGTAGTACAGTAGGTACTTCAAGGAAATGAATGAGGCAGAGAAAAGTACAAAGAAAAGAGATGAGAACCAGGAAAAAAATTGCGGGAAGAATCGGAAGAAGTAGGTGGCTCATTGCTGTGAGGTGAAGTTGAAAGGTACAGAAGCCAAAGGTCTAGGAAGGCATAATGCATTGGAGGGAGGGTTAGCAGAGTGGGCAGCTAGGCAGGCCATCCCATGAGTGGTGTAGCAAGCCCCCTACTGAAAACCTCTCTCCCCGTGGTCTCCCATAGCAGCCCTGAGTCTCCTTTGAGTTAAGGCAAAGCATTTGTTAATTTGTAGTGAACAGAGCAGGAGGCACAACAGATTGTTAGAAGCCATTAACGTAGATTTGTTTCTCAGGTTGTTAACTTTCCCCTTCCTTATGTGCTTTTTAAGATGTCAACATAAATGTGTGACGTAATTCGTGACAAAACGTCTTACTGATTATTTGGAAAAGTTCCCCGATTAAGATTGCTTGTAGAGATCGGAACTGAAATGTATTTGGAGCACACAGTGTATATCTTTTTGCAGCATGTTGCATTTTCTATTTTGATCGGGTTAATATTAACATAGCTTTGTTGTCTGTGAGTATACACACTGAGGGCAGAAGAAGTGACCCCAAAGGCTAATATGGCACAGAGAAAGCCACTTGAGATATAAATGTGCTCTGAATACTCTACATACAGCCAGCCACCTAATATTTCTGATTTCTAATTCCTATTCAAGGGCAGCCAGCCAGAGGAAATGCATGTACTACAATTCTATGGGGGTCTGGCTTGGGTTTTAGACAATTTAACTTTTTAATCAATGACACATAAAATCTAATAGAAAATATTGTCATTAAATATCTGGATGACCTAAATTAGACCACTATAGTGCTATAAAGAACCAGATTATAAATAGCAAAGCAACCTTATTAAATTGTCAAATAGAAGGTAAGGACATACGTGAACAAGACAGAATTGGAAGGTGAGTCACAATTTGACAAGAACTGAATCAATAAAGAGGAGAGGGGTAAGGAGGATCCACTCTGTGCAAACTGGGTAGAAAAAGATCTGAGGGTCACAGTGATCTGCAAAATAAATACTAATTATGTAAAAAGTGTCTTAAGTGCTTTTGTGAAAGAAATTATCAGCATTAATACATAAATAGGGACCTGAGGGTCTGGGAGCACATATATGAGTTGTTTTCTCCGTTTTAAAAATTCAGGCTAACCAAGATTGAAGTCAACCAGCCATAGCAGGCTGCCTTTCCACTCAAGCCCGCCACATTAGGCTGCTGAGATCTCCTGGAGTGAGGTCATCTTTGCAGATAGATTTTCCCATAGTTCCTCTTCTTCCAGGCAATGGTGGCCACTGGTCTTGAGTATTCTGGCCTAATGTCCAACCTCACGATGATGTGAGAATAAAGATCTAGTGAGAAGGAGCTGCCCCGTGAGGAGAGCAGCCTTAGCCATCTGGGGAACTAACTTTTTGGTCCAATTGCTTTGCTAACAACACCTGGAAATTAGTGGCCACCCTTTGCCAATTATTCTGCTACTTATCAAAGCACACTTAACCGTATCCCCAATCCAAAGTCATGCCCACCAACCCCACCAAGTCACTGTCGCCTCCCTCCTGTCGTCACTAGGAAGAGATGAGAGCTGCCTTGATGTGTCAGGAATAAGTTGGGATGCAGTGCCTGGAACACACAGCAGGTCACTGAGTGCAACATCAATGAGTGGTGGACCAACTTGGAAAATACTCAAAAACAGTGGTTTGTGTTTCTTAATGGTTTGATTATGGGTTTGGGAACTTGATCTGGAGAGGAAAAGAAAAGTGAACTGTATGTATTTAATGAACAGAAGAGAATCCTGACAGCAGACTCGATTAAGGGGACTCTGTTTGTGACGGTTAGCTGCTATTTCATGTGCTCTTTTTCTTTTTTCTTTTTGAGGAAGATTAGCCCTGAGCTAACATCCACTGCCAATCCTCCTCTTTTTGCTGAGGAAGACTGGCCCTGAGCTAACATCCGTGCCCATCTTCCTCTACTTTACATGTGGGATGCCTACCACAGCAGGGCTTGCCAAGTAGTGCCATGTCCAACCCGGGATCCAAACCTGCAAACCCCTGGCCGCCAAAGCGGAACGTTTGCACTTAACTGCTTCGCCACCTGGCCGGCCCTGTCATGTGCTCTTGAGAGCAGTTGATGAGTCTTGCTCTGCACCACGGTGGATTGAAGTGAGACATTAAGACCTTCCGAAATGAACTCTTTACTGAGACAATGAATTTGCTGTAAATTTTTCAGAGGAGACATACAGCATTTTGGAAAGCTTGGAATCAATTACACTAAAGGTATGTGAATTTTGAACTATCACCAGCTGAGGATTTCTGGGAAGCATGTGTACATTTAAGAGGAAAAAATAATCTTCCAGGAAAGCTCTAGTGCCCAGGGCCTCCAGTCAGCTGGCCTTGCATGTTGTCATGTTTTATCCATTCTGCAGATTTTTTTCTCTTGAGCTCTGGAGGCCTGTTTAAAATAGGGTCATAATTAAAGTTGAAGGAGACCTTTAGTGTCGAAAGAAAGGGACCTCGGAGATGGTTGAGTACAGATGGAGGTGTGTCCTTCTCACATTGACTCCTTCTAGAAGGGAAGAGAGGCCTGGGAGTGTGGGAGTCAAGCAAACAGATTAGAGACTTGAGGCCCCAGATTAGTGACTCAACTAGCTCTGTGACCATGAATTAATTAACCTTTCAGAGCCTAACATTTTTATTACATGTAAAACAGGGATAATGATAATATCTAATTTGCAGTGATGATAATAGGATTAGTTGACTTAAACAAAACTCCTGACCTATCATTGGCACTCAAATCGTAGTCATTATTACATCTGTCCACCTACATTCTCCACCCAGAGCTATGTTATACTGTATTGCATTGTATATATTGTGATGTTTACCTCTAAAAACACAGTAGACAGGCACCCAGACAAACTTGACCTGAAATGTACATTTCAGATAAATGACGTTCATATTAGTATAAGAATGTCGAATGCAATTTTAGGGACATACTTATCCTAAAAAATTATTTGTTTATCTGAATTTAAATTTATCTGAGCGCCCGGCATTGTTATTTGCTGAATCTGGTAAACCTACCTACTCAGCGTTTATCCCCTGTTTACCTCTTTCTAACGGCATGTAGATTTTTGTTGTGGTGGTGAACGCTCTCCTACAATGGCTAACTTCACCTGCCCCCCCGGGGTTGGGGGGGCATGGTTTAAGCCAATCAATATGTTTCGTCCCTCCAGCCAAAGTGATTGGTTATTTGCTGGGCATGTGACCTAAGTCAAAGTAAATTTAGGGACTCTTGTTTGGGACACAGAATTAGAAATACTTGCTCTCCCCTGATGTGGACAAGAAGTAAGGGGCTCCCCAAATTCTTGGTAATTGTTTGACCACCAAGAGGGAACCTGACTCAGAAGACGCAAAACCAAGATGACGGCTGGGGAATAGCTCCTTCCTGGAGCCAGGGGTGGGATCCGTTTCCTTTGATGCGCATGGCTGTGTGGGGAAGAGGTTGACACCTGAACAAAACCTTTTTGTTGAAGGAAGAGAAGGTGGAATAATTGATGCATCATAGGAACCTGCTAGGATCCACTACAGAGTGAAAAGAAGAACTAAGAGAATATCCTTCTGTGAGTTGGAATGCTTTACTTGCACGTGAAGAAAAACCTAACCCAGATGGTTGTAAACAATAAAGGGTATTTAGAGGTTCTAGAACATAAAACCCCAAGGGCAGGTGAGCTTCAGGTTTGTCTTCAGAGTCCTCTCTGGGGAAGGTGTTTATATAATAGCGAAATAGGGCAACAGACAGACAGTGGGGGCTTTCTTTTTTCTTTTTAACTTAGCTGCTGCTTGTATTTTTATGATTCCATAATTCTACGATGATTTGGCAAACTCAAAATGCAGCTGTACTCATCAGTTTTCCAAATTAATATTTATACAACTTGATACATTATTCAAGGCCAAATTTTTAGCAGAATTTTATGAACACTTTATTGAATTTCAGTCTTATCTGCTTAGAAATGCAAGCGTCACATTTTCCTATACATATCCCAGAATTGCTTCTGCCAATTCAGGATTTCATGATAAGTTTGCACGATGTTTGCCTTTGTAAGCTTCACTTCCTGATTACTTGATTTGTGCCTTTGCAAATTCTAATTCTATGCACGTTCAGTAGAATTATGAAGACAATCAAAAAGTCTGGCTGCTGAGTTTAGATCTCAGGTTTTAAAAAATATTTTTCCTACAGCTGATTTTAATAAAATATATAATGATAATTGCTATGGAAAAAAAGGGCATATGATAAGGAATTTTCCTTTCAATTCAGCAACATGGTTTGAACACCTTTGTTTTTTGTTTTTTTTTTTTTAAAGATTTTATTTTTTTTTTCTTTTTCTCCCCAAAGCCCTCCGGTACATAGTTGTGTATTCTTCGTTGTGGGTTCTTCTAGTTGTGGCATGTGGGACGCTGCCTCAGCGTGGTCTGATGAGCAGTGCCATGTCCGCGCCCAGGATTCGAACCAACGAAACACTGGGCCGCCTGCAGCGGAGCGCGCGAACTTAACCACTCGGCCACGGGGCCAGCCCCGGTTTGAACACCTTTGTATCTGGCACTAGGATATTCTTACGCACATGAACTACTAATATGCATATGGTAAAAGATCTCTGATCCAGGAGTCTTAACACTGGAAACGTCCAAACAGGGGAATTGTTCTGAAATAATGCTTTTCAATGACCATCCGTTTTAAAAATTACATGTTGAAATATTTGAAAATAACAGTTAGGTATCACCCAAGGAGCTGAAATGATAGCTCAGTGTTGCCTTGTGAGCTATTAGATGCCAGGGTGGCAGTCAGAGTACGACCATCACCTGGTAGACTTGTGGGTTCCATACTTACTGCCTTAGCTCCCAGCCAGTACATAGTTCCGACGGCAACAATTGTTTTAAAGTGTTGTTTTCCAATCATGCAAATATGTGTTCTATAAATCATTTCTTGATTAGTACAATGGAAAGAAATACCACAAGATGCATCTAGTGGAACACAGCAAATCTTTGCCTGCCCTCTGGGCTATGTTGGTGTTAAGATACCTCAGCTCCAGAAATACTGTTGATTTGGACTAAGACAGAATTCATACTGTCCCAGTAAATTATCCTCAGCTGGAAATACCATTTTATTAATAATGAAAATAAGAATGGCTAACATTTACTGAGCTGTTGTTATGTCAGGAGCTGAGCTAAGAGTTTGCCATTCACAGCCCTGGCCCCATTTTTGTGGCTGCCATTTTGCTGATTCCAGAGCGACAAGGGGCCACTGGGCCCTGGTTGCTGCAATAGCAGAGCCAGCGTGAGGACATAGATCATTCTGGGTTCTGCTGGGGATCATGAGCAGTAGGATACACCCCTCAAAATTAGGGCTTTGTGAGACAGTACTACTGTTCCTGTTCTGCAGAAGAGAAAAATTAGTCTTTTGCCAGACATCTAGCTAATAAATGGAAAGCCTAGATTTAAATTCGGACTTCTGAACTCAACTTCATTGCACCCTCTGCTATATATCTGCTACTGTCCCATTCAAATACCTTATCAGTTTTTATTTATTTCGCATAAAAAGCTTAAGAATATTGATGACATCTCTCTTGACAAGAAGAAATGTTCGATGACAGAGCTAAGACCAGTTAAGGAAACTTTGTGGTTTAATTGATTTGGGGATATAAACTTTTCAGCGAATATTAAGCCTCAAAAAACAGCTCTGTTTTAGTCAGCATAAGTGAAGGTAGCTTAATCCAAGCAATAATGTTCTAAACCCATGTGTTTTTTCTACCTGTAAGACAAAGAAAGAAAACCACACAAAGGACATTAAATTTAAGAGAGAGATTTTCCTCGCCATGCATTCAAATAGCATCCACAAGCTCCATTATTGGCACCGCTGAGGAATTTTTTTCTTTTATGTAATTCAAATGGTATTATAGTCTTCCCTTCGGGGTCTGGCTTAAACTCAAAATACAACAAACTACAAATTAAGACCTCTCTTTTCAAATCATCCTTTTGTTCTGCAGAGCCGAGGCTAGCCCTCCAAGTCAGAGAAATTGGTGTTCCAGCAGAAGCCTGCTGCTTTAAGCAAAACAGCCTTTAAAATGGAAAGATTCTCCCTCAGATTGCTGGGTGTTTGCAATACCACCCCAAGTCAGCTTTATTATTATAACCTACCATCACAGCGAGGTCATGAGAAGAATACAGAAGATGCTAGGGGCCGGTTGTTCACTCTCTGTTCTGTTCTTCTCATAGAAAGGACTGTATGTGGCAGTGGAGCTTGTCCTCCTTCCTGTGTGGGGCAGGTTCCAGAGTGTGTTCTACCTAACTACATGGGCTAAATGTTTATGCGCGGATATGTGTATGCATGTGTGTGTGCCTCTGTGTATGCATGTGGGTATGCGTGTGTGTGTGCTGGTGCATTTTGACGTTTTCCCATCTGCCACCTTGGAAAAGGTCACTGGCCCTTTTAGACTTCAGTCTCCTGATCAATACGATGAAGCCACTGGACTAGATCAGTCGCTCTCAGAGAATGGTCTGGGAACATCTGGGAGTTCCCAATATCCTTTCAGCTTGTCCTCAAGGTCAAACAAGTTTCATGATGACAGTAAAGGCATTATTTTCCTTTTTCACTCTCGTGCTCTCCTCAGTGCATGGTGGAGTTTTCCATGACATGTGATGATGTCATCACTCTGAATGTGTGTTTATATATTCTTGTATTTTAAAATTATCTTGAGCTTTAATTTCTAATACTACAAATACCAGTAGATATAACCCACATGAAATCTAGTGGGGTTCTCAATAATTTTGAGGAGTGCAAAGAGGCCCTGAAATCAAAAAGTTTGAGACCTGTTGGACTAGATCATCCCTGACTTGGTGGTTTCTAACTGCTAGTGCTGAATTAAAATGTCCTTTTCATTTTTGTAAATGATGGCGATGGTAGATCTTAAATACTTTAAAAAAATTCCTACTTGGTAAGATAAAAAGTTGTGACCTTTTGTCAGGCCCTTCATTAAGAAACAATTATACTCCTAGTTTTTACATAGGCACTCCTAGGAACCCTTCTTGTGTTAGTTTCTATGTAGGTTCTTATCACCCATATGAGTCTTAGATGAAGTTATATGAAACTGTCTGTCCTCAGGCCCTCAGAGCTTTTATACAGAGTTGGGCTCGATTGAAAATCTAATTGAGAAAGATACACTTCTTTCCTTTATCAATTCTCCAATGTCAAGTTCTACCTTGTTTTGTCTTGGGCTTTCCTAGATTTCCCACAATTGATTTCAAGTCAGATCCTGAGACTTGAGCCAAAGGCTTATTCTTCAAATGTTATTTTAAGGTGTCAGAAGGAAGAATTGATCAATGAGAACGCCTCCAGTAGGTGCTCCAAAAATTGCCTTCTGGAAAATGCCAAGGGGAAAATTTTCAACTCAATCAATAGCTCTCTTTGGAACACTCTATGTTTTTGACAGATTAGTTCTGGGTCAGTTACAAAAATGAAAGTTCAATTTTCAAATTTGAGTAGGAACTTTTATGCTTAATTTTAAAAATTGCAACTCAGAACGATATCACTGGGTGTTTTCTTCCCTAAACTGATTTACATGGTAAAATCAAGATTATCATGTTCATTTAATCCGCATAAAGTCCATACCATTAAACAACAGATCAGCTAATTAATTACTTCCAAAGCACTTCTGTAGCACTGAGGAACGTTTTTCTTACTCTGACTCCCTATTTAACAGGCTTTCCAATGTGTGGTGCATTTCTCTTGCTTTCTTTAAGTACTTCTTTTTATTCTTCTCCATTACCTCATCTTTTTTCCTCTTTGTTGGACTGAAGTGACAAGAGGCCTTGAATTCATGATGAAAGAAGATGTAATTGAGCCTACTGAACTAACCACAGGAAAATCTGAGTTCGAACTCTGGCACTCTCTCCCCTTCATTATCAAACCCTGGAGTTTCATCATCGGGACAATGTATATTGTTATAATACTTCATGGAGATGTTGTAAAGATTACTGAGTACATTTCCTTTGGCATCCTTAGTCTAAAGAGCTAGACAGAGATAAATGCTTTTCCAAATGCACTCCACTTCAGTGAGGTTGCAAGGTCTGAGAAGCAACTCTCTCCCAAAATGCCAATCAAGTCAGTAGCAGTAGAAACAAGGTGATTAGAAGTATGGTTTTCTCCCTCGTAGGAAGTTGTAATTAACCTAATTTCTTTTTGAGGGAATCTGAAGGACCTATCACCTGGGAAGTAGAACCTGTTCTTCTTGCTGTGAAAGTGACTTCATTCTGGTATTGGTTTCCAAGTAGGTGAAAGGAGCGGGGAGCAGGTCTCAGATCTGAATATCCACACTGCTCTATTACACTGACCCCTTGTCTTTTCATTTGCTTTCTGGGAAAGTACTAGTCAATGGTTTCCAGTGCGGAATCCCTTTGATCACTGCAGAGTTCTATTATGCTCCCGTGGAAGGACCTTCACAATGGTGACATCTCAGTGTGTAGCTGGGCTTCTCAACCTCAGCACTATTGACATTTTGAGGTGGATGATTCTTTGTCTGCCCTGGGAGGCTGTCCTGTAAATGGTAGGATGTTTAATAGCCACCCTGGCCTCTACTCACTAGATGCCAGTAGCATTCCCTCTCCACGGTGGTGATGATCAAAAATGTCTCCAGACATTCCTGAATATTTCCTGGAAGGCAAAATCACCCTCAACTGAGAACTGCTGGTCTATAAAGTCATGAACTGTCAGAATTAGAAGAAACTGTTCATGTGTTCTTTTTTCCCCCAAATTGTAGCTTATGACCCTTTGTAGTACACTTGATGATTTTAGGTAGAGAGCAGCATTAAATGCTGTTGAATCACACAGAGAGAAAGTAATTATCTTTCAGCTGTCTTTCAGGTGTTCTCGTTAATCAAGACAAAAATCTCTATAAGTACTAGAGCATCTTTAACCCCTCCCTGATATTTGCATAAGATAGGGAACAAGGCAAGTGAGGCCTCAAGCTGAGAGCCTTCAGCAGAGATTGTCTGGCTATTATTTAGTAATCTTCTTTTCTTTTTATGGTGTTTATTTTGTCTTCTGTTTATAAGTGGCACTGGTTCTCCATTTGCCCTATTCATATAAAACTTTCTTTTAAAGTTAATATGACTCAGCAATTCCACTTCTGGGTATTTACCCCACAGAAACATGTATTTATATTCACCAAAAGACATTTGAAGAATGTCCTAACAACCCTGTTGATAATAGTCCCAAGTTGAGTTTTTTTCAAATGCCCATCCACAGATACGCCATGTATGCTCACACAATGGGATTTATATGGCAATAGGAAGAATGGACCAAGACTACAACGATGTAGATGAATCTCACAAACAAAGTATTGAGTGAAAGAACCCAGACAAAAAAAGACTGCGTACTATGTGGTTCCATCTACAGGAAGCTCAAAAACAGGCAAAATCAATTCAGTCATTTAGAAGTCAAGATAGTAGTTACCTTATGGAGTCATGACTGCCAGGGGCATGAAGAATCTTCTGGGGTGCTGGTGATATTCTGCTTCGTGATCCAGTGGCATGGGTGTGTTCCATTTGTAACAGTTTATCTAGCATATAATTACTATTTGTACATCTTTCTGCATATATACTTTCTATATATATACTAAACTTCAATATAATTTCAAAATTAAAATAAAAATATCAGTAAAATAGTAAGTAGATTGAGAGGAAAATATTAAGCAAATTAAATAAATAATTGTACAGGTTGTACGTTAAATAAAGGAGCACAATTGTATATGTGGTTTGTAAATGACGGAAGTTGAGGAAACTCAGGCGTTGTACAACCCTGTTGTATAAAGAGGAGGACGTGTAGGGCCAGGAAAAGGAGGAGTGACCTGCCCAGAGTCACAGGCGATGAGTAGCTGGTGGCTCTGCAACTATAACCGAAGTTTTAGCTCCCAGTCCCGGGCCTTTTGTGATGAAACAGGCACGTGCCAGGTTTCCTACCACCTGGTCTCAACCCTCAGTTTCTGGCATCCCCATATTTCCGCCTCCTCATTCAGCCAGTGCCGGGTCACACCAGAACTTTGGAGTTGACAGTCGGAAACATATTGATGTGATGCTCTTCACCTTCTTTGCCCAGTTTCTCCAGAACATCCAGGATCCCAGGGGCTGGGACAGGCACTCAATGTCCTACCTCCGACTGAGACAGTCCCCTCATCTTCTCCTATGGGTTAAAATGAATGAACAAAGCAAACCGAGAGGCCTCCCCCCACACACCTTCTCATTATGTCAGCAGAAACCGCACTGAGAACTTCTAAAACATGACATTATTCTCACAGCATTTCCAGGTATCATTAATTAACATGAAAGCAAACTGCATAACACTGATTGTGAAAGGGGAGGGACGAGGAGTAAGACACCCTCTTCTTTCGGGGAAAAAACATGAGCTTGAAAAGCTCCTCATCAGGCCCATCAAAGGTAGCAGTTTTCTGCCACCGTGCTTCCTCAGTAACCTTCTTCTAAGGATGCGGCTCTTGATTCAGAACAACTGCAGTGAAGATGACACAGCGCTGGGTGTGGTGTGGCTCGCTGCCAGGGACATCGCTCATCCCATGGAGCTTCAGATTCATCATCTATGAGATGAGGTCAAGGAAAATACGTCCTATTTATCCTATAGGGCTGTCATGGGAACCAAGTGAGTTGAAGTATGTGACAGTGTTTATAAAAGGTGAATTTAGGTTTATTGTTTCCTCTGTTAAGCAGCTCAAATACTGTGCCTCTCCTAGTGAACATTATATTTGGCATATCTTAGTATTAATATTAAAATAGCAAGGTTAGGTTGCCTCCATAACATATTGTAACGTGGCCAGAGAAAGGATATTACAAGCACCTCATTCATAATAGCGTGATCCTAGGCTTGCAGTTTTTTAAGAAGTTTTACATTTCGTTGCAATGAAAAATTTGACTTTAACAGATTTACTACTGTGTCACGGGGCTGATTATGCTTGTAGATGGAGACACCTTTCCGCAGTTTTCCCCGTGATAAGCAGCTCTGCATTCTGGGAATCCAGCCAGCTCCAGTGGAGAACTGGGCATTATGGAGAGTTCAATGTGCCCATAGACAAAGTGGCGATATTAGAAATTATGCAGATGACACACTGCATGATTGGGCTCGTATTTCTTTGCAAATGCTGCTAAATCTCTTTGCATACTAAATCAGAGTGAGAATAATGTTGATCTTTGGCTTGCATTACATGGAGATTTGACTTTTTAAAGTGATTTTTGAGCCTAACTGGTATGATTTTTTATTTGATGGGCCAAAATTATGTCAACAGCAAAGGCTTAATTACTGTCTTGTCAATGTGTTTGGGTACAATGAAAGGCTCTTGTTTTTACTTATAGGTGACAGTTACATCATCCTGAAAGAACAGGAAAAGCTGCTATGATGAGAAACTCTGCAGCAAAGGGACCCAACCTTTGCAAGTTTACAAGTTGTTGGATTTCAAATGGCATGAAAGGAAGCCCTTTGGGCCGGAAGTTGACATGTCATTCTGTAGCCCTTAGCCTGACCCTCTCCAAACATCAGGTCCCACACAAAGACACCCTGCTTCAAATGACTTTTTTACCTCCAGGCTGGTAACCCTATCGTCTTCCTGAATGACACCTCCGCCACATCCACTCTTGTCAGGAAGGAAGCCTTTTAATTCCTTGAAGCTCAAAGCCAGTAATGTTCTTCACAGTGACCTTGAGGGGTGGCTCACCCCCTAGTCCTTGCCAACTACAGATTAATTTCTATTGTTTAGCCCAGAGGAACCTGTCAGGGAACTGTGGATCCACGTAAGCTCTCTGATGGGCTAAAGTCAGTTTAAATTTATTTGCAGATGAATTTATTTGTGAAGGATATTTTGATGGGAATTACAGGCTATTTAAAACTCTCTCTGTTAGAAAAATAGTGCGAAATTTCAGTAGAGATGAATATATTTGCCTCCACGGAAGGACTGCAAAATTATTAAATGAAAAAAAATGGAGGTTAAACTGTTCTATTTTGTTAACTAAACCAAGAGAAACACAGCCAAAGACTAGATTTGAAGGCTGGCCTCAAATAGTTTCCTGTAATGAAAATTGGGATGAGAGAAACAATCCAAACTCAAAGAGAACCAACCTTGATTTAAATAAAGCTGTTGGAAGCTCTGAGAGTACTTTTCCTTACATCGTTTTCCATTTTGAAAATCCTCTTTCTCACTTAGGCTGCGTGAGAAATTGCCCAGAGATTATTGAAAAATAATTATAGGTTATATGGGCCGTCTAAGACACTTTCCTTCAGAGCAACAAAAAGAAAAAGCCCAGGGGTCCGTCAAAGATAGGATTCAAAAACAGAGTTACTGCAAGTTCAATTTGGAGATGCCTTTTGCAGTTCTGTGTCTTGGCAGTGAATTGAAATAGAAGAAGGTCCTTGGGGCTGTGGTAGCACCATGCACTTGTGCTGGTCCTCTGTGGTTTAAGGCCTCTGTAAGCCTGAAGTATTTAGGAGTCTCTGTGTGTGTATTCATGTGTTGTAATTGAGGTGAAATTAACATAACAGAAAATTAACCATTTTACAGTGTGCAAATCAGTGCCTTTTAACATATTCACAATGCTGTGCAACCATCCCCTCTATCTAGTTCCAAAACATTATCACCCCAAAAGAAATGCCATACTTGTTAAGGAGTCACTCCCCAATCTGCCCTCCTGCTGGGCCCTGAGCAACTACTAATTTTCTTGTTGTCTCTATGGATTTGCTTATTTTAGATGTTTTGTGTAAATGGAGTCACACATTATGTGACCTTTCGTTCCTGGCTCCTTCCATTCCATATAATGTTTTCAAGGTTCATCCATGCTGCAGCATGCTTTTTACTTCCTTCCTTTTTATTGTTGAATAATATTCCACTACATGGATATACCACAGTTGTTTATCTATGCATCCTTCGATGAACGTTTGGGTGGTTTCCACCTTCTAGCTATTGTGAATAGTGCTGCCATGAATATTTGTGTGGAAGTATTTGAATACCTGTTTGCAATTCTTCTGGGTATCAACCTAGGAGTGGAAGTGCCAGGTCATACAGGAAGTCTAAGTCTAACCTTTTGAGGAACCCCAAACTGTTTTCCACAGCGTGTGCTCATTTACTTACGTGCATATAATCCATCTCTTCTCTTTTAACATCTTTTTGAACAGGACTCAAGCAAAGTAGATAAAACTTTAGATGACCTGGTCTTCTTGAATCTTCTCAATGTGGAGAAGCAGCAGTGGCTGTTATCTGTTCCATTTGGAAAAAACTTTCTGGGGGCCTGATAACATGGGAATTTGTCCAGCCTGCTTTGTAAATCATCCCAAACTCCAAGTCTGTCTCCATAGGGGACGACAGCTGTCATATTTGGGAAGTATTAAATACAGTAAACACTTATTACGGTGTAGCTTTTCAAGGCCTGGATGTGAGGTTGGAAATCGTGCCCTTCTTTCGCATTTGTGTAGAGAAGCAGGGAGACTTATAAATCAAAAGAACCAAGCCCCTGCAGCTGTAGAAGTCTGAGAGCAGAGTGTTCTTGTGATGTCTCTCAGGTCACACTGCATCCTCTTCTCATTCTACTCCTTCACATGTATAGGGACTGGCTCCCTGAGTCTTGAGAGATAGGAAGAAGTTTGGCAGGTGGGCCTCAGAGGAAGAGAATTCCAAGCCAAGGAAATGGCTCCTGGAAAAACTGACATCGTAAAGGATGAGTGAGGGGAAGGACTCTTGAGAAGGGTATGGAGCCTTTCCAATATTCTCTGTGGAAAGTGGAACAGGCAAATTAAAAACTCTTGAGAGGAAGTAAGGAACCCCATATTAGACAGGGATCTCTTCTTTTAAAATTTCTTGATCAGTTTTATTTTTGAATTTTCACCCAAAGTTAGAAAGAAAACTCCTTTACTCTGTCAAAAAACCAACAGACATCTGTGAACCCTGTACATTGCCCGATTCATACATGAATAAATGGAAATATGAGGTTTTGACATATTGGAAAACCATTCAAACCATTGTTTAGATTTTGAGACCATACTTATTTTTACTCAGTCTTTTGTGGAGGCTTCCAAGTTGTCCAAAATTAATAAAGAAATAAATGGAGGTCGTTCAGCCATTTCTGTGAATCGCTTCTGTTAGAAAGACATCTCCAAGCATCCTGTGACTGTTTGCAGGTGTCTATTGATACAAATGTTCTCTGATTCCCTCAGTGTTCAACTGGGCCAGACTTTCTAGTTAAACATGGATTTAAAAAGGCGTTCATTCTCTCAGACTTCAGTAATGACTTCTCCATTTCTGCTCATTTATTGGGACAACTTCCTCTTGGAACCAAGAAAGGTTCTTGAAATGTCACTGGCTTAGACTCTTATTTGCTAGCAGATGGCTTCAAAAAGGGCCTGGTTTGCTACCTTGGGTCCCCTGGTGGCTAAAAAGGTCTTAACTCACACTCTTTAAGAGGTTAATTTATAACCCAAGACTAACTTGACACAGTGTAGTGGCAGTCTGAGTTTTTTGACTGATATATTTAAAAGCCATTTCTATTTTTCTCTTTGTCAATAGACCATCTTTGTACTGATATATTCTATTTCATCTACTCTTCTCTTTTACCCTTATATAATAAAGTCTTTGTAAATCTTGTCTCTACATTTTCTCTTTTCATGGAATAATGTTACTCATGAGACCAGGAAATTTTAACAGTATGTCAGAAATCAGTTTTTTTCCCTATCATTGAAAAATGGGAGAGATCATATTAAAGAATTGTGTTTACAGTGACTTGAATAGGCAGTGATGCTATAAGAAAGGGATTGAGAAGAAACAAATCTTCTCCCAGGTCTTCTGGAAAAACCGATGTAATGGCTGGTGTGTTGTTCCCAGAAAGGTCCAAGGTTGAGCTAGGGTGGGAGCCAATACTGGAGACAAGCTAGGGTGCCCGGCCACAAAAGAGCCGCTGCTGAGCTCCCTGGAAGGAATTTAGTTGAATCTATTATAGAATAATCCATGTTCTTTTCTCAGCTATTTTCTAGATGCAGTGCTGATGACATAAGTTAAATGTTGAGAATTCTGGTGTAGGGTCATGTCCTGTGATATTACATGTTTAAAAACGTAGTTAAGGGGTTGGTGGTGTGAATAGAGAAACTACCACTCAAAGGAGAGTGCAGACTCCCAGACACACCATCTTTGAGCTTCTTTTGTGCACTGCCAAGCCAGACCCTCAGGTTTAGCCTGATTTGGATGTCAGACAGTCTCCTTTTATTTCAAGGGGGTCATTGATTCTGTTTTGCTTTCCATGCTTTTTCCTGAAAGTGTGCCACAGTGTTACTGTACCTTTCCCCAAAGTGAGTCAGACGTGCTGACCATTGGAACACCAAAGTGGTGGTTCCCATAGCAGCCAGAACCACATGGAAGCAAACAATAAAATACCAACCCTGTTCTCAAACCCACTGGAGAACTGCGATCACTAGAGCAAATCGAGGATGTAGTCAAAACGCTGTGCCTTTCTCATGTCGACGTTTCTTTTCCAAACTGGAAGAGTTGTACCTCCTTCTCTGAAGGCGTCTTCACAAAGTGAATATTAGAGCCTCTCAGACTTTCCGGGGAGGGACGCTCTTAAGTTTCCTCTTGTATGCATGGTTATGGCTAGGATGACGTTATTTGGTGGACTCACAAACAAGACCCTTTTGCGGACTTTCAAAGTAAAGCCAGATGTTAGTTGCTGCTTCCACAGAAACTAAATGAAGTTTCAGGTAAATCAGATATACACATGATTATAAAATTGCATGGTCCATTTCACTGAAATCTGCACTGGTGCAGAACACGACCTCCACGGCACAACCTTAAAATGTGGACCTGAGCATTTACCTGGAAATATTTTCAGATTCCATAGAATCCTATTTGGGTAAAATAATTATAGGGACTCACCAGTTATACAATATTTACCTTTGGAACAAGGAGACAGAAGAAAGAAACACATGTTCTTGGAAATATGACCAAAAGAGATTTTCTTGATTCTGTGCGAATAAGATCCAGAAAACATTAACTAGGAGATAAAAAAGGAAAATTTCTGGACTGATATATTTGCATGGACAATAGGGAGACAGTGTAGCTTAGTGGTTAAGAGCATATGCTCCGGAGTCAGGCAGGTCTGAGTCTGTCTGTGACCTTAATATCTCGAAGCCTCGATTGCCTTCCATTAAAAGGGAAATTATGATGATAACAATTGTCCCTGTTTGTTGACCATTTCCTGTGTGACAGGCACCATGTCAAGGTTTTATCCTCATTTCAACCTCAAAACAACTTAATGAGGTAAGTTCTATTACTGTTCGATTACAAATTGGGAAACTGAGGTAGAGATAGTTTAAGTAATTTGCCTGTGTACCTCATATAACTGACCTGTGGCTTAAGCAGTTACTAGTGTCTGACACATATTAGCACCAACAGATGATACCTATGATGAGATTGGATATTTTGTGTAATGTGTAGCATTTAAAACTCTCTTCTGTTTCATCTTGAAATGGATTTTAAAAAGTATTTTTTTCTCATTTTTCCCCAGCTTTACTGGGGTAAAATTGGTATACAAAAAACTGCACGTAATTAATGTATACAGTTTGGTGAATTTAGATGTATGTATATGCTTGCATTACTGTCACCACAGTGTAGGTAATAAACACATCCATCATCTCCAAAAGCTTCCCTGTGCCCCTTTGTTGGGGCTTTTTTGTTTTGTTTTGTTTTTGGTGGTAAGAACACTTAATATTAGATTACCCCTCTTAAAAAATTTTTAAATACACAATACTTTATTATTATAATTTTTATAATATTATATTATAATACCTTATTATTAACTATAGCCACTATGTTATACAGAAAATCTCTGGAATTTATTCCTCTGGTATAACTGTAACTTTATAATCATTTTCAAATGTCAATTTTTTTTTAATTTTTGGTGTGGAAGATTGGCTCTGAGCTAACGTCTGTTGCCAATCTTCCTCTTTTTCTTGAGGAAGATTGTTGCTGAGCTAACATCTATGCCAGTCTTCCTCTATTTTGTATGTGGGTCGCCACCACAGCATGGCTTGATGAGCGGTGTGTAGGTTCACACCCGGGATCTGAACCCGTGAATCCCGGGCCACTGAAATGAAACACACAAACTTAACCACTACACCACCAGGCTGGCCCCTCAAATGTCAAATTTTAAATTCCAGGAACTGATCTCCCCCCCACCACACACACACGAAATAAGCAATAGGTCCTCAAAAGAAAATTCTCTTACGCTACTTTTTCTCTACCTAGAGCCATCATTAAATGCGAAGGTACAATTTTACTTTTATTTATTTATTTTGTATTGGGCTAACATCAGTCTATAACTTTATATAAGTTTTGTATGTACAACATTATAGTTCAACTTCTGTATACACTACAGTGTGCTCACCCTCAAAATCCAGTGTCCATCCGTCGCCATGCAGTTGGCCCTCTTTAGCCATTTCGCCATCCGTTTATACTCCTTCCACTCTGGTAACCACCAATCTGTTCTCTGTATCTATGTGTTTGTTTTGTTTGTTCATTTATTTTGTTTTTTTAACATTCCATATATGAGTGAAATCATGTGGTTTTTGTCTTTCTCCACCTGACTTCTTTTGCTTAACATAATACACTGAAAGTCCATCCATATTGTCGCAAATGGCGAATTTCATCTTTTTTATGTCTGAGTAGTATTCCATTGTTTATATACCACATCTTTTTTATCCATTCATCCATCGTTGCACAATTAGGTTTTTTCCATGTCTTGGCTATTGTAAATAATGCTGCAATGAACATAGAGGTGCATATATCTTTTTGAATTAATGTTTTCATTTTCTTCAGATAAATACCCAAAAGTGGAATAGCTGGGTCATATGGTAGCTCTAAATTGTCTGAGAAATCTCCATACTGTTTTCCATAGTGGCTGCACCACTTTGCACTCCCATCAGCAGTGTTCAAAGGTTCCCTTTTCTCCACATCTTCTCCAACACTTGTTATTTCTTGTCTTTTTAATAATAGCCATTCTGATGGGTATGAGGTGATATCTCAGTGTAGTTTTGATTTGCGTTTCCCTAATAATTAGTGATATTGAACATCTTTTCATGTGTCTGTTGGCCATCTGTACATCTTCTTTGGAAAAAAGTCTATGCAGATCCTCTCCCCATTTTTTAATCAGGTTGCTTGTTTCTTTGTTGCTCAGTTGCATGTGTTCTTTGTGTATTTTGGATATTAACCCTTTGTCAGATATATGATTTGCAAATATCTTCTCCCATTTGTTAGGTTGTCTTTTCATTTCGTCGATGGTTCCCTTTGCTGTGCCAAAGCTTTTTAGTTTGATGTAGTCCCATTTCTTTATGTTTGCTTTTGTTTCCCTTGCTGAGGAGACAGATTCACAAAGATACTGCTAAGACGGATGTCAACGAGTGTATTGCCTATGTTTTCTTCCAGGTGTTTTATGGTTTCAGATTTTACATTCAAGTCTTTAATCCATTTTGAGTAAACTTTTGCGTATAGTATAGGATAGTGGTCTCCTCTCATTCTTTTTCATGTGGCTGTCCAGTTTTCCCACCACCATTTATTGAAGTGACTTTCCTTCTTTCATTGTATGTTCTTGGCTTCTTTGTTGTATATTAGTTGGCCATATGTGTGTGAGTTTATTTCTGAGCTCTCAGTTCTGTTCCATTGATCTCTGTGTCTGTTTTTGTGCCAGTACCACCCTGTTTTGATTACTACAACTTTGCAGTATAATTTGAAACCTGGGAGTGTGATTCTCCGAGCTTTATTCTTTTCTCTCAGGATTGCTTTGGTTATTTGGGGTCTTTTGTGGTTTCATGCAAATTTTAGGATTTTTTATCCTATTTCTGTGAAAAATGTATTGAGATTTTGATAGGGATTGCATTGATTCTGTAGATTGCTTTAGGTAGTATGGACATTTTAACAATTTTAATTCTTCCAATCTAGGAGCACAGAATATCTTTCCATTTCTTTGTGCCTTCAATTTCTTTCAAGAATGTCTTATAGTTTTCAGTGCACAAATCTTTCACCCCCTCGGTTGAATTTGTTCCTAGGTATTTTATTATTTTTCTTGTGATTGTAAATGGGGTTGTTTTCTTAATTTCTCTTTCTGCTAGTTCATTGTTAATGTATAGAAACATAATATATTTTTGTTTATTGATTTTGTTTGTATTGGTTTTTTTATTTCTAATAGTTTTTGGTGGAATCTTGAAGATTTTCTATATATAAAATCATGTAATCCACAAATACTGACAATTTTACTTCTTCCTTTCCAATTTGAATAACTTTCATTTCTTTTTCTTGTCTAATTTCTCTGGCTAGGACTTCCAATGCTATGTTGAATAAAAGTGGCAAGAATGGGCATCCTTGACTTATTCCTGATCTTAGAGGGGTAGCTTTCAATGTTTTACCATTGAGTAAGATGTGCCTTTATTATGTTGAGGTATGTTCCTTCTATACTCATTGAAAGTTTCTATCATAAATGGATGTCGAATCTTTTCAATTATTGAATTTTTTCAGATGCTTTTTCTGTATCTATTGAGGTGATCATATGATATTATCCTTCGTTTTGTTAATGTGGTGTATCATGTTGACTGATTTATGGATGTTGAGCCATACTTGCATCCATGGAATAAATCTCACTCGATCATGGCATATGGTCTTTTTAGTGTAGTGTTGTATTTGGTTAGCTAAAATTTTTTTTTGAAGATTTTTGCATCTATGTTCATCAAAGATATTGGCCTGCAGTTTTCTTTTTTTGTGTTATCCTGTCTGGTTTGGTATCAGGGTAATGTTGGCCTCATAAAACGAGTTAGGAAGTACTCCTTTCTCTTTAATTTTTTGAAAGAGTTTGAAAAAGATAAGACAACATTCTTTGAATGTTTGGTAGAATTCACCAGTGAAGCCGTCTGGCCCTCGACTTTTGCTTGTTGGAAGATTTTTGTTTTTGTTTTGTTTTTTGCTGAGGAAGATTTTCCCTGAGATAACATCTATTGCCAATCTTCCTCTTTTTGTCTGTGAGCTGCTGCCACAGCATGGCCACTGACAGAAGAGTGGAATAGGTCTGCGCCTGGGAACCGAACCCAGGCCACTGAAGTGGAGCGTGCTGAACTTAAACACTAGGCCACCAGGGCTGACCCTATTGAGAGGTTTTTGATTACTGCTTCTATCTCCTTACTAGTGATCAGTCTATTCAAATTTTCTGTCTTCTTGATTCAGTTTTGGAAGTTTGTATGATTCTAAAAATTTATCCCTTTCTTCTAGGTTGTCCAATTTGTGGGTGTATAGCTGTTCATAGTAGTCTCTTATAATCCTCTGTATTTCTGTGCTATTCATTGTAACTACTCCTCTTTTGTTCTTGATTTTATTTACTTGAGCCTTGTCTCTTTTTTTCTTAGTGAGTCTAGCTAAAGGTTTGCCAATTTTGTTCATCTTTTCAAAAAAAACAGCTCTTAGTTTCATTGATTTTTTTTCTGTTTTCTTTTTGTCTCTATTTCATTTATTTCCCCACTGGTTTTTATTATTGCCTTCCTTCTGCCGACTTTGGGCTTTGCTTTTTCTTCTTTTTCTAGTTCCTTTAGGTATAAAGTTAGATTGTTTATTTGAGACTTTTCTTGTTTGTTGAGGTAGGCCTATATTGCTATAAACTTCCCTCAGTACTGCTTTTGGTGCATCCTGTAAGTTTTGTAGGTTATGTTTTCATTTTCATTTGTTTTCAGGTTTTTAAAAATTTCTCCTTTGATTTCTGCATTGACCCAATAGTTGTTCAATAGCATGTTATTTAGGCTTCACATATTTATGACTTTTCCAGCTTTCTTCTTGTAGTTGATTTCTAGTTTCATACCATTGTGGCCAGAAGTGATGCTTGATATGATTTCAATCTTCTTAAGTTTATTGAGATTTGTTATGTGTCCCCACATATGGTTTATCCTTGAGACTGTTCCATGTGCACTTGAGAAGATTGTGTACTTTTCTGCTTTTGGATGGAATCTTCTGTACATATCTGTTAACTATGTCTGGTCTAATGTTTCATTTAAGGCCAATATTTCCTTGTTGACTCTGTGTCTAGATGATCTAGCCATTGATGTATGTGGGGCATTAAAATCCGCCAGTATGATTGTGTTGCTGTCACTTTCTCACTTTAGATATGTTAATAATTCCTTCATATATTTTGGTGCTTCTATGTTAGGTACATATATTTTATTAAATGTTGTGTTTTCTTGATAGATTTCCCCTTTATCTTTATATAATGTCCATCTTTGTCTCATTACTTTTTGGCTTGAAGTTTATTTTGTCTGACATTAGTATCATGACACCTGCTTTCTTCTGGCTGCAATTTGCTTGGAATGTCATCTTTCATCCCTTCACTCTGAAGCTATGCTTGTCTTTACAGTTGAGATGAGTCTCCTGGAGGCCACATACAGTCAGGTCTTGTTTTTTAATCCATCCAGCCACTCTGTGTCTTTTGATTGGTGAAATCAATCCATTTAGATTTAGGGTGACTATTGATATATGAGGACCTAGTACTACCATTTTATCTTTTGTTTTCTGGTTGCTCTATATCTTCATTGTTTCTTTTACCTCATGTTCCTGTGTGCCACTTTAGTTTGGTGGTTTTCTATGATGTTTTTCTCCATTTCCTCTTTTTATAATGTTTTGTGTCTCTGCTCTAGGTTTTTGTTTTGTGGTTACCATAAGGTTGACATAAAATGTCTCATAGATAAAGCAGTCCTTTTTCTGCTGACAGCATCTTATCCCCATTTGCCTTTACAGGTTCCATCTTTTATATTTTTATTGTCACAAATTACCCCTTTTTATGTTGTGAGTTTCTTACCAAATTGAAGTAGCTATAGTTATTTTTGCTGCTTTTTTCCCTTTTAACTCTTATGCTACAATTGTTTAACAACCTATTCTGATTTAGAGTTGCAAGTTTCGAATTCCGTCTGTCTATTTGTTGCCTTATTCAGAGTTTTGTGTACTTTTGAGTTTTTGCTTCAGGTAGAAGAGTTCCTTTCAACATTTCTTGTAAGACAGGTGTAGGAGTGATGAGTTCCCTCAGATTTTGTTTGTCTGGGAAAGCCTTTATTTCTCCTTCATATCTGAAGGATAGCTTTGCTAGATAGAGTATTCTTGGCTGACAGTTTTTATCTTTCAATATTTTGAGTATGTCATTCCACTTTATCCTGGCCTGCAGAGTTTCTGTGAAATCTGCTGATAGCCTAATGGGGGTTCCTTTGTGGGTTACTATCTTTTTTCCCCTGACAGTCTTTAAAATTTTTTTGTTATAATTGACTTTTGACAGTTTTAATATAACGTGTCTTGGAGAAGGTCTTTTTGCATTGAGATGATAAGATGTTCTATAAGCTTTGTGGACTTGTATATCCAGTTCCTTCTGGAGGTTTGGGAAGTTCTCAACTTTTATTTCTTTAACTGAGTTCTCCCCTCCCTTCTCTCTCTCTTCTGCTTTTGGCATACCCATTATCCTTCTATTTCCTTTTCTAAGTCAGATATTTCTTGTAGAGTTTCCTCACTTTTAAAAATCTTAGTTATTTTCCTCTTTTATTTTCTTCTTCCACCTGAATCATTTCTAGATTTCTATCTTTGATGTCCTTAATTTTCTCTTCCATATGGTCTGCTCTATTTCCCATGCTTTCTGCTTTATTCTTCATCTCATTTACTGAGTTCTTCAGCTCCAGAATTTCTGTTTGCTTGTTTTTCAGAGTTTTAATGTCTTTGGTAAAGCATTTCTTCTGTTTTTTAATTTTATTCGTGGGCTCCTTCAGCTGCTTTCCTGAGTTTTCTTGTAGTTCATTGAATAGCTTGATGACAGCTATTTTGAATTCTCTGTCCATTAGATCACAGTCTCTTGTGATTTTAAGTTTAGTTTCTGAAGAACTGTCATTTTCTTCTTGTGATACTGTATTACTGTGGTTTTCATGGTACTTACTGAGTTGTTCCTCTGTAGGTGCATTTGAAGTAGAGGAGACCTTTCTTGTTTAGGTAAAGCTATGTTTACCTTAAATCTAATAATTCAATAAGCTGGTAATTAGAGGGCTTTCTTTTATTTTTCAGAAGGTGAAGCTGTAGTACCAGTTTTTGGTTTCTTTTACCTGAACTGCCTTTGGCTATATTTGAGAATTGGTGTTTTACACTCTCCACCACTTCTGCCAGTGGTGTCATCAGTGCCCTCCTCATCACTATTTGTGCCTTTGAGGTTGCTGGTGCCTTACTGCTGTTGGTGTCACCACAGTTGCTGTCATCACTGCTCTGGGCACGAAGATGGCAGGTGTCTCCACTGAGTCCAGGGTTGCCTCATTTGTAGGCACTACTGCCACAGTCAGGGGAGCAGATGGTAGGGGGAGAGCCAGGGTTGTGTGCACCACTGCCACATCCAGGGTTGTCAGGTTCATGGGAGCCACTGGCTTGGGCAGGGGAGGTTGGAGTCATGGGCCCTTCCACCACAGACACCACTGTGGCCAAGAGGTTGGAGTCATGTGCACCTCCACCTCTGCTGCTGCTGCCAGATTCCCAGGGTTGTGGGCTCAGCTGTTGTGGCCAGGGGCCAGGATCGCGAACACTGCCTCCACTGTTCCCTTGGTTCTGCCTCATCTGGGTTCCAGTCCACTCACCTTCATCTGTACAAATGTGTGGATCTTTCCGGCATCTTGGGATGTTAGGCAGAAGAACCTTTGTTGAGTTATGGATGTTTTACTAGTTGTAGATTGAAGGGGAGAGCCTAAGGGAACATCTCACACTGCCATGATGCTGACATCACACCAAGAGTATTAACTTTTATTGATAATCATGGTACCCTGGAAAAAGCTCTTCCATACCAAGTCCTGCCTCTCAGGGCAGTGACAGACTCTTCCGCAGCTGGATCAGTTTTACTTTTAGAAAGCTGTTTTTCTGCTACTCTAAAATTGGTCATCTCACCTCCAAACAGTTTATACCTTTTTTCTATGTTTTGGGGAAGGCACTTCACCACTGGTTATAAAGACTTGCTTTCTCACTTATCATGGGGAAAGTATAGAGTGAAGTTTCTTTAGGGAGAATTTCTTCCAGTGAAAAGGAAAAGCCTAAAAATAAATCTGAACAATCCAAACATCCATGAGTGCTTTAAGAGAAAATATTAAGATCCCCATTTTATACACACACAGAGATATACATATTTTCCTGAAAGTTGGACAAGAGCCCAACTCTGACGGTTTCTGCAGTGATGAGAAAAAAAATAAATGCATATGAAGCCATGATATAGTGAAAACTCTCATAGGCCTTATTGTTTCATGCCAGATAAAATAAAAGTGAGTTGATTGGGAAAGAATTCCTAATAATGCCAGCATCATCAAGAAATAGGTTAAAAGATCTTATGTTGAAATAAGGGCCAAAACAGATAATCATGGACTTATTACATAAATAATAGTCTGTCCTTCATATTGCGGTTGTGGCCCATAAACCTTGATTCATTTTTCTGGCAATGGGGATGAATGTGCGCTGACCTTTCACACAGTCTTGTCTGGACCACCTTGTGATGAGGGTCAGGAATTTATGGACATGAGTGGGGTTTGAGTGCGATCCAGAACATGAATCAGGGACACGACTTGCTGGTCCAATTCCTGTCCTGGCCATGCTGACATGGGGTTCTAACCAATGAGTTACCACAGGAAACTGATGGCTTCCACACAACTTAATTTCCAGAGTTCCAAAGGCATTTCATTTACCTTTATTGAACTCACAGTTCCAAAAAAGATAGTTCTTGGTAGGGCTTACATTTGGCAGATACGCACTTCTTCTGAATATGGTGTCCACAAATTATCAGATAGTAAATATTTTGAATATCACCCTGAGTGATTGCATAGCACAATGTAACGGTTAGTGCAACGCACCTATCAAATGTCTGAAAGCATGTTAATTTTAAAAAGATCAATGCACAATCAGACATTCAGAATTTATTGCCTAAAATTGGTCTTGCTCAGTCCACTTAGATATGCGATTTTTAATTTTTCACTTTGCAGATGAATCTCTTTCCAGAGTTTCCAGTTGAGTGTTGGTAAATGATTCTTACATGAAGGTTTCCACTGTCAAAGAAATGATTTAAATTGACTTTCTATGACTATGGGATCTACCTGCTTAAGCCAATCACTAAGTCTAGGGAGAATCCAGACTTCATAGCAGTTTCAAAGTACACATTTTGACATCACAGTTTTGAAAAACTTCCAATACGTTTGCCAAGTGCCTTTCCCCCCCTACCTTTTAATATTTGAACAGATTTAAGGGAAATCTAATCCATATGTTTCTGACTCATTTACACTTGAATCATAGATATATTATTTTCTAAGAGCCATTTAACATCCAACAGTTTTTTGTCACTTGCAAAATATACACTTTTAGACCTTTTCCCCTTAAGAACAAAAAATCAACTTGGAGCAAACTAACATAGAAAATAGGTACAATTCTGGTTCAAAGTTCTTGTTTTTGAGTTCATCTTAAACTTGGCAAAGTGTGCTTCTTACAAGTTCCCTGTTTGTTATGTTAGCTTCAGAAGCATGCCAATTTCTCATTCTTTTACTATATAATTATTAACTTTAGTGCCATTGTGGTTCCTGTTAATTCATTCCACACGTTGAATAGCCTCTGGAGACCTTTATTTTTCAAGTATCTTTAAGCTTAGGTCATTTGGGGCTTAAGGAGTGAAAAACATGAGGTGGGGGCAATTTTGCTTTTTTTTGGAATATGGATAATTTTTAAGCAAATAATATCTTAAAAGGCATATATGCTGTGTGATCCATATTCAACACTGAATTATTTCTTCTTTATTTTGATAACAAATAAATAAAATTCCAGACAGCACAATCATTCTAGAAAAATCCTCCAAGGAGGCCAACAGACATTAATGCAGTCCTTGAATTTAAGGTGATTTGAATCAGAATCTGCTGTTTCCAACACACTCATGAATAAAGAGGATTGAAGGACTGAGAACCTCAGAAACACTATTATTATACATTACTGTATGACAGCCAAAAGGTTTTATTTTTTTAGCAAATATTATTTTTTCGCTTTCTCCAAAAAGTTCATCTTATTTAATGCATTTCAGTAATGACCATAGATATGTTTCTATTTCTCACTGAAAATATTTCTATTAATTGCTTCCACGTGTTGGTATCCATGCTGATGTAAACTTGTCTTTGCTGCGAAGCACCCAGTTATTGACTTTGACGTGACATTTTAAGTATCCTGTCTTTTCCTTACGTTTATTTAGCAGCTTCATACACTTGATGTAGTACAATTGCTATCAGATTTATAGATCTATCCTGAGAAATAAAATGGAGGCATAGAATCTTGAGAAGAATAATTACTCTTGGTCCCATGAGATATTTCATGCATCTGTATGTGACCTGGCAAGCTAGTTCCAATCCTTATTTAGCAAGAGGTATAATTAACACGTGGCAAGAATATCCATGCTCCATTAAACTATTTAACTCAAGATTTTAAAACTTACTTTTCATTAAAAAAAGAACCTATAAGTACTCTGATACATCCATGAAGGTTTATTTTGATTAGGAGGTATATCAGGGTTTATTAGAGGATGAAATAAAATAGTTTAGACTATGTCTACATGGAAAACTCATTGTAGTTTTACAATATGTCAGTCAGTAGCAATTCAAAGTAGATGCAAAATGAATGGCATCATCAAAGGAATGGTTGGTGTGAGTGGCCTTGTCTTGCAGCCAAATGATTTGTTGGTCCCACCCCAGGAGCTGTTTCACCGGCCCAGGCACTTGACTGACAGCACCTCAGACTTTCTTTTCTACCCTCCCACTTCCTTGCCACTTGCTCCAGGGTCATCTCTCACCCTCTCCATCACAGTTAAGACATTCTACTCCCTCCCACAGCTCCCACCAACAAATACAGAGACGAGAGCTTGGGAAATGTCCCTGCACTCACATAGAGGAAAGGGAGATAATACTTTGTAAGAACTCACCGCAATTGAGAATGCTTTTGTTATCATTTTCCAGGATCGATCCAAGTTGCAGAACATAGGAAAATTTCAGTGATCCCAAGATCATAATGCCTTGCACACCTAAGTATGGTTTGGCGAATCAACTGTTCAGTGCTAAGCTGCATGGGGTAATTCGCCTCTATGGAATGGGTGTTTCAAAGAGACAAACACAAAGGTTTTCCCAACTCCTTTCAGTGGCCACAGTTCTTAAATGTGAATGGCACGTGTCAAAGAAATGAACACTAATATGATTAGTGCCAGTAATTGCCAATTCTATAACTAAATCCATGTTCTAGACCCCTACTCTCATCTTAGAAATAAAAATTGCCACTTTGGTTCCTACTTCATGCCAGGGAAACAGAACACACATTTTGGCAGTACTGGACAGCGTGGAGAAAATCTCCAAGTAGAAGCCAATTCCCTCAGAGATGACATCCCAAAGGCTTGTTTCTTAAAGACCTGTAGCCCAATGTTCAGAGGATTTATGTTCTGGAATCCTGACTCTGCCATTGGCTTGCGATATAGCCTACGGTGGGTCACCTGGACACCAAAATATCGTGAAAAAGTAGTATGTTGATCTGCACAGTGTAAATAAATGAGAAAATATGAGTGAAATTTCCTTTAACATGTATCTGTGGGAAAATGAAAGCAAACAGAATATTAAAATGAAATGGATGTGTTTACTGAAAGACGCATTCACAGAATTAGATGATATGGTTTAAAAGCAGAAAAAATCTTAGAAATGACACTCCACCCAAAAAAAAGATAAGACAAGCTGACTTTCAGTTAGATGACAAAATTAATTTTTACTAATGCAAAAGTTCCTGCGGATGTACGCCCACATACAGTGAATTTTTGATGAGAATTGCTGGTTACTGGCCAGGAGTCAAAGCTCATGAGACAGGAAGTTCAGGGACCACAACCTTAGCCTTGGAGATGTGAATGCTCTGGGATAACTCATACCACCCCACGTGAGGGGCCGCCTCGTGCACATCTGCCGTAGGAGACAAGGTTACAGTGTCCATGATCTGTGTGATATGTCCACTTATGGTTCCTGGGGGAAAGAAGAGTTTCTGATGTTGACACTAAGTGACCCAACAAAGCACTTCTCCTGGCGTTGTTTGAATATAGCAACAAATAGCGTTAGAGTCCCAGAAACAGAATGGATCTGAGAATGGGGAGGCAGAGTGATGTAATGGAAAAAACTCAGGATCTGGAGGTGAAAAGCTCGACTTCAGTTTGCTCCTTACTGCATGACCTTGGACTTGGAATTCATTAAGCTTTGAATTCCTTAGTTTTAAAATGGGAATGATACTATTACCCTGAGGGAGGATTAAAGTACTCTGTATATAAATAAAGTAGTGTACAATTGCCAGACATTATTCTTATTTAATTATTCAACAAATATTTAGTGAGAATCTGTTATGAACCAACCCAGCATTATTAAGATGCTCTCCACAATAATAAGATGTGGAGGTCCCCACCTCCAAAGAACTTAAAAGCAGTCTAGTGAGGATCGTAAGTGAGAAAGTGGGCAATTTCAATAGAATAGAATATAAAAGATACAAAAATTTTTTACCTAAATCACTGAGGGTGGGAACTGTCTTTGTGTAGAAAAAATACCTTATAGGTGGGAAGAGGAAAGGGATATGAGTTAGCAGGGGCCTATTCATTTCACATGTATTTATTGAGAGCCTACTGTGTGCTAGACTCTCTTGGCTCTTGGGATCCATCAGTAAACCAAATCCAAGACCCTGCCTCCTATGGAGCTGACAGTCTAGTGAGGGGAGACAAACAACCCTTGCCAACAATTTAGAGGGCGAAAGTGCTGGGAGTTTGTTCATTCAGGGTGGACAGAGTAGGACTTGTTGAGAAGGAGACAGTTCAGAAATGACCTCTTAGGGGGATGAGGAAATTAGCTATGTGGCCATTTGGGAAACAGCGTTCCAAGTAGAGGCACCAGGCACCACAAAGACCTAAGATGGGAGTGTGCCTCCAGCTCCTAAGAGCAGCAAGAAGGCCCCGACCAGTGGAGTGGAGGGAATGCCTCAGAGACCAGTGGAAGATGAGGTCTGAGAGGTAATGGCGACCTTATAGGTCCTTACACGCCCATCAGAGGCCTATAAGGATTTGACTTTTATGCTGAGTGAGATGCCGAGTTTTGAGTCAATGGAACCATGATTTGTATTTGAAAAGGATCATCCTGGCTAGCAAGTCATCCTTGTAAAATAAAAGAAAGAAAGGAACTGTAATTTCAGAAGGGAAAGGAGGGCAGAGTGTAGAGGGCAGGGTGAGAGAAAGCACACAGCCTGCAGGGAAGGAGGGCTGGAACTGCAGAGAAAAGTGAGAAATTGTCAGGAGGGGATGGGCACCAAAGGACGTTTAGTCCAGAGCTATTTAATATTTGGTTCTACAGGTCCTTTCTGTTGCTGTGACGTCAATTTCTAATAGCTCTGCAAATCCTCAGTAAATTCAGATACTCTCCTACACCCAGAGATGGTCTTTTAGTGGGGAATAAAGAATTACACCTTGACCTATGTTCCTTCCCTCCTCTAGTGCCAATGCAAGGGAGAGGCATCCTGTCTCAGGAAAGAGTGGTCCAGGGTTGCAGGAGATGAATAGGATTGGAGCTAAGAGTGGAACAGAGAAATAGCTATGGAGAGAGGTAGCCTGAGAAGCAGGGGAGGTGGCCCTTTGGCAGGTACTGTAATAACTACAAATGACAGTCTCAGGATGTCAAGGGAGCTTCACACGAGGGTTACGTACCATGGTGAGGAAAGGCATCTGCTAAGAAGTGACTTCCAAGTGAAGACCTAAGAAAATGTAGACTGGGGCTTGAGGTATGCGACTGTAGGGTCCAGGTAGAAGGGCGAGCCTGCACTCAGGCCTACTTATTATTACAAACATGGAAATATGGGAACCCGTGGTGCTTCACAGTATGGCTGGGGAGTTGATAGTGAGGAGAAGTAGCAGGAGAGATGACCCGGGGCCAGACTGAGATGAATTCTTTAAGACAAGCTCTTGAGTTTATACTTTATCCTTATTGCCAAAGGGAGCCATTGATATGATTAAGAAGGGTGTTGACAATCATTTAGAAAGCTCACTCTAGCGAAAAACAGTGTATAATTGAAGTTTGAGGTCAATAGAAGCACTATGGACCTTAGAAAGCAACTCAGCATTATTCTACCAGGCTAGGGGGAAGGCCACCAGCATCTACATTGTTAAGGTACTGTTAATTCTGACAATGAAAAAATAGAACAAGGCAGGTGGTATTGCATGAGTTATTTTAATGGCAGAAAAGCTAGGAAAACTAATAGGTCCTTCCTCAGTGCACTGTCTCCTTTGGCTAAAAGAATAATCTAGTAACAGTGTTCCATTTGATAAATCTTTAATACTGCTATTTATATCTACCAAATTATCAAGTATATGCTAGATGATTATAAATGTTAATCACTCCATCTTCTTTTAAGTCATCTTTGGGGGTGAGACGAATCAATCAAATTCTCGATATGATCTTCAGACATCCTAACGTGACGGTGACTCTGAATAAGTTGATAATGTCGCTAAGTGTCATATTTCCTCCAGTTCCAAATCAAATATTATATCGAAACAGTCACTCTTTTGAATCAGTTCGAAACCCATTCCTGGACCACTCGGCTCCTTTAAAGCCTATCAACCTCACTCATATTTCTTTAACTATGGCACCTGGAAGGGACTATTGGAGAACTTGTTACGATGGCTAGAAAAGGAAGGAACGGGATGGAGAGACAAGATGAGGTATGGACTGAGAAAAGATCAAGTGACAAAGAGATACATTAATCCTCAAAGGGAATTTTGCTCAGGGTAGAGAGAATTAAATTTAGCCCAAGCTGGGGAGAATGGTTGTTCAGTGATCTTTATTACATCTGATTGTGGAGTTATTCTCTAGAGGTCATACATTCATTTTCCACTGGAAAAAATATTTATTCTACTAGCCACTCCATGGGACATGACTAATAAATAATAAATGGAAACAATAACTCCATTTGGTACAATTTATTTCAGTGGGTCAAGGCGCATTTTTATTGCTTGCTGTCGAGGACCTTGCGTTTGGAGCGTGTTCACGTGTCTATTTATCAAGAGACAGGTACTGATATTGGCGGAAGAGAGGGACCAACAGGAACTAATCAATTCCAACCTCGTGGTTTCTCTCGAGTTCTTCAGCTGCCAATGCACAGGCTGTATTCAACATTCTCAGAGCCTAGGAAACCACAAGCCAGTAAAACCTGCTTTCCTCTTGCAGTTATACATCCTGTAGAAGGACAACTTTCCCTGGTTTGGGGTGCACCATGACATTCGGTGGTGAGAAGGAAGTGGGGGCCAACGCTGGCCTTCAGAGAAGGCCTGGCACTGTTGACTGTTGAGCCAGATGTCTGGCGTCACATTACTTGGAAAACAACCCTTCATTTTTCACTCCCCTGAAGCTGGAGGGCGGTAATTCTTGGGCTCATTACCCTTGTCTGTAAAATATAGGCATGTGAGAATGTGCTGGAGTAGGTTTCAAAGCTGTCGGACTTTGTGGTCTTGATATCTACTTGGGTGCCCAGCTTTGCGTTTTATAAAACCACCGCCTTGCACGCTTTGTGGGCATCATGCTGGATAAGCACTTTTCTGCTGCCAAAACTTGGGGGACCTGGAGTGACCAGACTATTTCCAGGCTATATATTTTTAGGTGAAATGAAAAAAACAGGTTACAAAAGATGGATATATATCTATATATATATATAAAAATAAATTTTATATGTAATATTCATAGTGGAAAATCTGGAAAGCATTGCAACAGTGATGTTACAAATGGTTACTTCTGAGTAATGGGATTTAGGTTAGTTTTTCACATGTTCATTGCCTATTTTAAGAGAACAGACCCTGGGTTTGAGTTCTGAATCCACCACTCAATAGCTGGGTGATTTGCGATGTCATTCAACTTCTCTAAATTCTAGCTTCTCCATTTGTATAAATAGAAATAAAAATAATATCCACTATTCAATGAAATTAAATGAGGTTAGATATGCAAAAATCTTAGTTCAGGTCCCAGTTCACAGTAAGGACTCAATAAATGTTAGTTATTGCTCATATAGTACAGTGTTAGCACTGTTGTGGTTGACGATGCAATATATATATTGGGTGAAACCAACAGAGGCATTTCCTCAGACTTGTGATTCCCGGCTCACGTGTGTGTGTTGCTCAGAGACCCTACGGGCTCAAGTTGTCCATGTAGCTCTTGTAGCACTTCCCAAGAAAGATGGGATTAGTGGGTTCCAAGCCCACCCACACCACTCCCCTAACTGGCTTAGTCCACACGATCTGAGAAAATCATATCTTCCTGTTTTCGCCTTCACTAAAAGGAAAATAATCTTCATACCATGGCTGCTTATCGGGATCCTTTGAGTTCTCTTAAATCACTAGGATTGTGTTGAACATCATGGGTAACTTAATAGAGAGTCCCGTGAGAAAATTCCAGAGGGAACATCTCGCTCTTATGACTGAGTCTTTCATCTTTATGAAACAAGTAGAAATAACCCCTAATGCATGATTCTTGCAATCTCAAAAGCCCTGGAAAACCAAGGCAGCAGGTGAGAATTGCACCCTTGGAAACCATGTTTAGTTAGGGTGCTGGAAGTCCCTACACGCTCACATTCATCAAGGCTGAGACTTTTGGGAAGGGCTGGTGAACATTTGGATTGGCCCCTAGGTATTTTGAGTTTCTCCACAAGGTTCGAGATATTTTACCTGAATCTCCTCCTCATGGCCATGCAGATGAAGCTTTGTGCAGTTTTATAAGGAGAATTGATATTCTGTGGGAGCATCTGCCTACTGATGAGATTCCAAAAACCTCGAAAAGTCATGTCTTCTAAAAAGTAGTTACCCACATATCTGCCAGGATGTTGCCGTCCCCACCGCTAACTGGTCTGAAACTCCCCCAGAGGAATCATTTTCCTGGATGAGTCGTTGTCTCTAGGAGACTGACGTTTTGATGGGAGTGGTTTGAATTCTAGCTTGAGGAGCACTCTCACTTGTCCCCTCTCCCCTGGCGTTCTGGCCTGGGTAAGCTTACCAGAGGAGCACCTCCTCTCAGCACGACACTCAGTGGTTCCCAAAACGCTCTTAGCAAGTGGACCCCTGCACATTTTGGCAGATGCAGAGGGGGTGAGGAAATAATTGCAGCCGAGGCTGACTGGGCTTAGTGAGGGCAGGAAAAGAGGAGAACAAGCTCTGACAGGCCTGGACCTTAGACCCCAGGAGTGTGAGGGTGGGGAGTGGCGGTGGATTAGGTAGACAGACAAGTAAGCCAGGGATCCCGTGGGAGTAGTGCCTCCAAGGGAGTGGGAAGAACGGAAGCTCATCCAAGATTACTGTCCTACTTTTCTCAGGTCAAATCTGCCCTATTACAGGTCAGCACAGGGAACCTTAGAGATCATCCTGTCTGATGGTCCTGGATGTATTGTGTGTATCAAGAGAGGCCTGGGGAGCTAGTAAAAATGCAGCTTTCCAGCCCACTTGTAGCTATTCCTACAGACCTGCCAGAGTGAGGGCCAGAAATCTGTATTACAACAAGCACTACAGGCCTTCTGATACGGGTTGTCTGTGAAGCACACTTTGAAAACCTTCTAATCTAATCATCTCATTTTCTGAATGAAGAGACGGAAGCCCAGAGAAGTCACCTGACTTACTGGGTACTACACTGATAATTTGGTAGCAGACTGGGCTGGAACCCAGGTATTTCTTACTCAATAACCTACCACGTGCCAGAGACTTTTCTAATCTCATGCCAGGCTGCCCCTCTATAAAAGTATGGTCTCCGTTTCCCAGAATGTGCAGCCTCTTTCTGCCACCTGGAGAGTCCTGGGAATCCCTTGTATGTTGAATGACAGGTCAGAAATTCTTGTCCAACAAAATACGTCAGAACTGAGATTCAGGGGACATCAACTGGCCACATGGCTTCAAACTGTGTAGCTATAGATTCTGCAGCTTCCACCCTGCGCACTCAACGCCACATAAACAGAGGGCCCGGATCCTAATGCTCTGGAACTCAGTCTCACAGACCCAATCCAGAGCCACGTAAGGGCAGAGTAACAACACTCCAACCTCCCAACCATGAGAACAAGGGTCCACAGAGGCCTCTTGCCCTGTGTCCTTCTCTCCTGGGACAAGCACCTCTACCTTGGAGGTGGCCAGAGAACCCTGTTGCCAGCGGAACAAGCCATGACAGGATCCCTCCTCATAGACACATGTCATCCGGTGCAGAAACCTCATCTTTAGCTCCTGTCTGGGATAGATGTTTAGGTGAGATAACTCTACAAATCTTCTATTTGGAACCAAATTATGGTGGAAAACACCATATACTTTAGACAAGGCTATCTAGACATGACTTAGATGATCTCAAATATTTTGCCACTCTCTGAAGCTTCCCAGTCAGAAGTGACTTCCCATCAGGTTGGTTAATGCCTTGACCCTAACTAGCTCCAGCAATGCCACACAGTAATGGCACGACCTGAGCTGTTCTGTGGGGAAGGGTCTGGAAATCCACAATGAGGGCAGAACGTGATGCTCAAAGACCTCAGGCTTGTTCTTCCACCGAGGGGTCTTCCGAGGGTACAGTTGGGCAACCTGTAGAGTCCTGGGATCTTGAGCTCCCAAGAGTGAATGACACCATGTGCCTGTGGACATCACTCAGCTCAATGCTTTTAACCCTCAAATCCTTAGATTTAACTCAGATGAGGTCAGGGTGGCAAGACACAGTTGGAAGCTTCATTCTTCACCTCTAGAGCTCTTTTGAGAAAAAAACCACATCGATGATTATAAAAATTAGTGGCATAATAAAACGGAATTTAAAAAATATTTTACAGTGAGAAATTTGCTGTAATAATAAATCAAGCAGTTAAATAAAGTACTTGAAGTAGTAGACAGAGATTGAAAATCTCTCTCTCATGCACACATATACACACACACACAAATGTACAGAAAATTGTCATAACATCAGAAGTAAAAAAAGTCAAAACACTGAAAAAAGAACAAGTCCAGAGTAAGTGAATTTTGATTTAAAAGTTGGAAAAATACTAAAAGATCTCATAAAAACACAGAATCAATGTTTCTGTTTTCAAATTTTGACATTTTGGCTGCCAATCCTACCATTCTGGACTTTGCCCTGTGGATCTACAGAATTAACAACTAAGCTCCCAATCTTGCTTTTCTTCCTTATTTGCTCTTCATCATAAAAGGGTTTTGGAATATTGAGAGACTTCTCTGCTCAGAGAGATTTAATCATAGAGCAAGACTGATGATAGGTACCCAATTCATGGAGGATGGCAAAGCTCCCATTCCTCCATCCGTTCCTTTATACCTTAATGCATTCCTTCATTCTTATGTGTGTGTTCATTCACCCACTAACTGAGATTTAGATGCTGTATTCCAAAATGATCTCATCCTCCTCCCTTACATCATCCTCTTCTCCAACGTTGACTATCTCTGTTAATGGAATCGTTGTCTTTCACTTCTCTCGTTTATTCACCAGCCACCACTTTCCCACCACCATGACAAGCGTCCTTGAAAATCTAAGTATTGACTAAATTATCTCCCTGCCCCTCGCTCAAGGATCCTCTGATTTCTCTTTGAATCCCCAATTTGAGCCAAGTATCCCGTCAGAGTCAGTGTTTAACACAAATGGAACGAAGAAATGAATGGATGATTCATCCTCTAATTCTCTCACCTCCCTATCCTCTTTCTACCACTGGGGTTATAATTCAGGGCTGTAACCCCTCTTGAATAGACCACTGAAGTCACTTGCTGATACAGTCTCCATTCTTATTTTCTCTCCGCCACCACCCATTCCCTGCACACCCCACCCCAACAAAACCCTGTTCTGATCTGGTGACTCCTCATGAAGTCTAAAGTCTTTAAGGTGGCATTCTAAGCCCTCCACAGTTTGTCTCCAATTTATCTTTCCAGTCGCATCTCCTGCTGGACCCCATCCTGAAATCCCTGAGCTAACCAGACAACAACAATATGGCTTTGCCAATTTCTGAGCCCTTCTCTCTTTCTAGAATATTCCTGCCTGTGCACCCATGCCCACTCTATCTCATTCTATCCAACTTCTACCCACTCTGAAGGCTCATTTGTATAGTCTTAATTAATATTTTCCTCTGTCCTCTCAGGATAAATTTTACTTATAACATTCATTGCATTCTTTCTTACCTTTTAGATATTTGTAACTATATCTTATCCTCTACTAGGTTATGGTCTCATGATGCGGGGAAGTTGTGTCTATTTATCTTTCCCCCACAGAGGCTCGAAAGTGCCTTATATATTTTAGGCACCCAATAAATGATGCTAATTGAATTGAATTGAACACAGAAATACATTATAGTTCTTACTCTTAAAGGAATCAGAAGAAAAATATGGGAAAGAACATGACAGAGTGAAGGCTATCAGCTTTTGGCCCTGGAGATATTTGACTACCAACTAGGAAATGCAGATTTATACCATGGACTATCGATGTCTTTTATGTGCCTGACACTGAGAGTATAGGATTCTCTGTGCTCCAATACCTCCAGCCCAATCAGGGCACTAGCAACAAAAAGCTAAAAACACATACAATTTAGCATTTTCAATTGATGGTGGACTTAGAGACCTCTTCTAAATCCATCATTTCGAACATGAAGATGAGGAATGAAGCCCAAGGAGGTCAATAATATCCTTGTACAGTTATCATGTGCCAGATGCTGTGCTAAACGCTTTATATGCAATTCACCTTGAATTCCTACACCCTATGAAGTGGGCACAGTTATCAGCCCACATTTCATAGGTGGGGAAGCTGAGGCTTGAAGAGGTTGAATAACTTGCCCAAGTTCCATAAAGCAAAAATGCATAATGCAGAATCACCATTAAAATCCGTATTGTTTGACTCAAAGATATTCTTTATCATGTCAGTAAAGCAACGTTTTCAAGATCTTTCAATGAGTTAGCGATAGGTAGAGATGACAATTCCAAACTTCTGACATGTGTTCCACATCTCCTTTACTCACCACTTTCATTCAGATTTTGCTAGCAAATAGGACAAGTTTGCAAGTGCTTAGAAAAAGCAAATTAAAATCTAGTACAATTTGCTTCATATCTCCAAATGGTGGATAGTCTTCTTTATCTGTTCTAATGTCTTCTGTGCTTTTCTATATGTTTGAAATTTTCTGTAATTTAAAAAAGTCTACGGTAAAAAATGAAACAAAATAAAATAGAATTTATTCTTTGACACTACAGAATTATTCTCCAGGGAAGAGCCACATCAAAATCTCCTTAGCAGGCTTTATTTTACCAAAAATAATCTTTTTCAAGGTGATTTTCTACTGAGACTCATCTAGGAACATAATTTTAAATTTAGGCAAATTTTCAGAAAAACGTATCAGGAAAAAAGAGGGAGAAGAGATCAGTGTAGTTTTGAGATGGCAGGGGCGGGGGCGCATTCTTGTTTCTTTCACAGGCGTAGGCCGCCCTCTGCTGTAAAAAATAGGCTTTTACAGTCCCTTGTCTGATTCCACAACAGAACTCTTGTAGCAGATGTGCCACATAAAACCAGATTGTAAGGTTTTAAGTGCAACATTGATATTCATTATGTGATAAACGTATTGCCTTGGATCTGAAAGGCAGAATCTGGAGATTCAGATTGGCAGATTAAGTTAATGAGATGACTTTCATGCGTGCCTTGAAAACAACTCTCTTCATTTTATAACGATTCCTTGAATGACCAAATCTTAGTTAATGGGAGGTCAGAACCACTCGCCAGAGCATTTCTTTCACTCTCCTGTTGGAAGAAAGTGCCAACTGATGAGACAAGTTCCCATCGCAGGCCTGTGGTCCAGATTAAACAATATATGCAAAGCACCCAAGCACAAAGCTGGGCACGTCATGACTGCTCAGCAAATAGACGTTGTCCTTGTTATCTTTATCCTCATTGTAATCGTATCCAGAGGAGTGTACTAGTCTGCTACGGCCCCCATAACTAAATACCATAGACTGGGTGGCTCAAACAAAGGAAATTTATTTTCTCACAATTCTGGAGGCTACAAGTCCAAGATCAAGGTGCCATCAGGGTTTATTTCTGAAGATAACTTTCTTCCTGGCTTATAGAGAGCCACCTTCTCAGTGTGTCTCCACAGGGCCTCTCCTCTATGCCCACATAGGGAGAGAGAGAGAGCTCCGGTATCTCTTCCTCTTATTATAAGGATATTGGTCCTCTTGGATTAGGGCCCACATTTATGACCTCATTTAACCTTAATTTCCTCTGTAAAGTCTCTATCTCCAAATAGAGCCACATTGCAGGTTAGAGTTTCAACATATGAACTTTGGGGGGACAGGATTCAGTCCATAACAAGTAGCATAATAAAAACAAGTCTTGGGCACATCTGGGAATGCACAGACAGGCTGCTTGCCTGGGCTTCCACCATTTAGGTCTGCAACTGGGTAAAACGAGCATTCAAGTGTGATAACACGACCCTGAGGCATTGCATAATTCACTTGTGCCTTCTAGTGTGGAATTCACAAGGCTGGCCTCCCATATTTCAGGAAGATTTTCAAAAGGGTTAAAACAATTTATATTTAATGCAAAAAGGAGTTGGAGAAACCTTAATTTAAGCTGAAAATTCAAGAAGAAAAACCAAGTCCTCAAAGCCATCTGATTAATAGAAAGTTCACTCTTATTTTTTGGTGATTTCATCTCAAAGCCATAATTCCAGTTCTGATAAACAACAGAAGCAATCAGCCTGTCCTTGTTGACGCCAACACTCCAAGAGAATCAAAGCAACTCTTGGTCCTTAGAGGCAGTCATTCTGTACTGGGAATAAATGTTATGTTATGCTCACAGGACTATTTTTTGGCCTCCCAAATTGCTGTTTCATTTGCAAGTCATTTGCAAAGATTCCAGGCACTATTTGGCATAAGGTAGTAACTACAGTAGAAACACGGCAAGTGCTAAGATCTTTGTGGATTTTGTAAAAAAAAAAAAAAAAATTATGAGTGCTTTGGCCCGAACATCAACTTTCACCGGGCCCACTGCCACATCTCTGTTCAAAGAACAACTCAGGGAAACTAGACGATTCAGCAACAGCCCTGCTATTTCGCTTGCTGAGGTTTAAATTTTTCCTGTGTTTCGAGGGTAAGACAGCAAATAGAGAAAGAGACCGAATTAATTCAGAGAAGAATAGAATGAATCTATCCATTTAGAACAATGAGTGTCTGGCCTTCTATCGCCCCCTTCCCTTACTATGGAAAATATTTCATCTTTTGACACATAGTCAAGGCTTGTTGCCATAGAATGTTTTCTTTTTGGAAAGTTACAATCTCTGTGGTTTTAAAAATCTTCTTTGTCAAGGCAAAATTATTTCCATCAGTTTTTTGAGGTGTAGCTGATACTTTTGTAACTTCGTTTATTCAATGATCTCAAGAGACTTGCTAGGAAGGAGTCTTTTTAATAAAGTCCATAAGACTCCTAAGGATCCAGCTTCGGGCTCCCTCTCCAAATTCACCTTTTCTTCACCTTCTCTTGCTTCTTCCAACCAACCAACTTACTGATCCCTAAACACACTGATGGCTGTCTTCAATCTCCATGCATTTGCATAGGCTGTTGTTTCTGTCTAGAAGGCCCCTCCAACCCCACCTTGTTTGCCTGTCAAACTTGTAATCATTTACGTTTTAGATCAAATCTCTTGACCCTTTGGAATGTCTTCATGATCACTACAGGATTCATTTTCATAGTACATACATCTATTATATCACTTCTTGTAATGAAAGGCAACTATTTCTTTACACAATAACAATAGCTAACATTTTCTGAGTACATATAACACGGTAGGAACCCTGTTGTACATTTCACATGCATTATTTCTACTCCTCCTATTAAACATGAAATTCTATAGATGTGGAGACTGAGGCTTCAAGGAAATTAAGTGGTTTGCCTGTGATTACACAGCTTGTGTGTGTGGAGCTCAGATGTAAACCCATTTCCTTTCAGTCCACAAGCCATGCTATTTGTCACCACCTTACATTGCCATTCCATTCACCATCCCCAGTTGATGATGAGCTCCTTTATGTCAGGGACACGTTCGATTCTGTTTGGTACTCCTTATGTCAAGCATAGTACTCTACATCTAACTGTTGTGTCCAAATGCATGTTGAATGGATAAATGAAATTCATGAATCATTGTAAAAATTGTTTGAAACAAAGATCAAATAGCAAGGACTCTACTTTCAAAGGCTGAGAAAGGAGGTCCTCAGAAGGAGTCAACATGAACTACTCTTGGTCCAGCTCCATATCCTCGCCTCCCATCCACTTCCCGTCCCTCCCATCTAGCAGAGCTGCTTAACATTCACTTGCTCAGAATCGCCAGGACAGCTGCCCAAGTTGCACAGGATGTTCTCAGTCCTCTCTCACCTTCCTCATCAGGCCATTTCTCTTTTTCATCCATGCAGCTTTTTCATCCATGCACCTTGGATGGATCCATCCATCCAGACTCCCTGCCAACAGTACTTCCTTGGACTAACCAGACAAGGGGCAAACCACGAATACTAAAAGCTGTAAGGTGCAAACCCATGCAGGGCAGCAGTGTGCAGTGGTCAGAGGCGAGGGCTCCAGAGTCAGACACCTTTGAGTTCATTTGACTTACTTGCTGCATCATTTTGGGAAAGTAGCTAAAGTTCTCTACATGGAATCTTTTCAAGTGTTCCCATCTCCTAGGGTGGTTCTGAGAACCCACGCTTCTAAGGCTTAGGACTTGGTCCAATATAAACACTCAAGGAATATTAGCTTACATTATTAATAAAACAGAATTTAATAGACACACGGTCAAGCAGAATGGGAAGGGAGGAGTAAGTGTTAACTTCTCCCCAGATATCAAGGCCCAACTTTCAGTGATCTTATGAAAAGACAAAATTCCCAGGTTACATCCATGGATGCAGCCATTGTATATGAGTCTGTCTTTGGAAGCACACTGAAATTTAGGACCAGGAAGCAAAAACTATAGTCCTCTATCTATTAAAACAGGTAACAGCTACACACGGTGTGATTTTTGGCAAGGAGATTGATTCAAGGGCAACTGTTCAGGAAAAACAAGCCATTTCCTGTTTTATGGAATGGCTCATAAACACTTGGGCTGTGGTCTTTGAACTGAAGCATGTCAGGTCTCCAGCGACTAGTGTTCATCGGAATTATTAATTGCAAGGCAGGGACACTTAACAAGTGTCACAGAAAATTAATGATGATTCCTTCAGAGGTGCAAAGAATGAACAAGGGGGAGGAGGAGAGGAAACAGATTCCAACAAGGAGCAGGGACCCATGGAGAGACAAGTGGGAAGACAATATTGCCCGACTGACTTCATTTCTAATCCTTCTTTCCCTGATGAGCGATGTACTTCCTTTACCCCTTTGGCTGTAGGTTTCCCAACAACTTCTTTGACAAGTAAATGTAACATTTTCTCTTCCTCAGTGTCCCCCTGCACTAAAGGCTATGCACAAAACCAAAGCTTCCTCGGCGAGAAAACCTTTGGAGGAAGCAGTAGCGTGTGGTCATCAAGGCATGAGCTTGAGGTAAGGTAGCCCTGGGTTCAAATCCCAACCACGTCACTCAATAGTTACGTGACTTTGGGCACTTCATTTAACCTTGCTGAATCTTGGGTTGTTCATTGTAATAAAGAAAAATAATAAATAAGTAAAATAAATAATAAATAAATTTCCACTTCAGAAAGTTATTGATGGGATTCAATGAAAATATCAATGAAACATACTTAGTACGGGGCTAGCACTCAATAATTGTTAACTATCGTTATTTTAATCATTATATACATGTATGCGTACGTGTAACAAAATATTTGTAGTTAACCAAAATGATACTTGTGGTAAATTCTCAGTGCCCTATGATAATACATCTTTTTTATACGCTCAATAGAATGAGAAAGTCTATCCATGGTCCATCCATTTCCAAACTCATTTTGCCACCCTAGGGATCACCAGAGCTGCACTGAGGTGTCAGGTCATGGCGTAGCTTTCGTCTTAGGGTATCTTCCAGTTTGGTTATAAGCAATGGGAAAATCCACCTCATTATTCCCAGAGAGCAAACCGCTTGACCAAGTTAAAGCTGAGCATGATTTGCCCCATGAGCAACTTAACCCACATCTGAAGAGAGAATACTATTACGTAGAATTGCTAGCAACAATGTCATATTTTGGATCCCCGCCTTCTTAGAAGTCAAAGCATACAGGTCACTCACTAGCCACTGGGCAAGCACGTGACTGCACTTGAGAATTATCCAACCACCCTACTAGAAGAATTGGCTTTGGCTTCTCAGTAATAGTTTTAGGTAAAGAGGGAAGGTATTGAGGAAAAACAAGAATAAATGGAATAAGCTCAAATTCAACGTATCTGCCTTCTGGGTATTACTATACGTATTACACTTCCCTCTTCATTCTTCCTCAACTAGAGTGAAAGCTCCTGAGGACAGGGAGCAGATCTGTGCTAAGCACCCAGGCAGCGGGTGCTCCGCAAATTTCTATGTAATTGTTGAGTTGAATTTACTATGATGTTGAAACACAACCTTTAGAGAGCATAGAGGCACCTGTTCCTGCTCAGTCTTCAGAGGGGGCTCTACTTCCCAGCTCTACTTCCCCCAGTTATAGTCAGGAAAAAAGGCATGTGAGCATTGTGTGGAATAGAGCCCATCCTAATGAGAATGTCTCAACCATAAATAGCGTGCTTGCTGGGAATGAATGAAAACAAGTCCAGCAAAAAGAAAGAGAAATTATTGGTATAAATCTATAAAATTCACTAGCAACTGATCACTTCAACATATCTTCTAGAAATATAGTATGTGACATTTGCAAATGGAAAATTCCTAGAAAACATATATCAGAAGAGCAAAGCTTTCTTTTCCTTTCCTGTGTACCCCGCAATCTTCCCGAGGAACACAGGAGAGGTAAAGAATGATTAAGTCAGTGCAGTTCTCATCCCAATCAGAATGCACAGAGACCTCATGCTGAGTGTTTAAGGGTGAAGCTGATGTCAAGCTTGAAAGTGACTTTAAAGATTCTGTATGTTAAGGCATTCTCCCCAAGTAGAAAAAGTCTGGTGGGAGGAGAAGTGGATTCTAGACTACTTTGGCTTTGTGCCTGCCACTCAGCTTAAAAAAGTAATAATAATATTACTAATAAAATTGGCGCCCTTTGTTTCTCTCTGAATCACACCCTATTCTTTCTCTCAAGGAATAACCACCACCCTGAACTTGGTGTTTATTATTTCCATGCATTTCTTTATACTTTTGCCACATAGCTATGTCTCTCCAAGCAACGTATAGCATTACTTTGCCTGTGTTTAAATTTTATATATATACAGAATTCTGCCATGTGTTTCTGCAACTTTTTTGCTGCATATCAAGAAAAAGATTTGTAAGTTTGCTTATATTAAAATTGAAAACTTTTGAACATCAAAAGACATCAATCCCAAAGGCAGAGGGAACAATCTTCGGATGGGGAGAAGATATTTGTAATATTCATGTCTAATAAAGGATCATCAGGCAGAAACTAAGCTCAGAATTTATATCAGGTTAAAACTGGAATCTGTACACTCATTTTTCAGGCCTCTGTACAAAGGCAGCCTTCGACACTCGAAATAATAGTGCCAGCACTGGACCCTCACGGCCGTCCTGTCACAATACAGTTGCTCAGGAATGAGAACAGATCAGAAATCAAGATCAAGTTCAGATAGCTTGTTTGGAGACCACCCAGAAAATGTATTGTCTCTGCCAAGAAATCCAATTTATCCAACCCCAGCTAGATTAGACAAGTTGGATGATACAAAAGAAAAGAAAAAAGAAACTGTGGGGGCGGGGTGAGTAATTGTGGTGACTGATGAGCTTATAAAGTAAGCTTGAAAAGTAAAACTACAAAGTCATCTGAAGTAACAACCAGAGTCCGTGGTATCAGGGACCTCGAGGCCATACGATGGCCCCATTGTAATAGGTCGAATGATGTCCCCCAAAAAGATATGTTCCGTTCTACTCCCTGGAACCTGTAAATGTGACTTTGTTTGAGAGAAGGGTCCTTGCAGATGTAATTAAATTAAAGATGTCACAATGGGATCATCCTGGATTACCCACCCGGGCTCTGAATCTAATGACAAGTATCTTATAAGAGACAAAGAGGAGAAGACCCGGGGGGAAAAGACATGTGAAAATGGAGGCAGAGATTGGAATGATACAGCCACTAACCAAGGAACGCCTGGAGCCACCAGAAACTGGAAGAGTCACAGAAGAATTCTCCCATGGAGCCTTTGGAGGAAGCACTGCCATGTTGACACTCTGACTTCAGATTCTAGCCTGCAGAACTGTGAGAAAGAAAGAAATTTCTGTTCTTTCAAGCTGCTAGGTTTGTAATAATCTGCAACAGTCCTAAGAAACTAATACACCTGGATTCCATCAGAAAGCCGACTGTATTCTCATTGTCTAGGGTTTTGTTTTGTTTTGTTTTTTTTGATTAGGCCATTTCCAATATTTAAAGAGAGTTGGCCTCCTCTGTTCTCTGTTAACTTCTGGACCTGCTGAGCTATCTGAGTCTTCCGTGGGCACGTGCTCTTTCAGTCTCCCAAACAGAGAAACAAATTTGAGAAATTAATAAGACCGCGCATCCGATGGCCGGATACTCCAACATTTATCTAGTTGGGGCCCATCATTAAAAATTTACAAGGTCATTTAACTTTGCTAGTGCAATGTTAAATGGACACACATCCAAAGTTATGAGTTGGGCATAAGAAGATACAACTGTATAAGTAGAGATTAAATAAAATTAATTAAATAGAATTAAGCTAAATCAATAAGAATGGAAAGCTATGTGCTCGTCAATAGAAACAGTCCTGACATTAATAAGAACGTAATGAATGGAGGAAACGAGGCTGCAGCCTAGGTCTACACTGCCTGATGCCCTTCCTGGGACCCCCATGTGCTGTGAGCGACATCTGCAAACTTGACCTCATCCCAGGGAGGGCAACGAGGACTCTGGAGTGTGGGTGTCATGACAAATGAAGAGAAGATGAAAGATTTTGTGATTCTCAGCTTGGAGAAAATCTTTAGAATAAATGTGATGAAGTCTCCATGCCTTCAAATGACCATCATAGGAATTAGATTGGGCTCTGGGACCAGTGGGCAGAAACTGGTAGAGGGGGTGAGCCTGCAAGAGACGAACAAGAAGTGGCCAGGGAGGAGGGAGAAAGACCAGAGCGTGTTGTTTCAGGGAAGCCAACGGACAGCTGTGGCCCGGTGATGTCAGTGTAGAAAGACACCCATTGTACCATGTGGACTGCCGGTCACCTTGACGGTGCAAACTGAGGTACAAGGAGGGAGAAATCTCGGAATATTTCCAAATTACATTCTGTGTCTTGTCACATATCCACGTGGGCTTAATTTTCCTGAATCTGGAAAATTACCCAATTCACCTGGTCTCTACCTTCACTCGTTGGTTTCTAATGGTGGTCCATTGCTGCCGACAACCTGCGAGGAAAGTTCCTAATGGCCATCAGAGCGAGGAAAAGTAAAGACAAGGCAGTAGGCTTCCACTTGAAAGGGCTACTCTCTGTTTTGAAATAACATCCTTCCTACTTTTTTTCTGAGTGTTAAAATACTCATCCTTATTTGAAATCATGATGACAGTTGGAAACTGACTTTCTAAAATGTCTTCTTTGGTGAAATAAACAATCGACAATCCCAGTTGTGATTTTTAAAAAATTTCTACGTCTGAGAAACCCCTCCAAAATTAGCTTTTTTAATTCAAAGACAGAAACCTCAAAATTATTGAAGAGCTTTTCCTCCTAAGAAATTAGCAATGAAGGAAATAACATTTAGATGTTAACATAATTTGGAAAGGTTTTAAAGTCCATAGGATGTGGGATTTTTAATGTAGAATCAAATTAGAGTAAGATTTGGACTGACTCCGTTAGAAGCCTCTCTGGTTAGTGTTTGAGTTGAGTTGCTCTGGTTTAACAAACGGGGGGCGTCAACTCCTGTGTGCTGGCCTGGCGCCAGCACAGAGCTGTCATCTCCCGCTTCATCTGCTCCCAGTAACTCCCACATTCACTGCATTTTACAGAAGAGGAATCTGAGAGTTTGGAGAAGTTAAGGGACAACGAAAGAATTAAATTCCGTGCCACACTAATAACCACAGCACAAGCAGTTTCCAGAAATAATTTTGCATTTCTTTCTCATCGGCACCCCCGCATTCCTGCGATACTACTATTGACCACAAGGGGGCGGTATAGACTCAGACTTTAGTACGCGTTCATTTTCAGTCATCGCGGTTTGACCTATTCTCAGATTAATTAAAACAACTCAAAGTGCAAAAGCATATGTTAACAATTTTTCCTGTGTCTCTGTTTTCATCCATAATATTTATGATTTGGCTAGAGAGAGGATCCAAGATGGAAAAGTGAACAGAAGACGGTACCACACTAGAATGTGTGTTCTCATCTTAAAACGCAGACGTGGAATAATATACATGTGGGAATGCAGGCTTTCCACGAGAACAAGCAGAAGGAGTCTGGTATTTCCAGAAAGTCGCAGCAAGTAAATCTACCGCTTCATATTTATTCTGAAAGCTGAGGCCTGGCTTTAATGCGTGTAAAATGGAGATAATTATAATAATCTTCCCCACTTACCTCACGCAGACAGTTGGAGGTTCAAATGAAATGGTCATCTTTGGCCTTCCCTTGAACTAACCACTTCTCCAGAAACAATCCTCTAAGAACTGTAAGACTACTTGCAAATATGACCCAAGGACAAGGCTATGGAGCTAGCTGTACATTTGTGTCTCATTAATAATAAAGTAGTCGTGGGTAGCTTCCCAAAGCTCCTTTCTAGAAGAGCTGTGATGGCCGTGGTGTTGTTTCAGAACTGCTACAAGGGATGTGGACATCCATGGATGCCCACAGACAGAAGAAATGATGGCCATGTGTGGGGATGCCCTTGACGTTGACATGGTGCAGAACCCCGTTTATAGAGGACTCCCTCCAGCAGAGTTACGTCTCTAGAAAGACCACCAGCTGCTTTCTGGAAGCTGCAGAGGGACAGGTTACGTCTCCAGGGAAGTAAATCGTATTGAGTTCCATAGCTGCCTTTATGAATGGGACCATGTCACCAAGAGGGAAACATGAAGTTTAGGTGGGGCCATGTCATCGCGGTGGGGCTTTGTCGTTGCAGGAGGAGGGGGTCAGCCCCACGTGGTGCCCAGGGTGGGTGTAGAGGAAGAGACTCCAGGTGGGGCCGACTTCGAGGGAAGGAAGATGGAGCAGGCAGAGAATCCCCCCATCCCTCCCACAAGACCCCCACCAGCAACACCTCCATTTGGGGTCCCGGGAGATTCTTGTGGCCTCTCTGAGGACGTCTGTCCTGGTCCTAAAACTGTGGCCGGCTTAGCTGGGCACCACCTGACGTTTGCTCTCCCTTCCTCCCTGCCTTGCTCCCCATTTCCCCCCACTTTCGCTTTCCTGCAGACTGCAGTTCCCAATAAGGCGTAGCACCCACGCTTTGGCTTCAGGCTCTGTCTCCTAGGGAATTCAGGGTAAGACAGAGTGTTTTGTTATTTTAAAATTTGAAATCTTCGAGAAGGCGTATAACCCTGATGCCTGTATTCGTGACCAACGACCTAAACCGTTTCAGTTTGAAGAAAAGGCAGAAAGTAACCTTGGGCCTTAGTTAAGAGTGAGCTAAGGGTTCGCTGCAACCTATAAATTGACCCCTAGGTGGCGCGATAACCACATCCTACAGTGACTGGACAGGTTGTGCGGAGCAAAGAACCGGGCCTCCTTCAATTCAAGTATTTTTCTGATTGAATCCTGTGCTAAGTGCTGGAGCTGCAGAGAGTTCCTAGAATAAAGGAAGCAGTGCTTATGTAAGCAGATAATATAGTGTGGAAACATCTATTGACAGATGTATTTACTGCCCTTGAAACTGGGTTTCACATGACTCATTTTATTTTGATAACATATATTACTTTTTTTTACAAAATCACTTTCTAGGTGAAATTCACATGATGTAAAACGAACTATTTTAAAGTGAATCATTTAGTGGCATTTAGTACATTGACAGTGTTGTGCAACTACCATGTCTATCTAGTTCCAAAACATGTCCATCATGGCAAACTAAAACCCTTTTTAGAAGTTCCCCCATTCCTGTCATCGCAGCGCCTGGCAACCAGCCAATCTGCATTTTGTCCTGATGGATTGATTTATCTGTTCTGGATATTTCCTATAAATTGAATCATACGATATGTGATCTTTTGTGCTTGGTTTCTTTCACTTAGCGTAATGTTTTCAAGGTTCACCCATGTTGTGGCATTCATTCATTTTTATGGCTGAGTAATATTCTACTGTATGAATAAACCACAATTTGCTTATTCATTTGGGACATCTGGGCTGTTTCCACCCATAGGCTGCTGTGAATAGTGCTGCCATAAGCATTCACGTGCATGTACTTATTTGAGTACCTGTTTTCAGTCCCAGGAGTGGAATCGCTGTGTCATATGATAATTCCACGTTTAACTTTTTGAGGAACGGCCAAACAGTTTTCTACAGCAGCTGGACCACTTTACATTTCCACCAGCAATGTAGGAGGGTTGCAATTTCTCCACATCCTCACCAACACTTGTTATTATCCTTTTTAAATGATTATTATGAAGCTATCCTAGTGGGTGTGAAGTTATACCTCATTGTGGTTTTGATTTAAATTTCCCTAATGACTAATGATGTTAAGCATCTTTTCATGTGCTTGTTGGCCACTTGTATATCTTCTTTGGATAAATATTTATTCGAGTCCTCTGCCCATTTTTAAAAATTGGATTTTTGCCCTTTTGTTGTTGAGTTATAAGAAGTCTTTACATACTCTGGTTACTAGACCCTTATCAGATATATAATTTGCCTGTATTTTCTTCTATTTTATAGGTTATCTTTTCACTTTCTTGATAATATCCTTTGATGCACAAAAGTTTTCATTTTTGATGAAGTCAAGTATATCGTTTTTTCTTTTGTTACTCATGCCTTTGGTGTTATATCCACTGCCAAATCCAACATCAGGAAGGTTCACCCCTATGTTTTCTTCTAAGAGTTTAATGATTTTAGCTCTTATATTTCAGTCATTCATACATTTTGAGTTAACTTTTGAATATGGTGTGAGGTAGGGGTCCAACTTCATTCTTTTGTGTGTGGATATCCAGTTGTCCCAATACCATTTGTGGAAAACACCATTCTTCCCCATTGAACGGACTTGACAGTCTTTTTGAAAATCAGTTGGCCATAGATGTGTGGGTTTATTTGTGGATTTTCAGTTCTGGCCCATTGGTCTATATGTCCATCCTTATACCATTACCACATTGTTTTGATTGCTGTAGCTTTGTAGTCAGTTTTGAAATTGGGAAATGTAAGTCCTCCCACTTTGTTCTTCTTTCTCAAGATTGTTTTGGCTGCTTGGAGTCCCTTGCCATTCCATACGAATTTGAGGATTTCTGCACAAAAGGCCGCTGGAATTTTTATAGAGAGCGCATTGAATTTGTAGGTTGCTTTATGTAGTACTGATGTCTTAACAATGCTAAGTCTTCCAATCCAAGAACACAGGATGTCTTTCCATTTATTTTGTTGTTCTTTAATTTCTTTAAGCAATATTTTATAGTTTTCAGTCTTTCCCTTTCTTTGTTGAATTTCTTCCTAGGTGTTTCATACTTTTGGATGCTGTTGCCAGTGGAACTTTTCTTTTCAGATTCTTTATTGCTAGTGTATAGAAACACAGCTGAGTTTTGCTGAGGAAGATTTGCGCTGTGCTAACATCTGTGCCAGTCCTCCTCTATTTTGTACGTGGGTTGCTGCCACTGCACAGCTGATGAGCAGTGCATGTCCACACTTGGGATCTGAACCTGAGAACTCAGGCCACCAAAGTGGTGCACACTGAATTTAACCACTATGCCATGGGGCTGGCCCCAAAACACAGCTGATTTTTGTGTGCTGATCTTGTACCTTGCAACTTGGCTGAATTTGTTTATTAGCTCTTGTAGCTCTTTGTGGATCCTTGTGGATTCTTTTGTAGATATATAGGGTCATGTCATCTACAAATGGAGATAGTTTTAATTCTTCCTTTTTAATTTGGATACCTTTTATTTATTTTCTTGTCTAATTGCCCTGGCTAGAACTTCCAATACAATGATGAATAGCAGAGGTTAAAGCAGACATCTTTGTCTGGTTCCTGGTCTTAGGAGGAAAGCCTTCAGTCTTTTACCGTTATTTTTGATGTTAGCTGTGGGTTCTTCATAAACACTTATGATCTTGTGGAAGTTCCTTTCTTTTTCTAGTTTTCTGAATGTTTTTATCGTGAAAGGATATCAGATTTTGTCAATGACTTTTTCTGTGTCAATTGAGATGATCATGTGGGTTTTTTCCTTCTTTCTATAATGCGGTGTATTACATTGATCGATTTGCTTCTGTTAAAATCATCCTTGCATTTCTGAGCATATATTTTTAATAGGCTTTTTTTTTTTAATGAAGACATGAAGTGATAATGAAGACATACATAAGGTGTGGCAGGATTACAGATGAGGTAGAATTAATTCTGCAGGTCAGGGAAGAAAGCATGGGAGGGGCAAAAGGGAGGAAGAGGAAGACAACACAGCCAGTAAAAAGCAGGTAGGAATGACCTTGAACGATAGGGGTTAAAGCCAAACCTTCAAGCAGAGTCTTTCTCTAATCCCAGATGTGTAGTTGAGAAGCCATATCCAATTCCCAAAGATCCGGCTTCACTTTCTTTATCTGTAAAATAAATAGATTATTTTGGCTTTATCATTTTATAATTATAATTTCTTATCATGCTCACATTATAAACCTTTCCTATGTAGTTATGCAGTTCGGGGACCACAATTTTTAATTGTTGCATAACAGCCCATAGTTAGGTAGTCACAGGAGACATCTAGATTAGTCTTTATTTTTCATTATTTTTAGCATAGTGTGATGAATACAAAGAAGATTATTTACGAGACACCTTCTAGCTCTAAAATGTTATGCTTTATGATTCTATGAAATCTATACCACAGGTTTCTACCTAATTCTATGAATCCCTAATCCCAGATGGTTAGAAAATCTCTCTGTTAGACAACTTCACTGTCTGCCTTAATTCTCGTATGCTTCAAGTCAGACATACCGTCTCCTGTCCTGTGTTGGTGAAGATGGAAAGCAGTGGATGACCCATTGCCAGTGGAAAGTTGTCTATTCCTCAACTCACTTGCACAAGTATCTATGAGGCACGTCTACACTCACGGCTATTCTAGGCACAGTGGGGAGACAAGCAGCAAGCACTGCGGTGAGCAGAGCCCTCAGTCACAGCTTTTCCTGGCTTTACCCACCTCATTTTTCCCTCCAACTGCTCTTCTCTGATCTTCAGATGGGCCACCTCCTGCCTCCACTTCTGGGCTCCCCAGAAGTGTATAATTCTGTGAGCCAACAATCCCAGCTGACGCTAGATCTATTCTCTTTTTAGCTCAGCACATATACATTAGGCGTTTTTCAAATCATCTTCATTAGGAGATTAAGAGAAAAACAAAACCAAAAAGAAACAGATCTGTTTATAGATGACAAGTGCCTTTCCATGGGTTTCTTTGGCTGGTTCCCAGCTAAGCAGACAGATCCTGGCTCCTTTCTTCACTTCCACACCATTTTAAGCACTCAGACCCAGGTATAACTCTGTGGGTCATCTCTTGTCCCAAGTTAACACCCAGGGCTAAAGTGACCTGGTTGGTGGGCACCATTTTCCCACCAGTTTCCTTTCACACCTGGGAGATGTCCTTGGGAGGCAATGGGATGGAGCAGGTTAAGGGTTCAAATTCTGAGCTAGAGAGAACCACGTTTACACTCTGACTCTACCACTATCCTCGTATGGCAACTTACTGAAGCTTTGTGAGCCTCAGTTTTCCTATTGGTAAATCAATAAAATCACAGACCTACTAACGGTCTAAAGAGAGCCTTAAGAGGATAATATCTATAAAGTATATAGCATGAGGCTTAGCATGTTTACAATATTAATTTGTCTCTTCCACTTTTAAAGCTTTTGTCCCTTAGGAAACTCACTCACTAAGTGTCTTTTCCCAAGAACCATCAGATTATGTGCAGAGCTGACATGCTGCATGTGTCAGGCAGTGGTGACTAATTAAACCAGTGTCCCGCTTGTCTGTGATGATTATATATCTCAGGGAGTTTTAGAGAATGGACTTTCCCAAGTCACCATCATTTCACAACAGAAAGATAATTTAAACCAAAGAGTAGCAACAACTATTTCCTATCAGAGCAATTTATTAAATATTTATTGAGCACTTTGTACTAGACAGATGGGGGTTATAATTTCATAAAGATCCAAAATGAAAAGCCATGACCCCTACTATGAAGACATTTACAATCCAGAGACAGAAAAAAAGGCAAGCTCGTGCAGAACCAAGGCAGAGGCATCGTTTCCAACTTTTGTGTCTTTGAACTGAGGAGTCCTTGTCTCTCTTTAAACTTTTGGTTGTTAGTTTAGTCGAAGCTGAACCCCTAGAGCAAGACCAACTTTGAAAAGAATCTTGTTAGGCCATTGGATGGTAGAGTTCCTAAATGAATGGTACAGTTTCTAAATCCTGTACTCTTTTAAATTTGCCCTTTTAAAGTTTAGTGATAAATGATGAATCATGATGACTTTCCTGTTCACTGTCTGGCCCAAGTCAGAAGCCTTATAGTCATCGTTAATTTCTTCCTGTCTTTCATCACCGGCATCCAGCCTCAAACCCAGTCAAGTTGATTCTAGCAGTAAAATGTCTTTGGAATCCATTGCTTGTATCCCACCACGACTCTCAGCCTGGGCCTTCAGTCTGTCCTGCCTCGACTGTCCAGTTCATGCCTCCTTCAACCCATCCTGCATGCCCCAAGCCAGTGACCGCTCTCAGAGTCCATGCTCAGGGGACTCACATCTCGAGACAGGAAACCAGCCAAAAGGCGTGATTCTAAAGCACCAAGAGCACATTTTGAGAAATCTCTGAGAAAGGTGAAAAGAGCTACAGGAAAGCAATGGGAAAATATTCTACCTAAAGGGGGAAAAAGCTCACTAGATTCTCAAAATGCTAGACCAAACTTCGACATTTCCTAGGCTTCTAGGAGTTTAAAGAAAGCCATCATATTTTTTTGCTGCAGATTCTTTTATTTGGATCTGGTGTTTTTCCGCTATAATTTTTACTCTGGGACAATTCAAATACAATCATACAATGCTTGTTAAAAGGTCTGGCAAATCTCCTTGTCTTATCATTTTTTAACACTAATGAAAATTTGCCTTTTGAAAGAAATAACTTTAAATACCACAGTCGCTGTGCTTACTTGATTTCTACAGCATTCAGAAGAAGCTTTTTTGTACCTTGGTAAGACTGAGTACTTATCATAGAAACGAAGTCGGTAGTGAAGTTTATAATCGACAGTGAAACCACATAGAAACAGTTCAGTTCTTCTGTGCAGTGAGTCAAAGGACACCAGAGGAGACTGAGCCTAACTAAAAGATTTAAATGTAGGTTAATTCTGTCCTCCTGTTCAGGCTCCCAGCCTCCCTGTTTGTATGTACAACAAACCACAGGAGGCGTCATCGATGCTGTTCAGAAGACCCATAAAAGGGAGCATTTTAGAAATGTAAGGGACTCCAGGCTTCATCCAGCCCAGACCCCTCATTTTAAGCGAGAAACCAAAGTTGGAAAAGCGAGTGATTGCCCAGGGCCACCCAACAAGTCAGGTTCCCAGAACACCCCGCCATCACCCCGGGCAGACTCCCGCGTGCTTGGCCGGTGCGCATCGAAAGCAGCTGCGGAAAATAGCTGTCCTAGTGCCAAATGCTTATCTGCCGGTTTCCTTCAGATTGGGTGGGCTGGGTGCCAAGGGGACACTCAGAGTCTATGAATTCTAATCCTGGACAGCTCTGGTCATAGGGTCTTAAATTTCCCTCCAGAGCTGAGGTTCTGGGAGAGATCACAGGGGAGTTGAAAGCGAGAGTGCATCCTGTGGGTGCATCTGCATCAGTGAGTCTTGTCGGTGCTGTTTTTAACCCTGACATGTGAGTGTGGCCAAATAACCAGTCCCGGCATTTTTCTCTCCGGCTGTCCTGACCATACAAATCTATCGTAACCACCTATTCTCACACCCCAATAGGAGCTAGCTGTGCGGCTTGTCCTGAAAACCAATACCTTGAAGATTTCAAAATTCTGAACACGCCAACCCCTTTAGAGGACAGCTGAAACAAAATCACTGTTAAAGGCTCAGAGTTTTCAGATTCCAGGAAAGATGAAGGACTCTGAATTATCAGGGATGTATGTGGTCCTTAGCACTTTCGGAAAGCAGGCCAAGGGACCACGCAGGTCAGCTCAGCGTGGTGCTGCTGCTCATACTGATGGACTCACATTTGTTGATGACTTATTATACCAGGCATTTGCTACTGCCTTTAATTGTCACCACAACCCCATCACCTAGATTCTATTGTATCCTCATTTTACAAATGAGGAGACTGAGGCTCCATGGTTTTAAGTTACTTGTAAGAGTCCATGCTTTTAACCACCACACTCGACATTAACCCCAGTCACTCTGCTAATATTGGAAGCCCTCCATTACTGACAGGTCTTTCTGGTCTCCTTCTCCCACCCTGTCCAACCCTCCTCCAACATGACTTGCCTCTCCGGTTGGTTCCTTGGGAAGCCCTCCATGACTACCCAAGTTTCGTGGGTTTTGTGCCCTTCCTTGGAGAGCACCACTTTCTCTCATGGCGCCTGGCCCACCAGACTTCAATCATCAGTCCGTTTGTCCATTTCCTCCTTCCCAGCTCCTTGAGGTGAGGCTAATGTTTCCTCCAGTTTGTTCTATCCAGCACTGTCCTGACTCAGCAGATGATCAAAAAGTGTATCTTCAATCAATGGCTGATGTGGAAATTTACTCAGCAACATGTTTTGGTTATCAACTGCTGCATGACAACTACCTCAAATTTAGTTGCTTAAAACAATAACTACGTTACCATCTCTCACGATTCTGTGGGTCAGGAATTAGGATGGGGCCCAGCGGGGTGACTCACCTCTGTGATCTGTCCTTGATACTTCTTCGTGCTCGGCTAAGACACCTCCACAGCTGGCTCTAACGGCTCCACTGGGATCCTACGTGTGGGGCCTCCGTCCTTACTGTCAGCTGGGCTCCTCAGTTCTCTTGTATGTAGTTTGAGAGCTTCTCTCTCACATGGCATCTCCATGTGGTCTCTTCAGGAACATGGTTGGACTTCTTACATGTCCGCTCAGGGGTCCTAAATAAGTAAAAGCAGAAGCTTCTAGTCCTTAAGGCTTAGACCCGGATCCGTCAGTCACTTCTGCCACCTTCCATTAGTTACAGCAAGTCGCTGGGCCGGCCCTACACAAGGGCGTGGTCATGGGAGGCCTGGCTCATGAGGGAACGTCTTTAGTGACCCCATACTCAGCTGGAGCCAACTCCATCCCACCCAAGTCTCTAAAGAGATGGTGTTAGTCAGAGAGGACTGGGCCAGAGAAGGAGGACAGCTCAGCCTATTTCATTATCACAATTTCAGGGAAAACTTGTTACTAAAGCATAGAAAGTTAGAGATTCCCAGAGAGTTTTGTGCATGTAAACAGCTGGTGATAGAGTCCCTGGTCAGAAGTGCCTAGAATGTTCCGTTTAGAACATAAGGTATAGCCTGTGCCTAGCAATGCAAAGGTTTGAGATCTGTGTTATAACTTCAGCCTTTCCTCCCCTTACAGCTCCTCCTGTCTCTGTGTGTATCAGGTTTAGCCACCTTGTACCCTGGGTCCCTGAGCTCTTGGGTTCCCCCTCTTAGAGCACTGCCCTTTGAGATTTAAGTGCTCCTTAATTAGAGTTAGCCTGAGGCTTCTCTGTTGCTACATTTTTTTTTTTTAAAGAAGATCTTATTCTTTCTTTTTTTTTGAGGAAGATTGGCCCTGAGCTAACATCTGTTGCCAATCTTTTTCTTTTTTTTTCTCCCCAAAGCCCCCTAGTACATAGTCGTGTATTCTAGTTGTAGGTCCTTCTGGCTCTGCTATGTGGGTCGCTGCCTCAGAATGGCCTGATGAGCGGTGCTAGGTCCGCGCCCAGGATCCAAACAGGTGAAACCGTGGGCCACCAAAACAGAGTGTGAACTTAACCACTTGGCCACAGGGCAGGCCCCTCTGTTGTTACTTTTGCACAGGATACTCTCTCCCCACTCCCTAGCTCTTGGAACAGTTTCCTTAAGGATCGCCCAAACCCCTTGGACCTCATGTCCATGAGCTTTTTATTTTATGGGATCCTTTTCTTTGTATTTGAAGACGTTTGCTTCCAAGACATTTGAGGGTTTCCTGGGTTTTGTTGTTGTTTGTGTTTGTTTCTTTTGCCCTCAAATTTTGCATTTCAGGGAATTTAGTTGTTTCCGTCATGTGCCCTATATGAGTTAATAAATGTTATCATGAATAAATACATTTGTCTGCCACTTGGCAAACCTATGGATAAAAGACTCTTTGTGGAGAATCAGCAAAATGATTCCTGTGTTTTGTTCAATAAATTTCTGCAGTAGGATGATAGAATGCTGTGACTCTAACATGGCCCTCAGAGGAGATTAAGATATTGTCAAAATAAACGGGGTTTTACACTCCCGAGTTTGGGGCATCACTCTCCCTTTCATCTGAAAGCCAGGTCCAGCTCTGAGGCTACAAAGGCTCAAAACGTAAGGGCCTTTGGGCGACAGGCAAGATGGATATGGGGCAGAAAGAGCAGGAAATGGTACAGAAATCCTCCTGAGAGCAGCCTGTGTGAGACCCTCTCAGGCACTGGGCCTGCTGATTTGCTTGGCCAGACTACAGTGTGATGCATGGCGAAAGCTGGCCCCACCTAAGTCCTCATCTTAAGCTCTCGGACGAATCTTTCCCATGAGATGTCAGCTCCTATCTCCAACCTAGGCACCATCTACAGACTCCTGTCCTGCTGAGATTGCCACAAAATCAAGAAACCATGGAATCTTATCAGTGAAAAGGGCCTTGGGAATTATCTAGGCTAGTAATGCTCCAACTTTTTTTTTTTTTCTGGTGAGGAAGATTCACCCTGAGCTAACGTCTGTGCCGAACGTCCTCTATTTTTTGTATGTGGGATGCCACCACAGCATGGCTGATGAATGGAGTACGTCCAAGCCCGGGATCTGAACCTGTGAACCTAGGCTACTGAAGCAGAGTGCGTGGAACTTTAACCACTTGGCCACGGGGCCGGCCCCTCTCCAACTCTTTTTGTCTCTAGGCTCTTTACACCTTTAAAAATCATTAAAGACCCTGAAAAGCTTTTGTTTATGTGGCTTATATCTCTTGATATTTATGGGTTAGAAATCAAAACAGAGAAAGTGTTTGTTAATTCATTTAAAAATAATAATAAACTAATTACATGTGAATGTAAATAACATATTTTTAATGAAAAATAGCTATGTTTTCCATAACATTTTAATGGGAAGAGTGGCATTGTTTTATAGTTATGCAAATCTCTTTAACATCTGACTTCATAGAAGATCTGACTTAACAGAAGTGAATTGGATTCCAAAATCTCAATGGGTTGTGAGATATTATTTTGGTTGAAGCGTATAAAGAAAATCCAGCCTCCTACAGCTATGTAGTTGTAAAGGGAAAAAGTATTTTAATAGTAATATCAGGCAATTGTGTATATTCTTTGATACTACTCTAAGACACCACAGGATAATTTCTGAAAGGTTGGCTGCATTATGAAATCCACAATCGCATCAGTGACATGTTTGTACTGTGTTACATCAAAACCCATTGGTCTACCCGTCATTCCAGAATGAGTTGTTTTTTATCCCATTGACAATTTTTGAGGCTGAGTGTTACGATCTTTATTTTTCAAGAGAAAATCAAACGAAAACTTCTCCATAATGGCAAAAAAAAAAAAAATCAATTAACTTAGGAAAATTAGATGTGGCATAAAAGAGCAAGGTGATAAACTGGCAAAGGGGAAGGGTGGGACAAATTTGCAGATGAGGATCGAGGTCACCTGAACTACTGTTACAGGAAAGGAAAAAAACTAAGACTACAATTTTTAAAAATAAGCATTTATGGAGCATTTCCCAATTGCCTAATAGAATTATCTCATTTAATCCATTTTTAAAATGGTCTGTGAGGTAAGATGTGTTATTCTTTTCTCGCAGAGGAGACAAAGTGCCTGAGGATGCAGAGCTATAAAATGGGGCGACCACACAGGAATCAGCTACATCTGATGCGGCAACTTGCAATCTTTTAAAAATATATGAGTTTTTAAAAATTCCAAAAATAGTATACAAACTCTTTCAACAAACAAAGAAAAGTAAAAGATAAAAACCTCTTGAGACTTGCTCCCCATTCCTTTCCTTTCCACTGCTGGGAGTAATAGTCATTACAGACACCGTAGTTTTACCAAAACGAAAGCCCTTGCTCTTAATCATCCCACAATCCTCTTTATCCAATGAAGGGTCCCAAAGTTGATACAGAACCCATCGTGGTGAGAGCAGAACCAAAAAGGGAAAAGGTTGAGATAATTCAAGATAACTCATACCTTAGTGCTAATTGTGTTTTCACAATTACATGTGGATTTCTGACTCTGGCTAATTTCTAGACCTTCTTAGAGTTAGGAATTGAAGGACTTCTCTGAACCAATTTTCACTGTTGTGGGAGAGAGTAGAAAAATAATCCAAAGGTCAGAACAGAATAGAAAAGGAGATGAATGGTGAGTGGTGAGTGTGAAAATGCAAGCACGCTGGCCGACTCAGGTGGGTAAGTGGGAGGGCCCGGGCAAAGGACAGCAGCCAGGTGCTCAGTCACAAAGGGCAGCATCCGGACTTTCTCAAGAATTTTTTGCTCCATGGTTTCTGGACTTTTGCAGAAGTGAGATGCTTGGCACTGAGAAGTCAATTACCAATTATGAATTCACTTATTTCTGCCCTTCCCAACATTACTTAAAATGACTTTCTCAGTTATTGTTTAAATTTTGGAAAAGTATTAACTGAATTACTATCTACCTATTATCTATTGAAATGGAATGTTTTCCAGTTAGTTCTTTATTATGGGGGGCGGGTGGTGGATGTCTTTCTATTTTTTTTTAACTTACAAAGTATTTATTACCAGGATGGAAAAATTGTGCCTGTAAAAGATCTCCTTTGCAAATTGTGATGGTCATTGTCACTTTCTGTTGAAGGAGGAAAGTGAACTTGTCACTTGAAGGCCAGTGCAAAAGAATAGGCACCATATCGATTCAACATCCACAACCAAGAGAAACACCTAAATGTTTCAAAATTACCGTGCCGAGAGCATTTCTTTTAAAATATTCATCTTAGGAAGAGTCTGTGAAAGGGGATTTTTGCTCTCTTTGATTGAGTCAGTATCACTAATAATAATGTCTTGGTCCCTCAAAAAGCCCCCTGAAGAGTATTTTTCAATTTACTCATTTTATTTGTTATTCAGTACTTTCTACATTCTATTTCTTAGACTTTTGTCCCTCAACTTTTCTCTCACAGCAGTCTAATCAAATTGAAATAACCCTAAGGACAGACTTACTTCTCTTTTTGTCTTAACCCCCTCCTTCCCTCAGCCCTACCCCACCTCCTATTGCTCCAACCCACATCCCTAAAGGAAAATGATGAAGAAAAAAATATGGAAGCTCTGGAACGCCTTTCTACCCCTTAGAGCACAGAACAGTCCTGACAGATCAAGAGAAGAACGGTTCAAGGTGCTTAACGGCCCCCCCACCCCCAATAGCAACTTTTGCCCAGAAGCTTGAGCAATTCACCCTGATTCATTGGGACTTACTAGAAATTGGCCTCTTTCTTTCTTTCTTCTTTTTTTTTTATAACACAATTCTTGGCATCGAACTTTTTACAGAAACCATGGAGCAAAAAATTCTTGAGAAAGTTTCTTTTTTCTTCTCTATAAATTATAGGATTATAAAATGGCAATAAAAAAATGAGTTTGCTGGGCCCAACTCTGCACAAGTGAGTTGGTGAATAGCACTACCTTCATCGGGGGTGAAGTAGGGGCAGAAAATCTGTGAGTTCACCCCTGGGAAGTGCCTGAGAGAACACAATTATAGAAGCAAACAATTTAAATATTTTTCTTTTGTTTATGAAAATTTACCCCAATTCTTCCTTCTTTATTCAAATGCTTGTCTTATCTGTATTCACTACAAATACTGCATAGTCTTTCTTTACTTCTTGTGTCTTACTGCCCTTGAGAGACAATTCTCTTTTACGGTTGTAAACCAGGCATCTCAAAATTGGATCCAAACCTAAAGACTGAATTCCAGAAATGTCTGTTTAAAGTGTCCCCTTTTGCCAAAGCACGCCCCCCTTTTCCTTTAGCAGTCAGTACTAGGGTGCTGCTCACCTCCAGCTAGAAAGCTTGCTTAGATATTATCACGTTCCTTCCTGACAACAACAGGTAGGCACTGTTATCACTCCCATTTTGTAGATGAGGAAACTGAGGCTTCCAGGGGTTGCATATGCACTAGTCTGTGGGGCGGCAGAGCCTGGATTTCAAGCTGGGTTCTGTAGACATTTAGGTTCATCTTAACAAGGTACTGTGTGCTGCCTCGTTTCTGTGAAAAGGACCTCATTTGCTGGAAGCTTTGGAAAAGACCTTGACTAAGAGCTGGCCTCCTACAGACACCCCAACCCCCAAGAAGGTGCCACCCAGAACTTACAGGGCCTAAGTGTCTTTAACCATCAGGGAGGGTTTCCTGTCACTAGTTACTCCCCAGTTCTCCTTGACCAGAGAGCCCCTGGTGCCACAGAAACCGACTAATATAAACCTCAGCCCTGGCTGCAGCCACTGAGCACTGGACCAGGAGGGCTGAATCCCCCTAGAGATGAAGAAAATGGGGTCAGAAAGCAGTTCTCCGGAGTCTGGGTTTGGTTTAGTTCAAACAAGCAGCCATGCTCCCTCACCGCCCCCCACCTCCTAAACTCCAGCTGTATTTTCTCTCTCTGGTCAAGAAAACTGCCTTTCAATTTTACAAAACAATGGACACGCCCCAAAGTGGGCAACCGTTTAGGTAGTTTCAGCCTTCATACTTTTCTAAATATTTTACAAACAGGATGCTGCTCTAAAAAAGACTGGTGCTTAAAAACCATATGATGGGTTTCCCAAGTTGTTATTTGCTGTGAACATTGCAGTGAACATGGAAGAAAATGACAAGGAAAATGGGGTGGTGTATGTTAAAAACACTATATAAACATTATTTGGGAAAAAAAAAAAAAAGAAACTCTACTGAAATACAAATTGGCACCTTGTGTTATGATTTTATTCCGCAGTTAGACCTGAGACTCACCTCTCACTCCTGTTTGTGGGTTCTTGAACTACTTGCAGTTGTAAGCATTGGAGGGTGCTTTAGGCTGGAGAAAGTGTCCTGTGGGTGTGTGGTGTGCGTGGGCACAAGAAAGATGTGCACCTAATTTACCTGGAAGAGTTTATGCCTTTCAACGTGGCCCTGCCCCCAAAAGACTCTTAGGGCCTAATAAGCATCCAGTTCTTGCCTTCCAGGAACCCTTGTCTCCAGAAGAATCAGAATCATAGAAAGTAACCAGTTCCATTCAGAAACGCAGTGATGCAAACGTGATCACTACCGTTCCGCCCCAAATGACCCAAAACCCCTGTCCAGAACCACGAGGGCTCCTTTAACTTCCAGACCAAACTTCTTTAGAAGGCAACAAAGACTACACTCGGACGCACCCAGGGGCACTCGGTTTTCACAATGCGTTTTATTATTCATAAAAAAATAAATTTATTTACATTTGCTAATTACCGTGGTAGTGCAGCCGGGCGGCAGCCTTCCCCTGGGCTAGGTCGTTAGGTACCGAGCAGCCCCAGGCGCCCACCGCGCGCTCCTCCCCGAGCGACTAAGAAACTGCGCGCCGGGAGGCGGTGTTGGAGGAGGGAGCGACCCGAGCTTGGAGGGGGCGGCCAGGTGGGGACAGTCAGGAGTCGGGGAGGGCACGCTGCAAGGAGGTGGGAGGAAGGAGTCGAGGGAGGCCCGAGGAAGACCAGAGCCTGGTGCAGGTGGGCGCAGGGGACCCGGAGCGCGCCGGGCCAAACCCGGCTCAGGTAAAGCGTGCCTCCTTCTCTCCTGGCGCCGAGAGGTCCTCGTCCCGCCTCGCTGCCCTGTGGGATACAAACCTGGCCCAAATATGCCACTCTCCTCTCTTTGCAACTTAAAAAGATCCCCCTATGTGGGTCTCACGTGAGGACTTCAGTCTTTAAGGCCGATCACCGAGAGCGCGTTCTAACCATTGCCTAACCTTAAAAGGCCTGGGCTCTGCAGAGTCGGGCCATCACGTCTGGCTCAGCTTGGAAACGAACCCCCAGGCAGTTTGGCGCTGGGCTCAGACCGCAGCGCGGGGGGTTAGTCTACACTGCTAGAGCCCGAGGTCGGATCTGGGTCCGCGCTCTCGACTGAAGGAGGATCCTTCTGGAGAGGTAAAGTGTCATCGCCCAGATCCCAGGCAGCCGGAGCCGTGGGCGCCCTGCGAGGACAGCCACGCCGCTGACCCTCCGGCTCTGCCCCCCAGGCCCGCCAGCTGTGCTGTTCACAGTTCGCGCGGGGGTGGGGGTGGGGTCTAGAAGACTCCAATGGAACTTTCTTCCCATTCTCTGGGGGTTCTCACGCTGTCTCCTTTCTCTCCGTGGCCCCCAAAACACGCGCTTAATCAATAACCTCATCGAATGGGTTCGAGTTCGATCTAAGCGGTGGTCCCACATAATCTGTTGGCTGCGGAAACTTCTTTGGTGTCAGAGTCGGGTCGTCCCGAGACCACAAATGGCCACGTCTGTAAAATCAAAAAAGAGCGTCAGATACTGGAGGAGCCCAGATAAAGAGTCCTGTCTCAAACCGAAACCGCTCTCCCTGAGCGAACCCTGGAATATCCCTGGCCTTGAGTAGTTCAGATTTTATCAGTGTTCTGAGAATTGGCGTGTCTTGTCTCTAAACTAGGATTTTAATTTTACTGGAGTTTGATTACGTGAGCCCCGAGACGTCGGTCTGTGCTTCCTCCCGGACTTGCCCTCAGGATGATTCGGTGAGACTTGCAAAAGTTTGGGATTTTGTGGTTTAATTCCCTTCCCCCAACACACACACACACACACACACACACACACACTCAGTCCTCCGCTCCAAGTAGGAACTGGGATATGATCTTTCTCAAGCCAGGAGAGTTGGCAGGTTGGAGAGGGGCTTTCCAGACAAATCCCATTTGGGGAAACCTCTGCTTTTCTGCGCGAATTAAAAAAATCCAAAGGCTCTTTATAACAGAGTTTGGTCGTCCCTCCTCCTTTCGGAAAGTAGGGCTTGTTGAACCAAACCTGTCAGACTCTTAGCTGGAAAAAGCTGGGCGAGGGAGATCTGCCATTCAATCTGCAACCGGGCAGTAGACCCAGCTGGAACCCAGATTCACCCCGGAAGTAGGATATTAACCAATAGCTGTCACTGGGCAAAGCACCAAGTACAATGATGAGAATGATGCAAACCCAGAAGGGTGGATGGCTCTTCTCCAGGAAAATGGCTGGCCCCTCTCGTGATTTGGGAGAAACTAAACTGGCCTCCTCACCACCCATACCAGAACCCCCGTTTCGGCGGTTCTTCCCAGCGGCCTGATTCTGCCCGGCGCCCGGGAGCGCTCTGGGCGTCTCCTGGCCGCTCGCCCCCGGCCTCGCACAGCGCCCCTACCAGGTTCACCGGGTGCACGTAGCCGTTCTCGTAGCGGTCCTCCTGCAGCAGCTGCCGCAGGTGCGCGATGTAACTGGAAGCCAGCCGGAGCGTGTCCAGCTTGGAGAGCTTGGTGTCGGGGGGCACCCAGGGCAGGCTGGTCTTGAGCCTGGAGAAGGCTTTGCTCAGCACGCGCATCCGGGCGCGCTCGCGGGCGTTGGCCGCGTTCCGCTGCGACTGCTTGCACTCGGCGGCCGAGCCCTTGGGCGGGAGGGGCTTTTTGCCGCCGCCGCTCCCAGCCACCCCGGGCCGCTTCCTCTTGCAGCCTCCAGCGCCGCCGGCCGCGCCCAGCGCACACTGCTCCTCCTCGCCGTCGAGGTCTTCCTCCTCGGCCGACGAGTTGTCACTGGGCGAGATGTAGCTGCGCTGGGCGCCGCGGAGGGGCGGCCTCTTAGAGGCGGGGACCGGGTACCCCCGCTGCAGCCCCCGCGGCTCCATCTCCTCGGGGTCGCTCACCGAGCCGGTGGACATCGCTGCGTCCCCCAGGCCCCAAGCGCGCCCGCCTTCCTCTCCCAGGCCAGTCTCGCGGTCTCCGCCTTCCGCTCCCTCCCGGAGGCGGGGGCCAGGCCGGACTCGGAGAAGGACTAGAGACCCGAGTCGGGAAGCGCGGAGCGTGAGAGCAAGACCCGCCGCGGACCCCGGAGAGCGCGGCCGAGACGTCGGCGGCCCGGCCCAGGCTCGGCGTGCACACCCGCGAGCTGCGCCTTTCGAGAGGACTATTTATCTGTACTCCTCGGAACAAACCACCCCAGGCCAAGAAGAGGGGGTTGGAAAGGGGGGCAAGAGGTGGGGCAGGGGCGTGGAAGGGGTGGGGACCGCTTTTCTGAGCTCAGAGGATCTGCTGGTGGGGGCGGGGGAAGGGGAAGTCTCTGCTGAGCCGAGATCTGGACCCTGGGGTGGGGGCGGGGGGTGGCGATGGCCCCTCAGACTGTCAGCGCGAGCTAAGCGTGCGCTGGGCTAGTGATGGAGGGGACCTTGTTCGTACCTACCCCACTTCCACTCCCAACTAATCTTAGCGATGGTGAAGATTGCCAGACCCTTAGAACCCCAGGATGGCTACCTCTGCTTCTCTACCAGTTTTCAGGAGAACTCTGTTTTCCAAGTTCATCGCTCATAGGGTATGACTGAGTATCCAAGGCTGGCCCCACACAGGAGTAAAAGCAAAACAAGCAAACGACACTGAACAGCCCACAAGTTACCTCGCGTTTTCTTCCTCCTCCTTTTCTTTTAGCATCACTTTATGATTTACAAAGCACTTTACTCTACATCCGTTCGTTTCATTTTCAAACAACGTCTGTGACTCAAATATTATCTCCCCTTTGCAGAACTTGAAGCTAAGCCGCAGAGATAGATGCTGAGTAAAGGACCCCAAATCTCCAGGCTGGTGAGTAGAGTATGGACCCAACATCCGTGTTTAGATCTCCGGACCCTCGATATTCCTATCCTACCCGCCTCCCCACCACACACCACAGGATGTTGTATCTGCTATTTTCTACTGTCTTGAGAGTTCCATGTGTGATTTTGATTTTACACCACAATAAGAAAGAGGATCCTGCCCCCACCCTTTGAGTGAGTTAAAGTCTAGGGAATCGATTACTCTTTTGGCTTGTGTCTTGAAGAGCATGCCCCTGGAAGCAGAATGCTAAGTCAGCACAATCGTCCAACTTCAAAAACGACAAATAGCACCCAGAATTATCGTGACCCACGTCAACCAAAAATAAAACATCCTACCCCCAGCCCCCGAAGGAAATAAAACAAAACTGTGATCTCATCACTTTCTAACTCCAAGGGCCTTTGCAATACGTAGTCCGGGGATGTGTACTTATTTTGGAAGGAACACCAATGGCCAGCTACTGAGTGCCTGCTGTGTGCCGGTCACTGAGCAGGCGCCACGTGACAGCCCACTGAGTAATGAAAACAAACCAAAAAAACCCCCTAAAACAACAACTAAAGAATTAAAACTTTCTGAGGTTGGAATATGGTTACTCCGTTTTCCAACGAGGAAAGTGAGTCTTCACACCCAATTTAGGTTTTCTTGTGCTTCCCGTCAAAGCCCAAAGGCTCCCAGGCTGAGCGAAGCGCAAGGAGATGGACGTGCCGGCAGCGCGGGGCAGGGCAGGCAGAAGCCACAGGGCCAGCCTCGCTCCGCGACTCCTCGAGCAGAACAAATGCGCCAGGCTCCGTGCCTGAAGTGCCGCAACAGGTGGCTGGCCCGGGCTGACTTCATCACTCAGGCATCGTTCCACCTTCGTCTGTCTCCCAGGCCATGCTTCCCTCGTGAGGGATGTTTCACACAACCCCTCCCGCTCGCGCCCATTTGCAGAGGTTTTCTCTCGGTAAATTTTGTCATTTTGTTGGGGGCGGGGGAAGGGCTCCTTCTAAGATCAGTGGAATAAAAAGATCACTCGCTCTCAGTTCTCTCTGGGCTAGGAAAAGGAAAGCACAGGGAGTATTCCACAGAGCGAAGGAATCTGTCCTGGAGCACTTGAACTTGAACTTGACTCTAGGCGCGCCAGGCGAAGGAGGGAAGCAGAAAAAGAGAAGGGAGAGCAAAAAGATGTCAAGGGGGAGATCCCAGGCTAGCTTTTTGCTGGCCTATTGATTACTTGAAGCTATCAGTATAAATACAGCCTCACACATTAGAGGCAGGCATATAGGTTTTAAAAATCTGGATTGTTTATACAGGTGCAGAACAAAGTCTTTCTTTAGAAAAGATTAATGGCGGGGTGAGCGCTAGATTTTCTCTAAACAGTCGCAAAAACTGTACCCAGCCTCAGCGCTAAGCGGGTCACGGCCAGTTTCTTTTTCTTGAAGGAACTGCCTGGCTCCAACAATTTTTGCTTATTGTTTTCGTAGCCTTTTCCTTTCCTTGTTCCTTCTTTCTTTTCCTTCCTCTTTCCGTGTTTCTTTCCTTCCTTCCTTTCTTTTTCCTTCTCTCTCTTCCTCTTCTTCTCTCCCTCTGTGCTCTTTCAAAAAAGACAGCTATCTTCTCAATTTTTCTTTTGTCTTTCTATCATTTTCCCTTTCCCGTCATCTCTTTCTAGATGTATTTTCATTCTCTCACTCTTTTTTCGAGGTTGCAGACTCCTAATAAAGATCAGGAAATGTATCCTCATGTACATTTCATATTAGTATAGAACCGCAGTTTGTTGTAACATGTTTCTAATGCTATCTGATGTTTGTCACTGCTTTACACTTTCAAAACGCTTTTATTTTTCCTTCTCTCTCAATGATTACAACAGCCCCATGAATCGAACAGTTCAAGTACAGCTTTCTCTTTTGAAAACCCAGTTGTTTTAATTGTTTTGGCAAGTTACCCCTTGCAAATGAATAATAAAGCCTTTATTTTTGTATTTTAAAAAAGCACATTTTTGTATTTTAAAAAAGCACATTTGCTGCTGCTTTACAACCTTTTAGATCTATAACATGGACATACAGTTGTTTATGGTGTGCATTGATGGTCTTCAAATTCTCTAAGATGTTCTTTTTAAGTATGCAATAGGGAGGGAGGTTAAAGTTACATTATAAAACAAACGTTAATATATTTGATAATGTTTTCTAATCCTGACTCTCCTACTCATTGGCTGTATGACCTTTGGCAATTAACTTTTCCTGAGGCCCAGATTCCTAATCTATATAATGAACTATCTATCTTGTTGTGAGAAAGAAAAAGTAGAAGAGCAATTGCCTGGGCCAGAGCCTGAAACAAGGGAAAGATGGATAAATGCTAGTTCTTTTTATTACTGTGAATTGCCTTGCCCACACCACACAGCTAGTAAGCGACGGGGCCTGGAGCTGACCCAGGTTTTGTGCTCCAGGCCTTGTTCTGGGTTAAAATGGCGCCAGGCCATGTTCTTTCTCTACCCGCTGGCTTGTAGGGTCTGAAGGGCCCGGTGCCATCGCTTCACATTTTCTGCAGATCTCCTCAGGGACCTCACTGAGGGAAAATAGATGGGACTGCATTAGAAACTTCTTCCTTCTCCACGTTCTCTCCTCCTAAAGTCACAGCACTTCTCCAAGCCTCACTCTTCCCTATTTGAAAACTGGGATAAAACTCCTAAATCAGAGTTACCAAAAGGACTAAATGAGGTTGGAGGGTATGTAAAAGCAGCATGCTTGGATGTAACACAGAAAGGTGCTTAATAGGTTAAAATATTCAAAAATGCAGACTTTGGTTTTCTAAAAAAGGAGAATGAGGTGGGATGGTAATTACAGGCCATAGAAAAGATGGCCTTTCAGTGCCGCCCCCTCCCCCCCAGCTCTGTAGTGGGACTGGCTGAGGACGTCTGAAGCTGGGCAGGGCAGGTGTGGGAGAGCAGAGGCTGCATCTATCTTCTGTGAACACCAAGTCAAAACACATAGTAAGTAGGTGCTTAAGAAATGGTTGATGTGGGAATGCATTTGAATGGGTAAAGCTCTCCCCACAGGACTTCCCTGGTGGTGTGTCCCCACAGCCTCGTGAGGTTCTGACCTGTCAGGTTGGCTGAAGAAATTGCCCATACCTTTGGGATCACTCCTACTTTTGATCTAGGAAAACAAAGAGTCTAGGTCAACACTGGCCAATATGGAAGCCGCTTGCCACGTGAGGCTGTTGAGCCCTTGAAATGTGACTAGTCAAGTACACTACTGTAAAATATACCCCAGATATTGAAAACAATATGAATAAAAGAATGCCAAATATCTCATTAATACTTAAAAAAATTATATGTCAAACAATAATAATATTTTGCATATATTGGGTTAAAGGAAATATTATTAAAATTAATTTCACTTGTTTCTTATTTTTATAATATGGCTACGAAAAATTGAAAATTACATCTGTGGCTCGCATTGCATTTCTATTGGATAATTCAGGGATTAACTGTGTAGCCATGCATTGAGTGGCTACTTTTTGCTGTGGCAGGTGTTGGTGAGACGGACTCCTGCCCCCTCGGAAGGCATAGTCTCGTGGGAAAAAGCGTGATAATGTGGGGCGCGCACATTACGTCACATCCTTTCTCGCCTA